>NW_020799091.1:67087154-67124807 GCF_003259725.1 Athene cunicularia
GACCTACATCCATTCCAAGTGATAGACTTAGTCTGCTGTTTACCTGCAGGAAAGATCAACACATGCAACCCGATGATCCCTAAAGTAAATATTTTTGCATTCACCATTTACTTCCTGAAAATTGGACAATTCTGTGCTAGTAACACCAGCAGATGTCTGTACTCATGCAATCTCGTATTGCAGAATAGTACTCAAGCAGAGTATCAGGAAATCATCTAACTTGTGTATTATTTTTTAATCCTGTATTACAATGGCATTATACAATTATTACTACTGTACTGCTGCAGATCTATTAGTGGTGAGAAACTGACTTCAGTTACAGGACTTTTCTTCTGTGTCTGTGAAATGCTGGGGTTTCAACCCCAAGCCCCAAATTAAGGTTGACATATGGGTGATTCCCACAGCCCTTCCCAAAGGGGGGGGTGAGTTTGCCTTTGGGCTTCCCTCCAGGGTGTGGCCAGCCTGGCAGGGAGAGCCATTGGGTGAATGAGCCCCAGGTGTCCCACATTAAGTAAGCAAAGGTCAGGTGTCCCACTTAGGGATACAAGCTGGGACCACTTGCAGGTAGGGGCAGTGTCTGTCTGTGAGGTGGATGCCCTGTGCAGAGTTCCCTGTTGGGGAAGGACCTCCTGCCTCCCCGGGCTGGGCTCCAGTCAGGTCTGGCTTTTGTAAATGTGGGCTGTGTGGAGATTCCGTATGTGGCTTCCTTGGCCTTACATATTTGGTTTGCTGACTCAATTGTTTCTTGTTCCTTCTATGGGAAACTGCATTTCACCATTTATTGCACCCATTGTTGGTTGTGCAGTATCATTCATTGTTGGGGTCAGTGGGATTCATGTCACTTATGTATAATCTGACCAATTTGTACCCCCAGTGCTCACCCATTTTGTATCAAATACAATTTGGTTATTGGTTTATCTTTATGCTGGCTGTGTCCTTCATGCTAGGCCTAATTGGCAAAACAGTCTGTTAAGTGAAGCTTGGGCCTGATTTTAATACAATCTTCTCTAACACCACATTCAGCAGGTGTTTCCTATTCTGTGAAGTGGGCAAGCCACAGCAGAACTCAAGAAAAGCAATCTGTACTCTGCCCTGGGACCCTCTAGCTTTAATCAGGTCCACAGCATTGGGAACTTTAGTCATTTGTGCTTGGCACTTTCTTATAAACTTATTTTTTAAGTCAGCAATTGTGCTTCTCTATAAAATGCAGAATTTCAGAATTTGAGACTTATCACCTGAAAGCTCAATAATAGCCTGCCCTTTGAAATATCACCTTGTTCTGGATACTAAAATTTAATACTTTACTTCAATCAGAAGGGACATTGGCCTATGATGTTGTCAAGACCCATGATATAACAGATGCAGAAAGGCTGACAACAGAACAGCATGTTGCTTGTAAAACCAAGCAAAGGAGTTTTCTCTTTAGAAAGAACTAAGACAGCAGGTATTTCTCCTCTTCTAACCATTTCCAATGTTCAAATATTGTTTGAGTAATAGCATAACTTTGTAAATACATGTCTTTCACAGTGAAGAAAGCTTGTCTAGAAATGATTTCTATGTCATTATTCCTAAAAAATATTGTTTGCAAGTATCTGATTATTTTTCAGAGCATCCAACTGGTCTTCACTGAGCAGTAGGTAGAGTAACAGGTAGGTAGAATGGTGATTAACAAATCATTATTTGAAGCAATGGTCCAGTGTTATGCTCTTTTCAGCATTTCCTTTTCTACAGTAACTGGTTTTGTTACCAAAGATTGAGTACATTTCAGCATTATTTTTGAGCACATTTCTTAATCCATTTAGTTAGCAATGTTCCACTCCAGTGCTGGTGACAATACAGTTGGTTCAGCAAACGATGAGGTCGGAGACATTTGCTACTGACTTCGGCAAAACAATCAGTTAATCAATTGAAAGGAGAAAAAAACCTAGTTCTATACTCATCACCATAGTATTTAACTGTCATATATAAAATGAGAGTCACATCAATTAGCTTTGTCTACTCTCTCTCTCTCCTCATCTTAAAGACTGAATTTCCCTGGTCTCCTTCAGGTGTACTATTGCCTGTGGGTTAAATCCTTGGTGTTCATTCTGAGGGAATAATTCCATATTGTCCTGAGCATGAGGCAAACTTTATTTCACCATTATATTTACCAGATAGAAATATCCAAGCATAGTCTACAATTTGTGCATAATTTCAGGTTCCTAACCACATACTCACAGGAAAATGGTGCCAGTCCCTTGGTCAAGCTGGGAGATAGATTGAGAAAGCAGAAAGGAGACCTCGTTTTTTGAGATCCTAGGTCTCTAAGTAGAACCCCCTGTGCAGCTCCAAATCTACAGTTCATGGGTTTGTGCTGCAATTCTTAATGAAGAAACGCAGCTCAAAAAATTGTCACAGGGAATGGGCAGCATTAAAACCTGCCTGGCCTAGAACGTGTTGTCTTTCCCAGTAAATTCATTTCTGATCCTGAAAAAGCGGGTGATGAACTAACATGTATACTAGCCAAATGCTTCTGCTCAGCACACACACACAGGTTTTCAGTGAGCTCCCATTTATACTGGATTATACAGCCAGATAAGAGGAGCAAAGAACAGGTCAAGCAACTTGCCTTCGGTCACACAGCAAATGAGTGGCTTACATTCTATCTGATGATGATTAAACAGACATTAAAAATACAGAAAATTTAGAAGGCTGAAAAAAATCACACAAGTGCCCGAAAGTACAAAACCTGACTGTTAAACCCAATCTTTGCTTTGCCCCTGCAGTGCTAACCATTTTCAGTTTCAGTTCTTTGTTCTTTCATTTCACATTATTTTTGGATCAAGATTTTTTCTTTGGCCCTTCAGAAGTCTGAAGTCTCTGGCTACTGAAACCTGGAGGAACCAGTATACATGTACAAACCATTGGCAGAGTACTGAAAATGTGCATGGGATATTGGATTTCCGATTGCTTTAATGCTTACTGTCTTTGTTACTATACGTGATGCTTCATCAAGATGCTCACCTTTGCTGTTTTCTAGCAAGTGCTATAATTTAATGATCTGGTTTTAGGGGTTAGAAAGTTTGTGTATGTAAGTACACTAACTCTGTGTTTAATGACACTTGTATAAATGGTAGCACCTGGAGTCTTCGGCTCAGTTTCAGCAAGGTACTTAAGCACATGCCTAGCTTAAAGCAAGGAGCAGTCCCATTGAAGTTAATTAGACTTCCCTTGTACTTAAAGTTAGGCATGTGCTTAAGTACCTTGCTGCATTAAGACCTTAATGAAGATTGGGGTATAACTGCCTTTGTTGCAGTGTGTGTGTAATGCGAGTCATTTAGTGTATTCAGTGCAGAGCTGGGAATACAGTAAAGCAAAGTACAAACACAGTAAGGCTAGAATATAGCTTTCTAAGTGTGGCCACTGCTCACACTCAGCTGCTTATTTTAAGTAACAACATCTCCCAAGGGCTTGTTTTCTATTTCTTCATCTTCTTTTTTTTTTTTTTTTTTTTTTTTTTTTTTTTTTTTTTTTTTTTTTTTTTTTTTTCTGCAGCCACCAGGACTCATGAGTAGTGTCTTTGTTGTGTTTTAGGGGTTTAGGTGCCAATATTGATAGATATTGATTTCAGGAAGTTCTCTCCTGGATGGTTTAAGGATGTGCATGTGAGTGTTAACATCTTTTCCCTGGGGGACTGGATCTGAGGCCTTCTGAAGTCAAGGGGAAGGCTCTCATCACCTTTAATGGGCTTGGGATCAGGTCTTTAGGAGGTGAGAGAATTTCTTTGAGACCGGTGCTTTGTATCTCAGCCAGAAGTCAGCAGCACACTGCCCCTCATCACTCAAGAGGAGAGCTGGATGAGGAAGGAAGTGGGGAGGAGGGTGAAGGTACACCTTGGACTGAACAGTTGCTTAAATCACCACCAGTCATTTCTGTAGCACCTATCAATAAAATGAACTGTGGAGACTTCTCACTGAAGAACCGACCCAGTCCCAAACTAACTCTTGAGGTCTATGTGGATCACATGCAAGGTGATATGTCTTCAGGCCAAACCTGGAACTTTTTTTTTTTTTTTGCCATTTACTGTTAAGAGAGATACTGGCTCTGTTTTTTGTTTAAAAAAAAAAAAAAAAGGAAAAGGCAAGGAACTTTGTTTTCATTATTTCTATTATTGTATCCTGTAAAGGTACAGGCAGTAGCAGGTAGTTTATTTTTCTGATTCACGTTCCTGTTACTGAGATGAGAACTACCATTAACAGCAGCTTCCAAAAGCTTTACAAATAAGAATCCTGGTGCCAATTATACAATGGCTGCTGTTTAGAGAAATGAATCCCATGTTTTCTATACTTGTACTATTTTAACTTCTGCTTATTATCAGATGTGGTATAAGGTGGATGAATTTCTCTTCTAATGAACATAACAGACATACCCTGACATCATAAAACCAAGAAAATTAACATCCGTACAGCAAAATCTTTTTGGATACATATAAGTGTGGCTTTTGGACACATTGCTTAAAGACTAAGTTAAGCCAATCTGGAAGGAAAGTAATACCAGTGTTTACTTAAACTTTTTTTTAAATTTCTGTTAATTTTGAGGAGGGTGAGTCTTAAGGATGGCAGAACACTATGTACAGGTTGTGAATTCTGTGATTTGAACAAAGGAAGAGAGGTAGTTTGAAAGCATTAAACATATATAGAGTAGCATACATTAGACCCCATCAGACAGAACCTTTAAGATCCTGAATTTATCAAATGACAACATTCATTTTGTACTATGTAGAAGACAACAAGAAAGTCAGCAACTTCATGTGCTGACATTGCAGTAAAACATGATTTTAATTAGCTCACACAGAGGACACATTGAGGAAAAAGTGACATTTCATTGAAGAATATACTATTAAACACAACCCTCCTTGACCTGCCATTTATCAGAGTGCAACCCAAAAGTCACATGACTCATTCTGTCTTTCTCATTGTCCTTTGAACCCTGGAAATACATGGTTCATTTGCAGGGACATGGGATCCTCCTGGTTTCTTGACACACAGTAGTATCCGCTGCGTTTCTGTACAGTGGCAAAGCATCTCTGATGGCGAGCAAGAGACAAATCTTTAAGCATTGTCCGATTTGAACACTGAAATAGCTGCATGACAGACAGTTTAATTATTGAAGTTACCAACTGAGAGGACTTGGGGGGGAAAAATGGAACGGAAAGAGAATCTTATTTCAGAGCAGTGCCAGATTGTCCTCAAATTAGAAAAATGAACCACAAACAGAAACAAAAAATAAAAATAAACACAGAGCAACTAATTTAGACTTAGTGTCATGCCAAAAACATGTTAGACTTTGGCTACATGTAAGTCTAAAATCTCAGGCACTTTTATTAAATACACTAATGGAAAAGGTGTGCCATATTAATATCCCTATTCAGACCTCAGAGGTCTGTGAATCTAGTTTTACCTAATTTTCTGTGTATGTATTTAGCACATGCTAAACCTGGCACTGTAGAGAAAAAAATAAAAAATAAAAACAGGAGTCAAATATATCAATGATGTTCTTCTCTCTGTATTTCATCAGTCTCATTAATGCCCCTGGAAGAAGATTTCTGTGGTTAAAGCTCAGGACTGGAACTCAGGAGTCTGTTGTCCAGTCCTAATTCTGTTAAATTCTCCTTCTGAATCTGAGCAAGTTGGTGAGCTATTTAGTTCTCTATCTATAAAATGGGGATAATAACACTTTCTACCTCAAAAAGGGGTTGTGAGGGCAAGTCTGCTAATACCTCTAAGATGCTTAGATATGAGGGTGACGAGTGCCATAGAAAATCCTATAAATAAATAAAATAAACTGTGAGAGCCTGAGGCACTGGAAGCTGCTGCCAAGGCTGTGCATTTCCACACTCCCTTTACTGTGGGAGATGTGGCTCAGAGCCAATATGCAGTCTGAGAGCAGCTCCTGCATTACTGAAGTGTGTGTGTTGTTTGTTTATTTGGTCTTCACAAAGGGTACCCACCACATAACAGAGGTAACCACAGTCTGTTTAAAATGGGTTGGTGCTGGGGAAAGAGATGTGGTGAATCTGCTATGCCTAGTTTTTGTCGCTGTTGATTTGGGGATTTTTTTTCTTTTTCCTTTTTTGGGTGACAAATATGTTTCCCGAAACCCTTCAGGACTCTTTTATTGCTGTGGGCTGGTTCAATCACTCTTATTTTCTTTGGGATTTCTGTTTGTTTGTTTGCCTGCCAGGCTGCTCTGGCTGCCATCAGGTCCGATGGGTCAGCCCCGCCATGTTGCTGGGCTGCCTCAGCCTGTCTGCAGCACAAGTGGAGTCGGGGTCAGTGGTGAGATGTGTTTTGCCGGCTTCTTTGGCAGAGTTTGGGAGGAGGGTCCTGGCACTTAAGTGGCAGTGCAGCCACAGAGAAGGGAGCTCCCACACAGGAGACAGCATTTGCTGTAGTGGCTAGTAGGGGACCCACCAAACTCCTTCTTTGTTTGGCAGTTTTACCCCCCTGAAGTTTAGCCTTGCTAACTGGTAAGTGGTCATCATACCGGTTGTACTCTGAGCAGCCAAAAGACTATGTACATGCATGGTATCTGATTTTATTGGTGGCAGGATTCCCAACCTGCAACATCCATGTGACTGTGCCGAGCTGACACCCTACAGTAACAGGAACATCATACTGCTAATACAGTCCCAGAGAGGATTAATTTTTCAAAACCAGTTAAAGCAGTTCCTGGCACCAGCTGGCAAGTGAAAACCCTTGTGAGAAGCAAGAAGGGAGTAGCAGTGTAGTCAGGGCATTCTTGTGGAGTCCCTCTAGAGAGATCAGAGAAAGGGCTACAAGATCCAATCCCATATGCTTGCTGAGGAAATGCTGGTGGTTTGGAGCCAAGTGCATGCCCGAACGGATGCGTGCATGTGTGAGTGTGCTTGTGACATCTGTGAGTTTCTGTATAAACTACTGCACGACCAATGTTAATTATGAAACAGGAAAAGAAGAAACAAATATGCTAAGATAGGGCTCTTATGTATGCTGTGCAGCAGGGCCTGTGCTTTGTCCCAGGGGAAGAGACCATTGCAGGAGCTGTGCAACAACACACTCTAGATTAATCCAAGACAAGGAGGAATTGATAAACCAGAGAGGAGAAGAAAGAACTTCCCCCAAAAAAGGCTTCTCCCAAAAATGTCCTAAAAAGCAGATGATGATCACTTGCAGCACTCCTGAGAGGCTGAAGGTTGAAACAAAGTTCTTTGCCCTGTGGTAGTAAAGAGTCTGAAAGTCCAAGAGGAGTGAAAATAAGCATAGGCCAGGTGCTACTGTAAGTAAACAATCCATGGTTAACCTGCCACCCCCATGCTGGGGAAGAGAGAGGCAGTCAGCAGCAACAGATGAGGCTCGATGGGCATCATTCCTCTGAGTTTCCCACAGCAGCAGATCCTGCTGCCCTGCTGCTGCTTCCCCTTGCCCAACTTGCAACCCAAGAGCCAGGAAAAGGCAGCAGGTCTAACTCCTCCCCTTCCATCTCTAAAATCCCAAAAGAGGAATGACTGCCTGTGGGAGTACCCAGCTGCAGGCTTTTCCTCGCTCTTGAAAGATAGGAGGGGGCAAGAAGAGAGAGAATTAAAGGGAGAGGAGACAGAAAGGAGCTAAGAGAGAAGGGAAAGAGATGCACCGTGACTGAAGAGAGACAGACCCCTACTGGGTGTGTGGAGTAGTGAACAATCTTCATCTGCTTCGTCTACTCCCCACATGGAGTACTGTGTTCAAAGCTGGGGGCTCCCAATATAAGGACATGGACCTGTTGGACCAAGTCCTCAGGAGGGCCATGAAGATGGTCTGGGACAGGAGCACCTCCCTTTATGAGGACAGGCTGAGAGAGTTGGGGTTGTTCAGCCTGGAGAAGAGAATGCTCTGGGGAGACCTTATAGCAGCCTTCTAGTAGTACTTAAGGGGGTCCTACAGGAAAGATGGGGAGGGACTCTTTAACAGGGAGAGTAGGGATAAAATGAGGGTAATGGTTTTAAACTGACAGAGGGTAGATTTAGATTAGATACAAGGGAGAAATTCGTTACTGTGAGGGTGGTGAGACACTGGCACAGGCTGCCCAGAGCAGCTGTGGGTGCCCCCTCCCTAGCAGTGTTCCAGGCCAGGTTGGACGGGGCTTTGAGCAACCTGGTCTGGTGGAAGGTGTCCCTGCCCAGGGCAGGAGGGGTGGAACTAGGTGATATTTAAGGTCCCTTTCAACCCAAACCATTTTATGATTCTATGATTTGTTTAACTAGTTCTTAAAGATTATTTTGTATCCACCACAGTGTTTCTGTATCCACCAATTTTCTCTCCATGCCCCAGACCAACCTGCAACAATGCTTCACTGTTCTGATGCCGAAGCAGAATATTTCTTTTTGGATTTTGAGTCCATGCCTTCTTTTCAGTATGATCAGGAATATGAGGAACAGGTCATTCTCTTCTTCTCTGAAGACTGTACCATGATTTCCTTCTTTATTTTCTTTAGATGGACTAAATGTATCAAGTCTTTTTTGGAGCTGGTCATAGGCCTTTGATCATTCTTGTCAAAATGATCCACATCACTTCTGAAGTGTGGTACCTGGGTACTTTCATTAATTTTTCCACAATATTGAGTAAACAAAAAAGATTGTTTTGTTTTCAATATTATATATATTATTTCTTTCATGTACACCACAGAATAAATTTTATCTTCTCCTCCAAAATTTGACAACTCCTAACACATGCCCAGCCTGCAGCAATCATGACACATATAGCTACCAATTTCTTAGAAAAATTTCTGCCTGACCAGTTACAATCTCATCCTATATTTATCGATCATTTCTCTTTTAAGTAGTGCCTTGCACTTGTCCTCCTTGAATTTCATCCTCCCTCCCCTCTCACTTTTCCAGACCATTTTGCAAATCTGTCAAGGTCATTTTGAAGTCTTAAGTCTTTCTTGCAATGTGCTTGTGGTTCTTCCTAGCTTCCTGTCATTTGTGAGGTCAGTAAGGATACTTCTCTATTCCATCACTCTGTGTGTGTATGTACTTGTATGAAAGAAGAAAACGAAAAGACTGTATCATTCTTTGTGTATCCAATGTTTATTTATGTGGTAGATATAGGAGGAGATGACAGATATCATCTAAGGGACAGTGGTGCTCCACACCATTTTCTTCACTCACTAACATGGTTCATACTTGAGGAATCCAGCATATAGGTTACAAGTTCATGTTGCTAATCTTAAAATGTATTGCCTTAATTTAGTTTACCTTGGTAAGATGACATTAGGGTAAAGAGCAATACATATATGCGCACATACATATATATACATATACCTAAGTGTGCATGCATGTGGACATGTATACATATGTATTTTTTTCTTAAATTTTTCATGATACAAACAATGAGAGCCAAATACACTAATAAAATTAACTCTTCGGAGGGACTCCCACCTTTCAATGGAATACCGCCATAATTTCTGACACGTTAATAGGACACCGTGTTTCAAAACTACACTGTGTCTTTTTATTCTGCACAAAGCTGAGACCTGAAAATGAACGTACTGAGGCCTATTTCCATTGCTTTTGAGCACAGGCTTTTTCATTTACTTCTCAGCATAACAGTTGGACTGCACAGAAGCACTGGAGCTTAACAAAAAAAGACTCTCATCTCAGACAAAAACTGTAATTATCACAGGGGAACAAATTAAACAGAAAACCCCGCTGGAATGAGATTTCCACATATTTAGAGTGTGTTAATACCAATAATATGGCATATACTCACAATAGAATCTTTTTGTGGCTTTTGTAAGATCAGATATGAATGAAAATATGTATGATTACACTGCCTCAAAAGAAACAAGATGCTCGAACTCTTTTGTGAATTATATTTTAAATGTTTAGGAGGTGGGGAAATTAATTTGAGAAACTTTGGTGTATTTTGTTTATAAGTATTTCCATTTTAATCAGTACTGATTTTTCAAATCATTATGGTATTGATCTAGGCAATGAAAAGAATTAATTTCAAATATATTTGCTATAGTACAGCATGTTATGTTCAAATATACACTTTACATTTATTTTCCCACCAGTTGTGTCATCTGCCAATCATGTATCTGAAATTAGCTGTCCATTACATTAAGCATCTATGAAGGAGGTAGACTCTGCATAGCCATCATACAGATAACAGTACTTTCCAATAAAGTAAGAAAAAAACCCCAACAATTAAAGATATATATTTAAGATCAAGGTATTAATAACAGAAACTACAGAAAGAAGTGTGACAACAGATTTATTCATTCCATACATCTTATATACAGTAATTATTGTCTAGTCCCATAGTATTATCACAGTCTTAGGTAGAACATGTGTAAACAGGGATAAGATTTAGTTTTACTTCAAAGTTCAATGATTCTTCCCCTAACACTATGTGTCATATCCATCTCTTTTTCTAGAATTGGAAACCATGGCATGTATTAAGCCTGCCTACATGTGTGCACATACATTTGTGTATATAAATCTCTTTTGTGTGCACAGAGATGAGTGTTGCAGTCTCTTCATCTGTTTTCAGATGCACTCAGTCCCTGAAACATTAACTTTTAATCATAGTGCAGTTAATACCACTCACTTTTAAAAATAATTTTGATAAATTTAACATTTTCTTTTCATTTCTTTTAAAATTATCTTACTGGAACAAGATTGAGTTTTATGTTTTAATTGAAAGAAATAAATTGTAAAGATCTGTACACAGCAACCATTTTTATGGTGAAAGTATCCTGTTTGAATGCACAGACGTTATTTATGCTATTTTCTTTTTCAAGGTCTTATCTCTGTAGCATTATTGACACATTCAGATCAATACATTTAAAGGTTTCTTTTTTTTTTTCTTTTTTTTTTCTTTTTTTTTTAATATCAAAAGCAGGAGTGATTTGTATGTTTACCTTGATAATATACACTTGTCTCTTTAAGGTGACAGCAGATGGTCCAATAAGAAGTGGCAGAACTAAGTGCTGAAAATATAGCAGCCCATCTCAAGCTCCCTTAACCGTAAAATCTATGAATTTATGCTCAACTGAGCGATAAGAAATAGTCATGAAATGTCCAAGGGTGAATCAGGGTGGTTGGAAGTGTACCTATTTCCTCTGCACAATGAGAAACCCTTCCGTGCATTATCTAAATGCACAGACAATATTTAGTAGCTTTATTTACCAATTAACCGTTTCCATCACACTCAGACTGTGTACATCACAGCTTGCTGCTGAGAATTGCTGTACTACTTTGCCTTCCAGGTTTCTGTGGACTGTTTTGTTAATGCATGTTTCGTAGCAGTCCAAGGTTAGTTTAATTCCACCATTGCAGCATGAATAGTTTGATAGTCTGGGGATTAAATCCTCAGAGAATGTAAGTCAGCACAACTCCACTGAAATCCACGTGGCATCACAGTTTGCATCACAACACCATCACATCCATTGCTTACAAATAATTTCAGGTTATGTGTGTTTTCCCAGACTAGATTTTATTCTTTTTGTCTGTATCTGTCTCTCTGTCATTCCCTATACCTCCCATTGTAGGTTATACTCTCTGCTTCACCTGTTCAGCAATGCAGACCAGAACAGAGAACAACTGGTCTGCTATTTTAATCAGATGAAGAAACTGCAGCAGAAAAAAAATACTGTAAATCATGGATTTTCTTCTGAACTGTGCTATGGCAGCTCCATGGCCTCATCCTCAAATGTCTTCTGATATTGAACTGGTGCTGATTATAGATCTGTCCCTCTACGGGGGGACAGCAAAACCCCATTACCTGGTGTCTGATCTCTGCTGTATCTGTTTTCAACATCCTTAAGCTTCCTGGAATGTAAAACCATTGCCAACATCATCCAGTTCATCCTTGGACACACAAACCAATAAATTGTGTATTTTGAACAGAATAAGTCAGTATATTTTCAGAAGAAGCTCAGTCAAAGTGAACATATGATTTGGTGTGAGTAAAACAGGCAGGCAGACATGGCAGATCAGCATCCAGAGAAAGAGAAAGATGCCTTAAGAGAAAGGGAATACTTCATCATCCTTTTCTGTCAAGATATTATGGTCGTGGCTATGATGTAGCATGGCCATTTTCTGCATAAAGTTAATTTAAGCAGCCCAGGAAGGATTATTCCCCTGCAAGAAATAATTCCCACTTATTCTCCAAGCTGCCAGTGTAACAGGGGAAGAGAGCAGAAGCAAAGGGAAGAAACTGAGGCTGATGTACCTAACGCACTGTATCAGTCTTCAGTCCAGGAATCTAAACTAGCTGCATGGTCAAGACTGTTACAGTTATTTTACAGATAGATAGTCTGGGGAACAAAGAAGTTTGGAGGCTTGAACAAACTAAAAAAATCACAGACACTAGGGAACACTGGGTCTCCATTCTCTATTTTCTGGAGGTAGGAGTTGGAGACAGAAAGAGAGAAAGAGAATATGCATAATGTATTTTATATGCAAAACACAGTGCAGTATAAAAACAAAGATCACTCACAGTTTTGCAATACATATATATAGCATAACATTAAAGAAATTACTCATCAAAAAACCACAGTGATTACACAATAAAACATTTTGAGCAACAGAGATATAGCTTGGGCCATTCTCCAATGAAGAATTTTAAATTAAGTAATGCAATTATTTTGACAACTGTAATTCCAGTAAAATTAAAATTCTTGATGTTGTACTTCATCATTAACACATGGTTACCAATGCCATATATGTCTCCCTTTATATTTGTCAATGAAATGTTCCAGAATGATACAAAAATATCCTAACTTTCTGTAGCTGCAATTTACTCTGTACTTTGCCTATTTGCCAGCATGTGAAAGAACTAGTTTTGAGTCTGCCTTTGTGATTTAGACTTGTGTGTAGTGTTGTACGGGGTAGGAGAGTTATCACTTCTGCGCTTTGGTGCTTGTGCTAGAGAAAAACAGATCTGGGAAAAGCTGAGTCTCTGACAGAGCTCTTCACAAAGAGTACTGGATATTATCCCATCCTACCTCTCTGTAAATGACCAGCCTTGGGTATGTGTCACATTGCTGGGCATGGAAAGGCTGCCACATCCATTGTATGATTCCTGTGTGCCACATGTGAAGCAGCAATACCAGGGCTGAAGCAGAGGCTGAAATGGCTCCAACCCTCCCATTGCCTCATGAAGTGAGTCCAACAAAGCAAGTGTTGCAGAAGCAAGTTGTGGAGCTGCTCTTTCTCTCTTTCTTGCATTTCCATTCCCTTATTCCTTTCCAGGACTGTGGCTATTTCTAGTGTGAGTCCTAAATGAAGCTCTTAAAAATACTTTAAAAGCTGTGCAAAGCCATATTCTATTCTGCTAGATAAGTAAGAAATGAAGCTTATTTAGCTGGTAATCTTTCACTTTTAATGAGTCTTTAAATGAACCAAATTCTGTCTGCCAGGTGATGCACTAGCTGTGGAGGGTGAAGGAGAAAGAAAAGGTCACTTTTGGTCCCCTTCAAGGTTCACTTTGCAAGTTTCTAAATTGCAGCTCCAAATTTCAAAGAAGGAGGTACTCAGGATGGAAATCTCTGGGAAATTGTTGCCAGAAGCTATGTGAAGGGGGATGGAGGGGGGAATCTTCCCCATATGTCAGCATAGAAACATAGTTCCCTTTCAGAACACCTGAGGTACAAACAGATAACACATCCTACTCATCCTTTTCTTATAGGGGTTGGGCAGAGGTTGGGAATGTCTGTAGGATGCATTTTACAGTGGGCCACAATTTAAAAACACTATTCCAAGAAAAACAGCTGTGATCGCAACAGAAGCAATCTTCCTACTCAAGTGTCTTGATGACATTACAGTACATATATTTAAATCACTGAAGGTGTGATTCTATCCTTCCAGCTGGGGTGAATATCTATTTTCCTGGACGCATCTTCATTATTAATTTCATCTTCATTCTATGCAACAACAGACAGCAAGAGACCAGTAGGACTGTCAGTTGCTGCTGCCTGGCTTATTACACTGTTTTTTCAGATCAGATTAACAAATGGAAACTGACTGATTAATTTAACTTCAGTACCTTCACAGAGTACCTGAAAATAATTTTGAAAATTGTAATAGGTATTTTTAAAATAATATATCTCTCTATTGGGAAGAATATAAGGGAAGACATATAACTATTCCAGACCAAAGACATCCTGCTCTAACAGTCTTGAAGACAATCTGTGGGACTTCTTTGAATGGAATAAAGTCAATGGGCACGAGACAAACAACAAGGGGATGCAAACCATCTACTCACTTAAATTCAAATGTTATAGAATCTTAAGAACAGAAACTTGTAAAACTACCTGTCTTTTACACTCCAATCGTGTATTAAAAAACATGCAAAACAAATAAAATGGAAAACATTCTTCCCTTTTTGTCTTCTTTCAACATTTTTAGAGGCAATTTAGGCATTTAAGACTTAGTATACCGGTGACAATAAAAGCTTTTGAGGAGCTTTAGATTCCTAGATAATCCATGTCTTCAACCACTTCAGAGATCCAGAGGAAAATTCTTGTGAGCTGAACTGTGATGTTCTTTCCAGGATCCATTTACTAACAAATCAATTGTACTACATTATATGTTTGGACTTCCACTGTACCATGTATTTTTTTGCAGTTACGGGTCTTGGGGTCCACTGGGCCCTGGACCCTGTTTTTGCCTCTTGCTCATATTGTTTTCTATTTGCAGGGGTTAGGCCTCTGTACCACCCAGTTATTGTCACAGCATTAATTTTGGGCTTTCCTGCTCCTCAGCATCTGCGAACTTGACTAGTCCTAGGCTCCCTGATTCCCAACTTGTGGCTAGTGGCAGTGCTGTGGATATCCACTAAGAGTTTCATTTGGGGACTATGCAACAATGTAATTCTGGACAGATTCATAGCATCTTCGGAGCAAACTGCTACTTATCATTTGTGACATGCATCAGAAAGGGTAAATCCCAACATCTTCCATTGGTGGATTTCCTAAGCATTATTCTTCTTCAGTGTCCCTTTCTTCCCACCTGGTTCCCTTCCAGCTCTGAAGAATAACAGCTCCCACTTCTCCCACAGCTTGTCTGCAGGCTGGATTCCTTGGCCAAATGAAAACCACTGCAATGCAGACAGCAGAAAGTCTCCAGGCACTCTATCAACCTGTTCTTGGCTCCTAGCACCTTTTCAAGTTTGGAGTTCCAGGCCTGTTAATGTTGAAAAAGATTTTTTAAGTTGCTATCTCTTCCTTAAACCCAGCTCATCTTTACTGGATACTCCCATCCTTTCTGCTTCTGTTTTCTTCATGGACCTTTACCTTTACTTTTCTCTCATTCACCACATCACCTGTACCTTCTGCAGTTTATTGCAGTTTGTCAGGCAAGCTTAGCCACACTAGCTGATCCTTGCCTTACTTAAGATAGGCATGTAATTTCATGAGAGTCTTTTCTGAACAGTGTCTCATTTTCAATAGTGACTACCTTTAGCAATTTAAAAAAAAAAAAAAAAAAAAAAAAAAAAAAAAAAACCAAAACCACCAAAATACCAAACATATCAGCCCCCTCCATACAGGCAACAGACTTAGGGTTCCTAATGTAAAGATATTCTCGCCCTGGTTTCATGTAACCTCTGGTAATACAAACATTTTATCCTTCCTTCATCATCAGAGATCTCCTCTGGGACTGAAACATGCCCCAGGTCTCACTCGCTGCCTGCTGCAGTGAGCCACACATTACAGAGACCAGTGTAACTTTGTTCTGGTGATAGAGGTCAGCCTAGAGGAATTTGGCTCATGGACAGCTGTGCTTTATGGAGATGGTTGACAACTTAAGGCTTCTGTTCAGGATAGCCCTGGAGTGAAACCCAAGCTTAGACTCCACTGAAGTAAAGAGCTCAAGTGTGCTCCTTAATATGGATGAATTTTTCCATGTGTTTAAGTGTTTCCCTCAACTGGGCAAAAGAATATAATTGTCTTTTTTTTTTTTTTTCTTCCAATAAATAAGCTTATTTTCTTCTGTCTGTCTGCCTCTCTATTTGTTCTGGTTTATTTTTCACTTTTATCTCAGGTATTGTTCACACTGTCTTTTATTATTAATTTTTCCTATCACTTTATTACATGTTAGAAGTGAATAGGAGTGGATGCTGAACTCACCTGGTATTTGCTTTCAGAATAGGTCATAAAATAATGTAATGCTGTGTAGAGATTCAGGGCATGTCTTCAATAGAAGATAAAGATTTTTTTACATCTATCAGTCCAGGAAAATTAATGTAGCCTCTGCTTGCCTCTCTCCACCTTGGTATCCCTTATTAAACTTAGGGCAATTACGATCTGAACATTTTAGTATGACAAACATCAGGGATCATCTAAGGTTAATGTCAATTAATAGGTTGTGGCAGTCATGGAGTAACTAGCAATTTGGCTGAGAAAATTAAAGAAACAAGGAAGCAGAAAAAGATAGAAGGGGATTATATTGTATCACTTAGAAATCAAAGATGAAGGTGCAATAAATACCAATACTCATAAAGGAATTATTGCAAGTGAAATTCCATAGCATCCATCAGTCCGTATCATTATGTCGCACTGATCACTGCAGCATTTGAACTGCAGTATGTCTGTACCCTATATTTTTTCAAGGAGTACTGCTGGGCATGTGGGGACTATCAGGGCCTGAAAAGGTGATCAGTCAGAAAGAAAGATGTCTGTAACATTATGCAATTAATACTGTTTAATGAGACTTAGAGTCATTGTTTTGTAATTCCTGTACGTAGCTGTGTATAGCTGTGCAATGTCTTACAAGACTTCTTGCTTTTTATCTTAGGTACAGTTGAGACAGATCCTTTACAGACACAGTTTGCTAAAGTTCTTTTGACTTCACTAGTATTGTGCCAGTTTACACCAGCTGAAGCTGAGACCCAAGAGATTTTATATCCTCTGAGTATCATATATCCTGGAGAAACAGATTTATGTCGAAGATGGTTTTCACCTGGCATAGCATACTCTAAAGGAAAGATGAGAGACAAGAAAACAAGCTGTCTGCTTTCCTAAGTTAGAACTTTGTCTATTCCAGTCAGGGATGTAAATAATAAAACATTATGTAGAGCATTTCTGCCCATTATTGAGTCATTTTTAAATAAAAATCTTAATGAATACACATAGAAATGTTTTATGCATTTTTATACATATGAGAAATAAAAAAGAATCACATTGGATCTGATTTTTCAATTAGGCACACATAAGAGCTTAACAAAAAATGAGTGTGACAATTTGTCAAGTTTATATACATTTACCATGATTTCACATATAGTGGGGGATCATGAGATGTTTCCAAATCTTACTAGGCTATAGAAATAAAAAGTGTTTTCATGAAAAATATGTTAGCACTAATGTCACAGTAACTGTACCCACAAATCAAGCACACAACTGAGCATACAGTATATACTAGTAATAAATTCAAAAAATTAGTTCCTACATGTAACTATTTGGTCATTTACATATTATTTTTATGTGATGTTGAAGGCCATAGCTCTCATATGATATTTTCAAGCTGTCCAGTGTCACCACTGACTTCCTCATGCCCTCACATTTGGGTAAATGAAACATACAGTAGATTGTGGAAAAAGGTAGGAAGAAAATCCAAAGTAATATATATTTATGTGTACAGAAGAAATACCAAACCCTTTTGGATCTTACCAATTCTATTCCAAAGACTTTTTCCTTCATTTTTGAAATTCCTCCTTTTCTTTCAGACAGTATTCAGGTGCTGCCTAACAGCTGTTATTCAGTGTCATTGCAATGTTCTCTTACATCTTTAGTGAGGTTTTTGTTGTTGTTTCATTATGCTATTACTATTATCCTGTTTATTGGACTTTAAGAGTTTAAGGCTTACCCTGTATTCTAATAAACATTTAAGAAGAAGAGTGTAAATGTTTCTCATTTATTTGGCTCTAAGAATGAGCTTGCATGAAGAATTTACCATGTATAAATTTCAAGGGATATTCAACTAATTTGGCACTCCATGTCCATAGCATTTAGGAAAGATACAGATCCTCTATCTCTGATAAACTGGAAGCCAGACTAAGAGTACTTTTAAATCAAACCAGGGAGTCATATTGTACTTTAGTGGCTGTTTATTAGAATAGTCTGCAGCTATCCATGTTTTGAGACTTGTTTTAATTATAAGGCTATGATTAAACTGTAGAATATGGTGAATGCCATAAAAAGAAAACACCATGAATACAGCTCCTATGTATCCACATGTGTTTGAACCTTAATGGAATACATCTGTCCCTTTTGTTTGAAACTGATATTTTAAAAGAGCAAAACAAAAAAGAAAGAGAAAACATAAATTGTGAGGGAACAACGAAATTCCATTTCATCTTACTCAAGAAGTAGCTTTTATTAATGGCCATTTGATAGTTGAAAGTAGGGAGATAGTATGTGGATTGTTTTAAATTATTACATATCTTCCTACTTAGAATATAAGTAATTACATTAGTACAGTTGACTACAAAAACAAGGATAAATCCACATTAGTTTGTTGAATCTGTGTTAATGGACATCCTTGGTGTGTAGTTCAGATTAATATTTATAGCTCTGCATGAATTTTTGTACTTGGCTCTGTAAATTTAGCTTGGAGGACACCAACAACTGTGCTTAGTTTTGTGATGCAATGAAAAAAGTCCATGCTGATTGAAGTCCAAAATTATTTTCAAATATAAATGTATATTTGTGTTTCTGTCTTTCCAAAGTGGCTGAGCTAAAAAAATCATTCCAAGTTTTTTTAAAAACCTCTCAGCTTCAAGTTATGGTGTTTCTACATTAGAATATGAAAGATGACATTCAGTATATATGTATGTAATTTATTTCAAAGCAAAAAACTCTTCGAACTTTCATCTTAAAATCTAAGACATGGGTCAATCTCTGAAAGATTCCTCATCTTTTCATTAGAATTCTATCTTTGCATTCTTAGTTTTTTACATATTTTTAAAAGCTATTCTAAACATTTTGTTTTTCCCCAAGTTTAGTGTTTTGAATTAACGAGACAAGTCTACTTATTTTTTTGCCTTCTGTATTCAGAAATTCTAAGATCTCTTCAAACTAATCAAGTTGACAGCACCTTACCTTATACTGGGAGGTATCTTATATAGGGGGTTGTTTGCAGAAGCAAAAAGGCACCTCTACTAGGCACAAAGGTCACTAGTATTCTAATACCAGCATAGGGATGTTGTATTTAATACAACATACTGCTAAGGATATTGTATTTTAAAAAAAAAAAAAAAAAAATCTCTTATGAAGAAAGATGGGCTCTTGAGGCAACTAGTAAATTATCCTCCATCTCCTACAATTTTTTGTTATAATCGTTATTGCAGATAGCTGGAATTTAGGAAGAAAAGCATGTCCTTTAATATAAGCAAGGTTTAGGAAACATTTTAAACTAATAAATGCTCAGAATAATGCATGAATTGCAATGCTAATGTATTACTGGCCATTAACATAAAAGATACAGCCCAGATAAAGTGAAGCCGATGTTTACACCTAGTTTAAGTAGACCCCCACAAATGTTTTGAAGCTGTATCCCTCTGCCAATGGACAACACATTTTAAAGCTAGTGTCTGTATTCCCTGTTCAATCAATGGAAATACTTAGGTCTCTCTAAGGAATGAAGGTGAAAAAATCCTCCTAAATTATTCCTAATTTAGAAAACTACCTCTACATTGTCTGAAAAGTGAATGAAGTGCAGGAACTACAGATCATTCATTTACAGTTGAATAATCTAGTATATAGAAAAATAGTCTGAGAGAAACAGGGATGGCAGTAGACTGGATGGTAGGTCAAATGACATCCTTTAGAACACAGTGTAGTTTGTCCTAAGAGCAATTTATAGATAGTACTATTGATCCTAGCCCCCAGAAGCAAAAGTTTGAGGAGATTCCTGTTTCCACGGTGTATAATGATGGCCATATTCCTTAAAAAAAGAGAGGAATTTTCATATTTAATAACTGAAGGTATTTAAATGACACTCAATTAATCTTAATACTCCTTAATACCTCTCCCTTACTAATGTATCTCTAACTGGTGGTAAAATATTTTCCAATCCACTATTTCACAAATAGTGACAGTTCCTAGCCCAATGCATATTAAAAAATCATATAAAACTGAGAAATTAGAAGCAAACAAATCACAAAAAGGTGTTAGTAGTTTATTTCTCTGTCTTTCAATTAATTAAATGCTCCATTTTCAAGAATTTGACAGTCAAATATCCAGCTCCATCCCAAGCTTGACTACATGATTAGTAACCCCGCAGATGCTGGTTTGTCATTGCGTCATGTATTTTATATCTGTTACCTTAGCAAAAGTAAAATATCACTTCATGCATTTGTCTGTTTATTTAATCATACCATAACATAGCTTTCGTTGCAAACACTGTATAGAACATTAAAAAAAAAAAAAAAAAAAAAAAAAAAAAGGATGCAAAACTTTCTGAACTGGGAAAAAAGGGAATTAATGCCATGGTACACCAGAATTTTACTTAGTTTTTCACAGGGTTGTTTTGTTTTGATTTTGTTTGGGGTTTTTTTTTTTGTTTGGGGTTTTTTTTTTTTTTTTGAGTAGCAGTATCCAGGGTGTAGGCAAACTAAAGATTTTAGCAATGTCTTAACAATAATTCCTGACTACATTTCTGAAGTGCACAGAGATTGTTTCTGGCTTTACTGCTATTAATTTATGTGCTGGTTTTGTGTCAATAATTTGAGATGACATAGATAAGAGAAGCAGCTTCATTCATGAAATCAAGTTCTGCTTCTAAGTATGCCTTTCGAGAAGAAGGAAGATCTGTATTTCTTCTAAGTGTTTTCAGGTAGTGCATCTGTGTTAACTCAAATAATGAAAGCGGGGATTGATGATGGGCTGATTCAGTGCAGCTCTTGCCAACAATTTTCAGAGATTAGGAGGCTGTTGGAAAGATATCAATGAAGGTTTAGGGATCACTGTCTGAAGTATTCTAAATTAACAGCTAATGGATGTTTTTAATAGCTCTTTTATAGATGAGTGCAGCTGAATGAAAACTGACAACAAGAAAGCTCAGCTTTGCTTAGTATAAGCTTTAACTTTTTTTCACACATGATGGCTTTTCTCTGCACTAGCTTTCTCACTTTGTTTCTGCATAGGGTAAAAATGCATTTATTTTATAGTTAATAAACATATCCGCACACACTTTAATCTTTTTTTTTTTTTTTTTAAGTACCAGAGATTATTTTCTTCCTCAAATACTGCATATACACAGTGCTGCCCTACTCTTTTCCAAAGGTTTGTTCATCCATCCTGCTGTTTCTGGCAAAGTTCACTTCTTGCAGAAATGGTGAGCAGATATGAGAAAAAAAAAAAAAAAGAATATTCTTTGATTATAGCTGGTGTAATCAAGTTGTCTGACCTTCTTGGTGCACAAAGAGACCTGACTTGAGTATTCAATATTCAATTTCAGTGGCCCGAAGAGATGCATAAATATAAGTGAGACAGAGTTCATATGAAAGTGTACCAGTGGGACAGAAAATAAATGTCTTGAGGTTGTGTTTTGCAGTAGAGCTCATAAGCTTCCTATCCTTATCTCCAGTGTTACCAACTGGCTGTCAAAAGACAGGGGGTTTTGTCATAGAATAAGGGGAGATGTGCCATCATTGCTTCTGTCTAGTTCATAGGTGTTTGTAATTATCTGTGTTTTAACTGTCCAAATTTGACCAACAGAGATTCGACTGCCTCTTCCAAAAAATCTCTACTCTTTTACATATGGCCTTTTTTCACTTCTGTAATATGAACATATCAGATGAACAAGCAATGCCATTTTCAATTTTTAATTTATCTTTAGGTAGACAAAATGTTCAGCAACTGAGTTTCTTTTCCTCATCCTAAAGCTTTACTGTTTATATACAAACACAACTGGAAGAATATCTATGTGAAAAACATACACATCCTTAAGATGGACCTGACTTCAAGGAGATGCCAGTTTAACCCCATTTTGGAACTATTCGCCAGATTGGAAAAATTCCATTTCCACTCATGCACAGGCTGTGCAGGGAAAACAATGTTACTGGATGTCTTTGTGTGGATAGGGAAGTCAAACTACATTGTTCCCAGTGACTGTAACTGGAGCTTAGACATCTAGTCCTAATGTGGAAATTACATTTAAACAATACATTTTGGTGTCTGAATCTGGAGTAGAAACCCACTATAGAAAACTGCAGAGTATATATTCATAAAATAATAATGATTTTATTGTATTTTATCTTGTACCATCCCGGCACATTCTGTAATGGTGCATTCCAAGAACTAGCTAATATTGATTGATACTATCCCACAAGATCATAAACTTACTGCGTTCATTTATAAAAGTTGCTATGAAAAGCAAAAACTTTCACACTCTTAAAAGCTTCCTAGATCAAACAGCTGTGTTTGAATCTGAGTGACATCTTGAACAGACATAGGTACAGTATATAAGGAAGCTTTACAAAAGATGTCAGTCTTTATTATCAAGTCTAATTGGCTTTTTATGTCCCTTTTTTATAAGAAGCCACTAACTTCTCAATGCATTGTGGGCAGTAAAATTCTCATCAACAGATTCTGTGGCATTTTTAAAACTTTCTTTGATTCAAGCAACAAAAGAAAATAATGAAAAAAGCAGAATTGATCCATATTGAAAAGAAAGCTTTTTTTTTTTTCTGACACTATCACAATAAACAAAAATTGAGAAATAAGATCTTATTGAATGTTTTTAAATTTTTTTTTTTTTCCCTCAAAAATACCTCAGTAATTTCATACAGCAGTAGAAGGGATACAACAGCAATATGGGCAAGTGACTTCTGCCCCAGAAAACTTTCACAAAGACACAGGGTAAGAAATAACATTAGTACAATTTACATCTTCTTCAGATCTAATGGTCACCAATTTTCTTTCCCTCTGTTTTGTGCTTTTAACGATTTTACGCATTACTATCAAGGTTTAATATAATGATAGTGCTTTCTAAGGCAAAAGACTGACTTCTAGATGATAGAGTTCTCTGACCCAAAATGCCAGTCAGTCTTCAGAAAAATGTATCTTAAGTATAACTGAAGAGAAAATAATAAGTCCAGATACAGGTCGCTTACACCTAGGGAAAGTTAACTCCTCACATTTGTATTTTTATCCTAGCACCAAATATTTTAAAAGTAAAAATTCTTAGGGTGAACAAGAGCATCAACATTCCCATCGCAACAAGCATTCAGGAAACTTCACTCTTCAGAGTGGAGAAGAAAAAGTGCAGTAGGGAATAATTTTAACTCATAACTGAGCAAGATATGACTGAATTCCCATCTTAAGCTCCATGATTGAATGGCATCTTTGGAAGAACATATGTAATCTCTTTGCAGCTACGCTTATTACCTTTGAAACTAGACTTACTGGCCTCCCCAGATCTTGCACCTTTTCTCATATTATTTTCCTATCACTTTCTATTAGTTCAATTGCTCTACATTAATGTTTTTTTAAAAAAATCTTATATTTGCAATGCAGATTTTTTTATTACTATACTTCTTTCAACCATTTGAACAAGATATGAGACAAATACCTTTTGATAACTAGTGACCAGGAGCTACTAGAAGGTAGTTGTAGTTGACAAGAGAACTTCAATAATTTAAAGAAAGGGAAAAAACAATATTTCCTCATTATGACTATTAAAAATAAATAATTTACATTTCTAAGCAAAAAGTACAAAAACAAAGAGGGAGTTTCTTAGCTGCCACCTTTTTTCAAAGAGAACACAACATGATGCCAGCATCTTATAGTGTAGTCCTTGGAAGGAACTGATAAGGCAGGCAGCTTCTTACTAGCTTGTGAACTGTGATAGCAGGTCCAAAAATTTAGATTGATGCTCATCCCATTTTAGGCATTTAACTGCTTAGACCAAAACTGGACTTGACCTAAGCATCTCCTGTTAACACAGATGTATGGAGGACAATTCACATGATTCATATCAATTACATACTTGTACTTTCAATCCTATGAGTGACAGACATAAAACAATAGTTCGATTCATATTGAAAAGGATTGATTTTTGCCAGAAAAGAACAAAAAAAACCCTTAGATCCAATGAAAATCAAGTTATCTGTCAGATAACTGTTTTGATTAGCTCTACTTCAGAAAATAGCAAATAATGACGGAGTTCCCCCCTATCCAATGGTGGAATATGCCTACAATCTTCACAATCATTCTCACATAGAAAACACCATGCTACCTTAGAACTTTTGTAAGTCTGGGTTTGACAATCTTGAACACACACAAGAGGATGAAAAGCACAGCAGGATGAGACCTCGAGTTTGTTTCAAGAAGCTTGTATCCTGTATGCTTTTCAATGTTAGTGGAAGTCATGATTGCACATACAGCTCTGCTGTAGTGGCTGTGTTCTTGGCATGAACCTTGTCTCATTATGTGACCCACATGAAACAGGCATTCACATCACTTAGGGCTCTGAAACCCAGTGATGAAACACTGTTTTTACTGGAGCTTGAAAAAACATACACTGGTGACCACAGAGTCCCAGGGATAAAGTGACACACTGACAGCAACAATCATAATGCTTGAACGAAAGGGTCCTGTTTTTGTAGAAATTAACATCATCATGCACAGACAAATCTATAGTGTCAGAAATACTTGTGATGACTAGAGAGAATCTTGTATATGATGGAACAGTATCTCTTATTATAGCAAGTTTCTGCTTTCTTGACGGAACACCTAATGGGAATAGATAACTTGTCTATGGTCACAATGCAGCTCAGAATGCTCTTTCAGGATGTAGCAGTGCAAGGGTATAGCGGAGATGTTCAGGATGATGCTCTGGTGACTACAAATCACAGATGGCAAATGGATGACATCTGTGACAAAAATTACAAGGGTGACTTGCCACCACTGAACGGCTGTGCCACAGGTTCCGCTGGTGGGTGATGTTCACCCCCTTGTGAACTAGTGTGAGGAACTTCTAAGACAATGCTATTTTCTGGCAGAAGGTCAAATTTTTTCCAACCCAGAAATTAGCAGTCCCCTGCTGATCCTGTATTGACACCCATAACCCCCAAAACACCACAGGCATCTTCCAGATCTGGGCCTTGCACCAATGGAGATGGGGAGCAATCACAGCCCTTGAGATGTGCTAGGTAACCAGCCCTGTGGAAAGGACCATTGCATTGCCCACTTAGTGACAACTTTACTTATTCCTTGAACTGAAGCATCCTGGAGCTCCTGATTTCTCTTCTTTGATGCAGATGTTGTTGCCTAAGTTTAGCACGGATATTCTGGCATGCCATCAGGCTCTGCCAACCTGGGTCATTCACATAAGGCTATATGTTGGAGTCGGGGTAAACTTTCTGCAGACGAATCACATGCAGGGCAGGTATAAGAGTATTGGAGACTGTGTGACAATGCATCCCCTCCAGCAAGAAATGCAGCTTGTCTGAAGGAGTCCAGAGGCTCTGCAAGGTCTGTAAAAGTGCTACCAGATGAAGCATGCTCATTGGGCCAGTCATCAAGAACAATATAACAAAGCATTGTGGGCATGGTCATTGCTATCACTAGCAGTTGTAAGCATGGTTTGAGGACATTTGTATTATCCAATTTGTATCATCAAATTAAAATACTGCGGTGCATAGAACTGGAAAATGGTATCTGGGAGTCATTAATAAATAGCTGGGCCAGAATAAGGCAAGGTTATCACCTTTTTGTCAAAGTAATAGAGATACTTCTCTTAATGAATAGCCTGAATCACAGTTGGACAATAAATATAAAAGCATACAGACGGAAAGGTTTTTCAGACTATAGAACAATAACGAGATATTACTAGTTGGTTTCACAGAGCCAGACAAAGTGAATTATTAGTAAAGATTCTTTTTCTCATAAGAACTGCAATAAGAATGAAAAAAAGATATATCTATAAGAGCATTATAATTTCTTAGACTCTCCTTACAGAAATGGAAGAAATATGTGGCAGGGAGTCTGTATTTCCTGACCTTGGTGGATCAAAATGCAAAAGGTTTTGCCCTCAAATGTCACCAGTGGTTTAGATTGAGGAACTTTTTATTAACATTTTTAGAGTTTCTAGGTATATTCCCTTTAAGAAATTCCTTTCTAAAATCTGCAAGATAAATTATTCTGCTGCCCTGCCAGATCACCTATGTTCCAATGAAGCAGAACACTTTTTTTGCTGAAGTTATGCAGAAGAACAAATTCTCAGTTTTTAGCTTTCAGTTGAATTCTGAAAAGTTAGGAGTGGGAGAAAGAATTTTTCTGTGAGGTTCAAGTTAAAAAGAAAACCAACCAAACCAACCAAACATTTAATATTGAATGTAACAAAGTGGAACAAATACAGCGGTACTTCTGTTCAACAAAATAAACACTACACGAGTGCAGACAATTCATCTGTATTTTAAAACTTCTTGAAAGATTTTGGTCCTCTTAAGAAAGTTTAGATATTCTTACCCTATATTTTAAAGAAATTCCTGAAAATAGCTACGATATCTATTAAGGCAGAACATGATCATACAATTAGTGTTATACATTTTATCTTGCTATTGTGATTTGAATAAGAAAACAAAAAAAGGAGGTCCTTAAAATGATTATGTAGTAGCCTGAGTAATTTATTTAATCTTAAAGTAAAAAATCTGAAATAGCTCAAATGGATTTTGCACAAATGCTTGTGTCTTATAGTTGGCTATAAAGGAAGTTCCAAGTACCTGTCAAGCAGACTTCGTGATGGCAGATAGGTAAACTCCGTCAATGTAAAGACAAGGTAGAAATATCTTGAGTATAAGAATAAGAGACTTTAACCTAATTTAGAAATGCCAGCCAAACTTGTGTGGCTGTCTGTATCTCATAGTTTCCTAGGTTTCTTTTTTGATAGAAATCCTTTACTTTAGACATCAAATCATTGGTCTGACTGATTTTTCCTTGCTGGACTGGATCAACCTAATCAAATATGTACAACCAGTATTTAGTGGTGATCTACATAAATAGTATAGAAACAATTCACTGAAGAAAAAAACCTACATGCTTCTGACAGAAAACAAGTAAAACAGCTAAAATAAAAGATTAAATACATTATAGATGTTAAATACTTATCCTTTGGAATTTATTTGAGTGCAGAATCTTGTTTTAAATAGGACCTGTTTGTAGATGCTGCTTTACATGCTGACAGCTTGCGGTGGCCTTTTAAGCTTGCAGGTGCACATATTTTTATTTAAGTACCTGTATAAAAATAGTCTGCCTTTAGGAAATGTCATTTGTATAAGAATTAATGTCAGTTCTATTCATGTTAAGTGATTATTATTGTATGCAGAAAACATGGATAAAAAGTCATACACCTTGCTGTTGATCTGTTTTTACCTCTGATTCTTAGCCTTATGGGAAGAAAAAAAAAAAAAAAAATTAAACAAGAAAGCAGTACCTGCATTTTATTACCTACATAGAGGTAACACAAAATTTGGAAACATTTATGTCTATTTTGATATAGATAATAAGAAATTGATATCTAATGACAGGATTTGGTTAAATTCTTATATAAGTTTCAGTCTGATAGGTATCGTTATATGACGTCGTGTATGTCTTGTGTAGTTGCCACTAAATTTTTTGGGAGGAAAAAAGAATTTTATGAAGGGGTCAGTTCTTGAATCCCAGTAATAAGAACTCCCACAACCAATGAAAACCTTATTATATTATCAGTGTCAAAAAAAGTATGGTGTGTATTGGGGGTCCTTTGCCTTTCCTTACCTTGCCTTGCCTTGCCTTGCCCTCCCCTCCGTTTTGCTTGTTAAGGATTTTAAGAACAAACTATTGACTTACTTGCAAAACATATTAAACCCTCAACTCAAAGATGTTATGACAGAGTTTGTAGGTAATTTTTCCATTGGGAAAAGCAGAGATCAAAATTCCTCTAAGAAAATTATAGGTTTGCTGGTTAACAAAGTCTCAAAAGGCTCCATCTAATCTCCTGTTAAATTTGAGGGATGCACTTTAGGTTCAGCTTTCTTCTTTAGTGAATTCAATTGCTGCATCAGAAAAAAAACATATGTTTGGATGAAGCCCTGGAGTAGCAAAACAAGGATCACAGTTATTTGAGGTTTCATGCAGCTGACCAAAGTAACTGGAAGAAAAACAAAGTCAACGATGTGGCCTTCTGAGGCATAAAGAATGTTTGACATGGGTCCACTAAAAATGCCGATCTTAATGCAATTTTGGCTGGCTGTGCAAAGCCAAAATGGTGGAAAAGCAGTCCAGCAGCAAGAAGCTGCAGAACTGCTCAAGAAATGCATTTTAAAATGCCATTAAACAAGACAGAAACTTTGATGAGAGCAGGGTTAATTAACAAAATACGGCCAAACTCAGGAATTACAGCACTAAAGACAATGTTTCCTATGAGGTACAAGGTATTTTCTCTGATATATACTATTTGGGAGGTGTCACCGTGGAGACAATGTTCAGCTCTACTCAGATGGTGAATAATTGTCAACAACCCTTTTTCTTATAAACTCAGAAATAATATTTATTTAAAAGTACCTAAATGACATTTTAAAACAAAAATAAGTGTAATGCAAACTTAAACTAGGTTGGTTGGTTGGTTGTTGCTTGTTGGTTTTTTTTTCCTTCCCTTATTATTATTTAATCATGAAACCCTTACTAAAAATCCTCAGGAGAAAACACATAAAACTAAAACAAAGCTCTAACGTGGTACTATAGTTCACAGAATATTTTACTTGTTTGGCTAAAATATTTTTGCTTCTTGAAGCTGGGCCTAAACACAACCTGTTAGGTTGTTTTTTTAGTACAATGTTGATCTAATCGTTAACAGCTCTAATAAAAATTTAATGTTATCCCTTTCCTTTTAACTATTTAAGCTTACATCAGTGGAAGAAAAAAAGATTCACTGATAATTTTCACAGTGTGTGTGAAGAGAAACCTGTGTTCTGGTGTTTGCTAGGCTGGAGCCTGTTACCATATGAGTATTTGCAGGCTAGTGAAAGACTCCTGGCTCCAGACATTGCCTGTGTTGGCTGCCCACAGCCTCAAAACAAAACTGTCCAGCAAGAAAACAAACTTCAAACCATTCTTGACTTCTCCTATATGGCATCTCCAGGTTCATGTTGATCTGACTGTTTGCTTTCTTTACTTACATTTTTCAAAAAATCCACAAGCTTCTCTACTGGAATGTTTTTTCTCTACAAAACATGACATATGTCAGTAGATTTGTGCATGCATGTAGGCTCAGGGCATGTCTAACATACAGTCACCTAGAGTTTTGCTCACTCTTTCTTCCCTTCTGTTACCAAAACTAAAACATCCTTTAAGTCTACTTCTCCTTTAAGTCTACTCAAGCTTCGTTTTGCTGACCTTATGTTTTGCCAGCTCACCACAGGATCAAGACCACAGACCAGACATATGCAAAAATCAACTCTCAGCAGTGGGAATATTTTCTACAAGATGAGGGATCCCAGGAAATAGAGTTCCCTAATGTGAGAATTCACATTATGAGACTGCCACTGCATACTAGATATGACCTTACCACGAGAATAAATTATTGTTATTAATTATTAAGATGTATATATATTAAAAAACCTAAAACCTTAAAGGTACTGTAGCTAAGTGAGGTTTAATTGGAAGTTTGATTCGGTAAAAGGTATTTATCATAAACAGGCCTGCTCAGCTGTGCACCTGCTGAGTCTGACTCACTTACTTGCCTACGCAATTCTCATCAGTATCCTTGACTCTGAGGGACATCCCATGACAGCTACATTGTGCTAGATAGACAAACTCCAAAGTGCCTAAGTTCAGCCTGGATCTGGCCTCAAATATAGTGGCAGGCTTTAAATGAATTATTTCAGTACGACTGTGTTAAATTACAATGGACTTCCCATGGAATCTTGTATTTTATGCACCTGAATACCAAAAGAATTCATCATGATTAAAATTATTGCAAGAAATACCAAAGGAAGTAAGAATGATTTGCCACTTATTATAAAGTGTTGCCCATTTTGCAGTAAGTGGCCAATCATTATTAATTCATTTGATATTCTTTATAACGTTAATCATGACTAATTCAATTGGTATTATTAATGGAGATGTAACACAATATTCCACTGCAATTTAGCTATTTATTTAAATGTATCATTAATTTAAAGAGTTTTCAATCCAAAATGTCAGCAGTTTTATTCAAGGGCTATAAGGTATATTCCTGCATTTGAAGCTGAAGGAATCATTTCAAAGCAAATAAAATATAAACATTTCTGTTTCATACATAGAAATTATCGGGTTTTAATGGTACCAAATAACATGGCATGTGTAAGATTTCTCTCTATTTACCTGAGAAAGGAAGAAGTTATCTACAGTCCAGAACTTTCATCTTTAACTACAGTTACATGTGAAACATCCTGCTTCAAATGACCTATTCACATGTTTAAGCTTAGTGCATGTTTAAGGACTTTGCTTGGATAAAAGCCTTATTTCATCTCCATCTGGAAAATAAATTTAATCTTTAGCCTGGCCAAGTAGCTTCCATATTTGGAAAAATAGTAGGAAAGAGGCCTTTATGACAGCTTGAAGACATTATAGGTCCTATAGAACTTCTCACAATTTTGGAAATTTTAGACAGTGCCAATGCCAAAATCCCTCTTGGAAAACTATATTTTGTCTACCAGAGGAATTGACTCTCATGTTTCAGTTAGATAAAATATTCACTTCATTTGTTGTGCAGCACTGCTTTGTTCTGTCAAGCATTTAACCAGCTGCTATGTTTTTTATATTGAAGGAATTTTTTTCTTTTCCATGTACATATAGGATGAAACCCAGTGCTAACAAGAAATCAAGGAATGTCTATAGCACAATCCAAACTGTCTTTAAAAACTTCACTATGATGTAAGGGCTGAGGTTCAAGCTGTTTGTGGAGCTTCAGATGTCCTCGGTACTGCAGAGCACTGAGCTGAGGAACGGGCTGTTCGCTGTAGCAAAAAAAGACCAAACACTGATCAGTGTGTTAAAAAGTACAAATAAGTAGAAGAGAAATAAAAAACCCCACAAGCAGTGTAAAGAAGACCAGTGAAAATTAATCTGCAGATCCTCAGATTACTTTTGGGACAACTGTAAAGAATTTTGTCTTTTAGGCAGCATTAGTCTAATAGACATGTTTTGAGGGTTTTTTTTAATGAGATTTTGTTATATTACTGTTGTTGATATGCTTGTAAGAACACTAGAGAGCTTATAAGTAACCAAAAAAATCTTCAAACAATAATTCATGACCATTAAAACACTATTCATGCCAACACCAAAAGTCAAGTATTCATGTATTATTGCCCCCTTTCTGAGGACCATAAATGCTGCTGGGTTAAGTACAATGGATCAGCTAAACCTCATAGGTGTATTAAAATTTCTTATTCTCTGCAACCTTTGGCTTTTGGCACTTGCCTTTCCTATTTTCAGTCACTTAAACCATTATCCAGACTTGGAACTACAGTGATGCACTTCTTGCACTCACAATGTACTTTTGTGAGTCTTGTCTTAAATATTTGATGAGTACAAAGGAAACCCATTGTTTCCAAACTGGCAACAGGCATTTTTTCCAGGTTCCCCATAGAAAGGACCGGTGGTATAGGTGGACTACAGCCTCTGTCCTCTAAATCCACTGTGAGAAGTCTTCAGGTAATGCCTGCTAATAAACAACACTGCAAGAAAATGCAGTCTTACATCAGCCTTGAAGCTTTCCTTAGTTTTACTAGAGGTGAAGCAGTCTCCCACTTCATTAGTGAGAGTAGGGGTTACATCTGTAATTATAAAAATATTTATCATTGCCATTTTAATTTCAAAATCTGTAACTGGTGATATTTAGTAAATCTGGACAAGACTGTAAAAAAATAATTTGGAAAATATTCAAGTTGTGGCTGACTGCACTTCTATGAGGAAGAAATCCTTCTGTGGGGGCCTGCTTATCACAATGTGATATGAAAAAAGAAAATATAAAACTGACATCAGCTTCAACTTTGCTATAGAATATTCAACACCTTCCACTTTCATTTGTATATTCAACGATAACATTTAAAATTACTGTGGTCACCCTAAAGGATGTTAATTACAGTGTGACTCGGCAGCCTTTATACAACATAATTGCAGGTTACTAATGTTCATAGTATCCACTGGGGTTGTAATAGAGAGCAGAATTTAGTTCATGGATTTTGTGATGAAGGTCTTACAGCCATTTCTTGTTATTAATCCTCTTTATCACTTCCCATGCATCATCTTTTGTTTGTTCCCTTAATTCAGAGTGAGTTTTATTTTTTGTACATAAAGAATATCTTTCTTATAGGCCTGTCAGATTCAGATTTACATATTGTAGATTTAATTGCTTCACATTTTACTTTTTGATAAGGTTCTCAGATGTTAGGCTATATGAAGAAGGGAATGGAGACTAATACAGGAATTATTATAATGTCATTCTATAAATGGAGGTTACATCCTCATGTTGAATACTCTACCGGGTTTCAGTCACATTTCAGAAAGATACAGTAGAAGAAGAAAGGTCTGAAAAAGGGCAGAAAATACATATTAGTTGGATAGGGAGTGTTCATATGAAAAGGAATTGAAAAGATTAAGATTATTTAGTGTGAAGCAAAAAGAATAGGAGATGACATATATAATAATGAGTGGTACAGAGAGAAGCAGTGGGTAGTCCTCACTACTCTGTTCTACAGTAAGACACAGAGGGCATTCAGTAAAAGAAAAAGTCAACAAATGTAGAAGTGATAAAATGAAATACTTTTTATGGCATTGCATCATATAATTAGCCTGTTGAACTGACCACCATATATTATTATTGAATAATAATTGAGGGCTGCTTAGAAAGTTTCAAGAAAGATAAAGCAATTATGTTAATAAAAATAGCATCTGCAGTGGAACTATGTAAAACAAATTGGAAAGGAATATCAGTTCTTACAAACCAAAGCACAGTGTAATCATGACCAGAGGTTCATGATACTTACTATCATTGTGATAGGAACTGTACAGCTGTACAAGGCCTTCCCATCATGATATTTTCCATCTAAATCCCTGATCTGAAAGAGCAACCCTGGAAGCCACTGGATCTCATCTAGGTCCCACTAAACTCTATAAATTTTTGCCTTGATGGATTTATTTCTGGACAGGAAACAATATCAATAAATGGGGAAGTTGCTTGAGGTGGCTAAAAGAAAGAACTTGTAGTGTGTTATACTACTCACTAGAATTTAATTTCATGGTGGAAAAGTCCATGAAGAGCCATTAAATAGAAGTTGCAAATACAATCTCTCAGTTAGGAGATGCCCATAACACAAGTTGCTGCATGTAGGGAGATCTAGGAGCAGAGTATCATTTATGCAATTTCCCTGTTGGGGCTGTATTGGCCACTCTCAGGGGCAAGACTAGACAGACTTTTCATGTAACCAACAACCCTATCTCTATGTTTTTCATTGTTTTTTTGCATTGGTATAAGCTGATTGTCTTCAACTGTAGTAGCAAAAGTGCAATATCTTTATGTTCCTGGGGCTGTGGCATTACATGCCAGGGGCAGGACTGTTACTGGCAACCAAGGGCCACATCTGCTTCGTACAACAGATATCCTTGCCATCAGTTATCTTTCAGTGTTGACAGAGGATGAAATCTGTGAAGTGAGTGTATGATTTTCAGTTTCAGGGAGACCATCTTTGGAACAAGTGTCTCTGATGAAGCAAAGCAGAATATCTTAAATTTCAGAGGATGTCATGTTTTCACCAAATAAAGACTTACTGACTATAATTACATAGGTTTCCTTTGCAAATGTTATCAGTCATATGACAGCTTCAGGTCAATTAGATGGGGTACTCGGTATCTAGCAATATTGATAAAAACCTTCTAATTTATGTAATGCCTTCATTGTTTGGTAATTCGTCTTGGAAGTTTTCCATTTCATAATCAGTACAGTAGTAAGTACAATTCTTGCTCTTAAACAGTTTTTTTTTTAATTCAGTATAATCACATCATTCTGAACAGGTAAGAGTATAAATACAGATTTCTGAATTTGTATTTATTAAAAATATCTCTTTTACTGTCCCCTGCTATGCATTCACAAGTGGCATAAAGCTGTGCTATTGTGCTAATTTGATTTTGGTTGTTGTCTTTAAAATATTTCCCTCATTGTTAGTGACATATGAGAAGTTAGAAAACATTTTTTTTTTCTTTAAATAACACCAACAACCTGCAGTTCTAACAACAGGAATTTTTCCATGACAAGGCAGCTGATGCTTTGCCATTAAAGATTTGGACTTGTTGAACTCATATGACTCATTTTAGTTTCAATGTACATTTCCTGTTGTGTGGGTTGATCCCTACTCCTCCACTTCAGAATAAAAAAAAAAAAAAAAAAGGAAACATGTAGGAACACAAAGACACAAGGTTAGGTGCCTTTCAGCACCCTTCTATTTTTTTCTCTTCATTCTTCTCCTAAAAACAGAGGACAAGTTAAAGTTTTGGGTGTGGTTTGTTGTTTGGGTTTTTTTAAAATAAGAAAACTGCAAATGAGTGAATTTGAAAATGTCCTGAGTACTGAGATAAAAGAACAAAGTTTTAGGGCAAAATGTTTCTCTGAATCTTCGTTATATTCATCTTCTTCCTCAAAAAGTTTTCTGCGGTGTGAGCAACACTTCTTGTCTCCCTCATGACTACTCCCCATGCAGATTTTTAACAGCCCACACCCAACAATCTTGCCAATCTGTACCACCTGCCCTCCACCCCTTCAACAGGCTCTCTGTACATTCCTAGCTACAGTCTTCATCCACACACCCCTGCTTCAGCTATTCAATCTGTTTTTCAGTTAGGGAAGTGCACTTTCTTGCATATTAAATTCTGTTTTCATCATAAAAGGAAGCGTCCTTCAGACAATGCCCCTGTGTCATTCCCTACAGAGTTTTCTGTGTGGAGCTTTGTGTAAAGTGCCCTATTTTGCTACTTGATACTTCAGGTACATATCGTAAAAGCAATAGGACACATTTCCTAAACACTGCAAAGAAACAAAACACCTTTTACTTTGGATTATGAATGTGCTTTATGTTTTTCAGTTGGTGTGATTTTGAAAGAACCTTTTCATTAGTTTTGATTTACATTTCATTTGTCATATTTGCTTGCTTGCTGGCATTAGAAAACATGACTTTTGCCTTGGTCCAAACTACTATTATAGTCTGGGAGAGCACCTATGTCCTCTGGGAGAACATGGATGGGTGCAGGCCCTGCATGAAGAGTGGGAAAGAAAAGCATTCATCATCCTCCAGTAAACCCTGCAGAAACAGGCCATCATAGACCAAGTAAGTACTAAAGCATCCTGTCGTGTTTACAATACTATTGCTTCAAAAGTTGACTGTTTTCTTCATTACCAACCAAGATTAATGGGCACATTTATTACTTATTTTTTAATGTAATGTCATGAGCTGCTCTTTGTAATACCAAGTGTGGACACAGCCCCAGTGACAATCTGGAAAAGAGAGGAGCCGTGTTTCTCCTCTTTTCATGTCACGTAGCTTGACAGGGGCACACAGTTATGCCAACTGTGGGGGATGGTCAGACAGAAATCACATGCTTCTCACTGCTGCCCAGCACCCAGGTTTTCTCTAGGCAAGTGATAACAACAGAGGTGGAGATCACTGGAGGCACTGAACTGCAGAGCCAGATACTGTGGGTGCTGCAGTGGAGAAGCAGGGTGGCAGAAGAACAGAGACACCTGTGAACCCTTTAGGATGCCTGTGCCTAGTAATACAGGCAAACCCTGATAAATTGAAAAGGCTTTAAAACCTAATGGTTTAGTACTTACAGGAATGAAAGGCACCTATCTCTAGGTCACCAGTCCTAGCCTGAAGCTAATGAAGAATCAGGGGCAAAAATAATAAAATAGAAAGCATATCAGGTAGGATATATCCTAAAATATTAATAGTTGTATACTAAAATCCTAAATGTTATAGTATGTATCCTAAAAATACAAATATTCTAGAAATATGCATTGCAGAAGAGTGGAGGAAAATTATTATGTCTTTTAATTGTAGTATCTTTGCAAGCAAAAGTAAGGCCAGCTCCCTTACATAGCTTGAGCAACATCTGACTCCATAACTGGTTTCCTACAGACCACTGGAAATGCTCAATGAAGAAAGAACTCTCTTTTCCAGGGGGAGATTTAAAGAAAAATGAGACTACTTTTGAAGAGCCTATGTGACATTTGGAGACCTCTTTGCAAAGTCCTGATGATTTTTGATTGCTGTCACTTTCTTCTGTGTCACTGAGGAAAAGGCATCTTCAGATTCTGCAGCAGCCTGGGTAGAAAAAGTGTTCACAGTATTCACTTGTGTTATACCAGCACAGAGAAAGAGAAATCGCTCGATGCCCTTGAAATGAGGTCATTTTCAGATTCACTAATCAACAATAAAAGAATGCCCAAATTGTCTCATTGATCTAGGAGAATGTGCATCTCCTCTGTCTAAGTTATTAACTGAGGAATTAAAATGAGCTTCCCCGCATATTTATTCCTCCTGCTATGTTTTATGGATGCAATATTATGTTGGTTATATTTTTTAAAAAAATATATCTGCTTCATTGCAATAATAGTTGTTTTAATTTTTTAAATTTATTTAGTACCTGCTGTTGGGGAGATTTTGTGGGTTTCTTTAAAGTCTAAATGTATTGCATTAAATAGCTTTGGAAAAAAAAAGATGGTCTCTAGCCTGCTGAGTAAACATAAATTTCACAGTTAAATACATAAAATAATGATTACATCCAATGGTCATGAGGGACGTGTTTTTAGGAGTATACTAATTAAACTACATCCTTCAGACAACATGTTTCTACACTTACTAGCAATGAACCATATCTGATTTGTCATTAAGTAATTATGAATGCTAATGCAAATAAAGCACCTTTCAAACAAGGCTTCAGAATAGAAATTAATCATATATTATTCTTTCTTATCCTACCACATAAGGGTCATTTAAACAAAAACAATCAAGGATATGAGATATACATAACAAGAGAAGTTGCTAGTTTTGTTCAGGCTTCAGTTCATACCTTTCTCTTTGTGGTGTTTACGTATGCATACATACACTTCTTATAAACTGAGAGTAGAAAAATCTTTAAAGTATGTTCACTAATTCAAGCTTTGATCCCCAAACTGCTGAAGCTTATTGCAATCTTCCATCAGTAACAATAATAATTAGCGGTTCTTGCTCCTTTCCTCTTGCAGATCTCAAAGCACTCTGCAAAAGACCAGTATAGAAGACCCCACAAACAGGAGGGAGTAAGTGGGTTGAAATTAGTTTGTGCACTGAGTGTTAACCCCTGCCATTCTGGATATGTCCTTAGGCAAGTAATATTGCTTCCCCCCTCTTCCATTAGGATGCAAAACAATGATGCACATAAATCCAGCTACCTTAGCGGATGGTCTGGGCATTTTTTAACCCCAACCCCCAAGTTTCTAGGAATTCTCATGAGGTCCACTCCCTACTCTGCCTTTTTTTCCAACTTCTAACAGAAATTAATATTGCAAAGGCTGGGCTCTTCAACACACCCTACACCACCACCCCCCCCCCCCCCCCCCCCCCCCCCCCCCCCCCCCCCCCCCCCCCCCCC
>NW_020799091.1:67124857-67187452 GCF_003259725.1 Athene cunicularia
CCCCCCCCCCCCCAAAAAAAAAAAAAGACCACATAAAGTACTGTATTATAATTGGAAAAGGACTAGTAGAAGCACCTCGTCTTCACAGCTAAAAGGGGAACATTAGTGATATTTTCCATCAATCTACTTGCAGCAAATGTAAGTTGATTCACCTTCTCATGATGTTGTAAATGTTTTCCTTCCTCTTGATATGTCTTTGTCCTCGTCTTTGTCCAGCTAGTGAAGTCATAAGTCCTCTGAAGCAACTATCTGCACATTATAATGCTTCATTGCATAAGCAAGTAAGTGGATGAGTTATGAAGAACAAAGTTCTCGTTGCACAGGCTTCAATAATCCTTAATTCTGGGAAAGAAAATGGCCAATAACTTGTGAAAGGTACTGTGAATAAATGTGTTTAAGGCAGAATAATATGCCTTTAAATTGTGATTGGCTGTTTAGGACCTTTTTTAAGGCAAGGGGCCATGAATAAGTGATAATCTATGTGAGGTCAATTATTGTGTAAGGTACACTGAAAAATCATGCAGCACATCTCATTCATATAACTTATATTAAAAGGTGCTATTCAAAACCACAGCTGTCAGCTTGTAAATGAGAAACTTCTCTGTTGTGTGGAAGAGAGAAAATGCAAACAAGAACAGGGCTGTAAATGAAGAAATAAAATGTGAAAATGGTACAAATGAGGAAAGCATGAAAGCTGAGAATTAAGAAAAACCCACAATGACCAGTGATTCTCTCTGAAACTTGAGGTGATTGGGTTAGACTAACTTTTTCAATCACTACTAACATGTTTTACACAGATTAATAATATCCTTGATCAGGGTTACATTTTAATGAAAATTAGCAGGTTTGGGCACAGTGAGGTAAAAAATAAATTTGGTCAGCACATGGTGCTTGATTTTCAATGAGAAAATAGCTCTAGGGAACAATATAATTTTCTATGGGAATCCTTTGTTTTCTTCAGGTTTTTGAGGGGTCATTAGCACTTCTGGGATGGGATTCATCCTCTCTGACACTGTACCTCTGATTTGTGGGCAGCTGCAGGCACCTGCTGAAGTGAGTATCCAAGTCCTTTTTACAATCAATGACATAAAGGCAGTTCATCCCGGATTAATATGTTTTTCTAGGATAACAGATCAAGCACTGAAAATCTTTTTCTCTCTCTCCCTCCATTCATAGATGGAGAAGAATAGTTGCTACACACTAAGGTCGAGTACACCCTAAATGACTACAGATGGGCATATGACTCCTACCTGATACGTCTAAAATGTATTTGCCTACAGCAGGGAGATTTATTTCACTGTGGTTGAATAGAGACATTGTTAGGTAGTTACCAGGTGTAAATACAGAAATTGGACACTCATTAAACAGAAACTGAAGTTTAGAACACTGAAATCATCACTAGTCAGCCAGCAGTTTTCAGGAGTGTTGCCAATGCTACTAGTTACTTCCTAGCCTGTGGGTGTGAGAAAGGCAGTGAAAGACACAGCTCTGGTAATTTCTAGCTTTCTAGTACCGATTACTCCTAAGTAACAGACTCTTTGTACCTCATATGTGCTCCTTACTCTTACTTTTACTCCAATAGCTGCCTCTTGGAAGTTCCCAACCATGTAAGAGGTGTTCCTGATACCTGTTATACTGAGGATGTTTGACCATAAACAATCATTAGGTATTTGAAGTGCAGGTGCACAGAAATTTTAGGGTGATGAAAGGAGAAAAATGCAGAGATGATGACCTGTATTGTAGGCTGAATTGTGCTGTGGTGGAGAAAGCCCCCCTGGGCCTGAGAGTTCTCCATCCCCATGTACAACAAACTTGGCTCCAGTACTGAAGGTAGTCTCACCTGTTTCTCATTTGAGGCATGCAGTCCATTGAATTGATCTGACTACCCAGACTACAGATTGGTTTGGTGAGTCATCTGATTTACAGTAGATGTCTGCCTTGGGATTAGATAAATTGAACGTTCTGTGTTCATAATTCTTTTTATTGTGTTTAAAGAGAGCCCAGGTTGAAACTCTAGAGTGTTCAGCTAAATGACTTCCCCAAAAAGAGCATGCCTGTGTTACTGGATGATCAAAGTAATTATGGAGGAAAAGCTACCTGTAGGATAATACTTCTCAATTATTTATTTATTTTTTTTTTAATAAAATCAGATCTTTGGTTTGTTTTTGTTTTGTTTTTGTTTTGTTTTTGTTTTTGTTTTTTTTTTTAATCCCTTTCCAATCATTATTCAGAGCTTTATTAGCCCGTATTCTGGCATAGTTTTGTAATCCTCCATACCTTGACTATGCTTTGATAAATGGCCTGCATATTTGCCAGAAACTTTTCTCCTTGTACCCTGGCAGTAATCATTAAATTTGTTCCTATGCAAAGTTGTAATAGTGAATATGATACTTATAATGGAATCCAGTGTGAAATATTTATTATGGAGGTATTATTGAGCCACTGTATTTCCAGTTCATTTTATAACTTTCTTTGACTCAGAAGTGGTATATCACTTTTGGAATTAATATGCTGTTGCAAACATCTAGACAGTTGCCGAACAGAGCACACAAACCAGGGATCAGAACTGGGTTCCTGCAGCTTCCAGACCACAGCTCTCTATCCACAGTAAGCATTTGTATTTCAGGAAGGGTTTAAAAACAAACCATCTGTTTCTGGTCCCCTCAAGTGAAACCTAGATTATTCATTATGGATACAATTGTACAGAATATTTTTGGGAAAGTTAGTAAAATACCTAAGGTATTGAAGATAACTAAACTTCCTTCTATAGAATAATAACATCATAATAAAAAAGTATGCTAAGGAAGGTGGGGAGGAAAATACACATGGAAAATAAGGGGAGACAGTGAGTAAGTTTGTGAAGAAACTGTCCACAGGTTCAGTACCCCTTGAGACAAAGCAGCCTTCTTGCCAGAAGACTGAAAGATTTTCCTGGCCCGACAGTGCCTGCCACGTAAAACCGTGCTGAAATCTTCCAATAACTCCAGGTTCCTCGTGCAGATCTGCAAAGCTTAGCTTTAGGCTTGGACTCCATTTGTAAACTCTATTAACAGGAGTCATGTTCATTTATATTGGCTTTTATTCATCTGTATTTTTCAAAGATGAGAACTGCACAGCAGAAAACACATTTCATTTTGTAAACAGACTAAAATACAGTCTCTGCTGACTGGAGCACCTTGTGGAAAACAATAGCAAGGAAATCACTTAGACAAATTGTGAATAGAAGACGAGACATTTGAAATGTGGTTTATTTGTTCCTCTATCCCCCCTAGAGAAGTGAAAAGCATGTCATACATCACCTTTTTGGATGTGGCATGCTTTTCACTTCACTGACAGGTATGTTATTTGTAACAAAACCCAACAACCCTTCCTCTCTTGTATAACTCATCCAATTCATGACAGTAATCATGGCTTGATAGGGGGTCCAGCATAGGAGAAGCTGTATATATTTGGGCCTTACTGTGATTTCTGACAGTTTCAGTATATGATAGCTAGGATGATCCAACATGGAACATGTCAGATTAGCCAGAGGGATTCTCGCCTTTCTGTAGAAACATGCTTGTATTTCAGGTTATGCTGTTTCTGGCTACTGAGATGAACAAGATGGGTGCAGCAGCAGATGAGAAAGCAATTTAAGGTTGCTGTGTGAAGTGAAAAAAATTAAACTAAACAAGTTATATAACATGTAGAAGAGATATTCTTGGGAACTGTACAAGCCAAAGGAGTTGTTAATATTTGGGAAAGAGTTCTGAGGAAACGGTCAGCTTGAAAGCACCCAGACTGTTAAAAATCAAATGCTGTTACCATGTGACACAGTAAGCTGTTTACATGGAATGTGCATGATGGTTTCACTCCATATAACAGCTATGTAATGGGCCAGATGTTCACATTAAATAGGGCTTTTAGAGTCAGCATTAACTGTGTTGGCAGTGTCAGCAAAGATACCAATATTTATCTAAGTTAGATCGCCTTCAGATGGTCAGGCTTTTGTGTGGAGGCACTTTCAAAGATCCTTATCCTCATTTTCTGTCTACATATGGGCAACTAGAGGACCCATCTACAGGGTCAGAAAAGGAAATATTAAGAACTGACCTCTGGGTCAATGCAGCTCCTATCCAGTGTTAGTTTTATGGTTGGACTCGATGATCTTAAAGGTCTTTTCCAACCTAAATGATTCTACATTTCTGTGATTCTATGATTCCAAATGCCACATAGGTCTGGGTGGATGTTTCTCCCTGCTCCTCGTCAGGTTGAAAGCTCTGTCTGGCAAAAGCCATAAGGTAACAAACAAACTCTTCTGGGCAAAGAGCCTGATTTGACCACTGCGATTTGGCTGAGTGTGACAACACATACTATATATATCTGTGAGCACTGGACTACACAAACGCAACTCATTAGGGCCAGAAATCAGAAAGTCAGCCTGGAAAGAGTCCTACTTTGTTCAGGGGTCAGCTTTAAGCAACAACGGTTGCTTCAGGCATCCTTCCCTCCATAGCCTGTCCTCTTGGACTGGCAGTCCATTTTCCTCTGTTCTTGTATGGTGAACAGTAATAGCACTTGGCTTTGCCTTGTTCTCGCAAGAGCAACTCCCCCTTAGCCTGCTCCCAGGCTCAGACAGCTAGAACATTGTTTTATTTCTTGCCAGTTTGCGTGAGATTGTAAAATGCAGTTGCGAACAGTGACTAAATGTTTTTTTTTTGTTTCTCCTCTGACAGATTTTATTATATTTTAGATCCAAAATTTGTTCCTGTCTATTTGTGAGAGATACAGTTTGGTCTATAACACTAACCTGTTACAGTTCTTTCAACCTGACTAGCTGCTTATACAGAGATGCCCTCAAAGGGCAAGGAAAGGTCTGGGTCATATTATCCTGGCATACACAAGATTTTTTGTTCACTTTCTTATTTTAGCACTGTCATCAATTATAGCCATTCAAACATTAGATTAATGTTTGTTAGTTACCTGCTGTTTCAGATCAAGAGAATCTGTGTGTCTTTTTATACTTTCTAGATTTTGTGAAAATGCTAGTTATTTTCATTTTAGCTTATGTGCTTTTTTTAGGTTTAGTTTCTTCTTTCTTTTCCCCTAAAATATCTTTACATCTGATGATATAAATCAGTGTAGTACCATTGGTTTCAATGGATTTATGACAATCAATTGCTAGATAACTGGTCAAAGCTATTCTTAAAGTGGAAGGCCATTTTAATACTTTTAATGTTTGTCAGCTTGGGATACTAAAATTATTTGGCTTAGTCTAAAGCTGAGTGATGTCAGTGCTAAAACAAAATAGTAACATCTTTTAAAAAACAAGGGAAAGTGCTGAGGATTGAATCAAGCTTTGGATCAGGATTAAGCATGATTTCTTAGGTAAGATAAATTAAATGAAGAAAAGGCTTTATATGTATTTCAACACTTCAGCAGTGTTTCTGAAGCACTGTGACATGATATCTGATGTTCAAAAGCAGTTTTTAACTCTTTCAGTGTAACTTTGCCTCAGGATAAAACATCCTTTTAACAGCATGTGTGAGAATGGCCTGTAGACGTGCCTGTAGGCTATGTGCTCTCTGTCACCTGCTGTATTGCCCTGACTTTGAGAAACCTTTACTTCCTCACACTTTAAGGATTAGAACATTTCATTCTCACTTTGTCCACTAAGGAAAGCTGACTAACCTTATTCTCATGTTCTGGGTTTTAAAAGAGCCTCTTTTTTTTTGACAGTTTCCTTGTTCTCAGTTTATTGTGAGTAGATACAAAATAAAAGGCAGTAACAATAAAAAAAAAATACACTATGTTTTGCTTTGGTCAGATTAAATTGCACTACCTTTTACCTTGGCACTGCCTTAGGTTTGAAACCAATATCGTTACAACTATTTACACTCACAGGCCAACTCTGATGGTGTTATGATGTATACCAGCCCGGTTCTCTACACGTCAGCTAAAATAAATGTAAAATTAGTGAGCTTTATCACTTCCAGAAAGTGATTTTTCAGATGTTAATCTCTTCTAAAAGTTGTTATGTACTTATAGTCTCTAACTTGATTAATCAAAATTAGCATGTCCTATTTATTAGTACATTTCTGAAGACAGCACTGTTTTGTCATAATATTCTTTCACTTATTCATTACTTAAGAAGCTGTTCCAAAACCACTTAACACTGGCTTAATTGTGATCCCAGAGAAGACAGGAGAGCCTTGACAACTGTTTCCAAAAAAATCCACCTTATTATTAAAGACCGAATGTAAGGTTCCCATTTGATATTTACAGTAAGCTGGCAAATACATTCTGCGCAAATATGCGTGTGTGTATATGAATATATGCATACACATACATGTGTGTGTGCATGCACACAGAAGGTCATTTTGTATACATAACAGGGAGAGAGGGAGGGAGAGAGAAGGAGGGAGAGATAGATTTAAAATTACTGTCTGTCCTTTAAAACTGTCACAGATAATCTGAATTAGTTTGCATCAAATCAAATACCAAAAAGAGAAATACAGGAATAAACCCTAATCTCTCTCACAAGAATTCCATATATAAATCACATTCCCCAGAGAATCAGGTTGGGAAACTATTAATTAATTCCTTAGTTTTGTAGCATCTAATGTAACAAAGTATAGGTTCCTACAGTAGCCTTTTAGCGCTATTGTAGTACATACACTAGGATTTCTCAGTATACTAAGCTGCCGACTTTCTAATTGTGTATCTTCTTTTTAGCTGCAATCTTATTTGCTTGTCCTGATATATCTGTACAAAAAAAACTCAGTTAAATTAAAAATTCTTCAGAATGTGAGATGCTTGCCTTTTACTGTCATTTCACGTATGAAAAAGAATTGCTTCCAAAAAATCCTGTGAAGTTTCTGGGTTTAGGCACAAAAACATAGCTAATTTCAGCTGGATCAATCTCACTCAAACAAAACAGAAGTCACAGAAAAAAAGCTTGTTATGAAACTAGCACTTCACAAAAGTGCTGTGGTTTCTCTTCTGTAGAGTTAACTTTTCTGTCAAAAGCCAGTAGATTGAAAATCTACTTTCAAAGCTCCTTTTTTTTGGAAGAGAAAATCTACTAGATCCTAGCACTGATTCATGCAACGTGAGTGTTTTTACTTAAATACCCTTCTCCAACATTTCTCTAAATCTTGTAAAATCTCATGTTGATGCATTTACTCCTTTGCAGAGCTCTAGCCCCTGAAGTGATGTAATTTTCTGGACATATCCTCCAAACCACTAACACACTAATATGGAAATTACCAAAGAGGAAATGAAATAGTGAAACTGCAGAGAAGAAAAGGAGAGAAAACTGAAGAAGACTGAGTGATAATTTAATTTCACATCTTCATTACTCAGGAATGATCTCAACTAGGAAAAATGCAAAAGGAGTAAACTTCTGCAATGTCAGTTTAGAATCATCTTCACAACTCATTATTATTTATCAACTTCCAAGCTGTAGTACCATACCTTTAATGTAATACAGACATTTTATCTACATCTGCCATCGCACCACCAGAGATATGAGTTACAAACAACTGAGATTTGCAAACCATAGCTGTGCCTGGTGAATGGACTTCTCCGCAATAAATGATAGACATCGAGGACAGATGAAAAGAAGAGAGGAGCTGAGCAGAGGTTAGCTCAGCTTGTAAACTCCATCTCTAAATCTCCTTATTCAGAAAAACTAGACATTCAATAACACATTAAAGTCTGAAGATACATCTGAAACCCCACAAAAAGCCCAGTAATTTAGAAGTTCAATTTTGTTTTTCATCATTCTCCACCCCTGTCAGCCCTAAACACATCAGCTATTAACATGGGCCATAAAAGCAGCAGGAGTCAAGCATGTCCAAAAGTGCTGTAGTTGGACATTGATTCTAGATCTCAGGTCCCTAACATGTAAAAATATTCCTGTCCAGTTCTTCCATTACCTTACCAGAGACATAGGAACAAGGCATGAAATTTGTCTGTGTAAATTATAATTTTCACTGTCTGGAGAGGTTTGAGTTCTGATCTAATTTGAAATACAGATTCCCTTGTATCCTTGCCAACACTAATAATGCTAGCCCTTCAGGTGCTCCCCACTTCAGGTACTACGGTCATGCTCACAGAAATTATTCATACCTGAGTAAGTATTTCACATATTGGAAGCATTTTACAAACAGTTACTGAGTAAGAATCATAGACTGAGACCTGTAAGGTTTATCATCCTCATTTTAAAGCAGCAGAGGTGAAATGACTTGCTCAAGGCCATGACATAATTTGGTGGGCAGAACTGGGATTAGAGCACAGGCTTTCATGCCTCACACCTCATTACTGCACATCGTTCTGTCTCTCAGGTTGAGAAACAGGGAAGATTTTAGTAATAGATTTCCTCTGCACTTCATGTTGCTGTGGTTTAGATGAGGTGTCAAAATGAAAGCTGGTCCACACTGTGTGTGCATTCTTGATCCCAGTTCATTCTTCAGCAGAGTTTGAACCCGGCTCCAAATTTGCCCATTCTTGCGACTACCTTCTCGGTCTCGGCAATAGCTATGCTTGTAAGGGTTGAAGATCTTTGGGATTCTTATGGATGAGAGATGCTATTGAAATGTAAAAATAATACCCATTTCTCGTGATGATCCCTTTTCACTCTGGACTCTTTGATATTACTATTATTGTTATGATTATTATTATTAGTGTTTCCCTGAACGTTTCCCTTCATTACAAATTCTGCTCTCTGTCAAATAAATTGCTTGCTAAATGTACCTATCCCTGTAGAAAGACAAAGCAGAAGTAAATCCATCCTGCTGTTGTTATTGAAATGCTATTAAAAGATCTATTTGAAACAATGTTACCTGTTTGCCACAAATCTCCACAAAGAAACAAAAAAATGTTTGCAGGAGCTCAAGGCATGGACATGCACCTGTGTTGCTAATTCTCAAACAGTCAAATTGCTCAGTAATAAAGTGTTTTTGTAATGTAGGCTCTTTTTTTTTTTTTGAGGAAAAAAAAAAAAAAGAAATAAGGTGGTTTTTAACAACAGCATTTTCATTTTGTCTGAATTTCATTTAATGTGTTTTTACAATACAAGTTTGTGGTGTATCATTCCAGAAAGAAAGCCCCTCTGAAATCACATTTCATTATGAGTGCACCCTCATACATATCTAATAAACAAATAAACAAATCAGTTTGATCTGTTATGCAGATAACACTGATATGTAAAATGTGTTCAGGAACTAAAAATGCATTTTCTGTGTGGAAGTTTTCCTTGTAGAATGCACAGTGAATTTATGTGAACTGTATACAGCACTGAGACTCTTTTATGTAGCCCGTTTCCCTGGCTGATAGCTAAAAGAGGTTAGGCTGAATCTCAGTGGATCAATTAACAGAGGGACCTGTCCTTCAACAGAAGAAGATCTATTTCAGGATTTGCATATCACTGAAAAAAATTACAAAGCTGAGATAAATACAAGCCCGATAATAACTCACTGCAGGCTTGGCTTCATTCCTAGATTTCCTTGGCTGTTTGTCCTAATAAAGTGTCTCCATGGCACTTAGGGCAGGAAGGTTATTAGTAGCTGTCAATCAAAAGAAGGAGTATGCATTGGCAGGAGGAGGAAGAGAAGAGAGGTGACATTCATCCTCTTTTCTCACTTATATTGGGTATAAAAGTCATTCAGAGCAAGTGGTTAAAAAGGGACAGGTCCCTCTTCATCCCCCATGGAAAAGGAGAAGAAAAAAAAAAAAACAACAAATCCAAACCTCTCTTGGTTACCAACACTTTAATAATAATATGGAATACATCAGTCTCTTCTCTATACCTTATTAATGCTGGGATGTTTATTAATACCAAGGAATATGAAGGACATGTATAAAAAGAGCAGGATAAAGACTCCTGACAAAACACTTCTGGTTGATATATTAGTATGAACAAATGATAGCTTTAAAGAGCTCCAACTTAAGACAAAACTTCAGTGCTGTATAGAGAAGAGATGCATTTCACCTTTAAGCTAACATGGTTCTGGCAATGAACACCTTTAAAAGGCTAGTAACAACACAGAATATGCATTTCTTATCTCATTTAAATCAGGTACAATGATTTTAACTTTACCAAGTTGAAACTCAGAACTGATCTATACACCAATTAATTAATACTTTAAAGGTCTTTAATTTACTGTACCACTTTCTTAATTAAAGTATATCTGCTGCTAGAGCACATCATCTCTATATATGCATATTTTCATAAGTAACAGAGTCCATAGAGTGCTAATTGATATCCTGGTCTCCAGACAATACTTTACTAAATGAAATGACAATTATAACCAATTAAAATTCACTTTACATACCACTTCACCTATTTTGTATGTATTATGCATGAAGACAGAGAGTACATTGCCTCGCTGCTCAGGATTTGTGTGCGTCTGTGCAACTGATGGACAGCTCCAAGGTATTCCTTTTAGTGAGCTTTTTACCAAGGGTCATTTTCTGGGCTCATCTAAAACCTATACTTTGCTGTTACATAGATACATCAGTTAATAAAAGCTATTAATTGCTTTGTGAGGATTTTATTATTATTATTATTTCATTTGACAAATGTGCGTCAAGTTCGTACTTACACCTTCATCTTGCTATGAAAAAAGGTTTTTAAAATAGCACGGTGCCTAATTAGAAAAGCTAAACTTCTACTCTCAGACACATTGTATGCAACATATAAATGGCACAGTGCTGCACACCTACTGAGAAGAGTGTGGGAGTAACGCAGAGGAATGAAGTCAGTGGGAGATGAGAGTGTTTGGAACAGGCACCTCAGGCTTGAGAGCGCTCGGCTAAAAAGAGACACTACACATTTCTTGCAAGAAGAAGAGCTGCTCCCAGTTTCCCTGCTCGCAGTTTCTCTGGTCTTGGTTTTGCAACCTGCCATTGCAAAGCAGGGGCTGCCCCAGCTGGGGCTGTCTCTCTCTCTGACCTGATATCATGCCTGAAGTGGAGAGCAGGCAATTTCTCTGCCAGCTGTGATGGGATCTGCCCCTTGATGTGCACCTTCTGAAAGAGGGGCAAGTCCCAGTAGCAGCTGGGTGTAACCTGATGCATGGGGAGGTCTCGCAGGCCTGCCCTCACCTGCAGCTCCAGTGCAGCATCAGTTTGGGAAGTCAGCCCTACAGGTGGACAGAAGGATTTACTGCACTGCTGCCACTGCTGGGTAACCCTGGCACCTCTGGAAGCAAGGGGTAGACTTACCCTTTGGGGCTTACCTAAACCCCACAAAGCCCTTATAAAAAACTACAGATTGCATTAAAAGTGGTGAACAATATTAAAGCCTGTAAACTCCATAGGTTTCTTACCTCTCCATTCCCTTATCTCCACTTCTTCTTTTGCACATACACACTCAGGAGGACACAGGCTCTTGGTGTGATAAGGAAAAAGGCAAAATAAATGGAGACACAAGCCTTAAAAAAGCAATTCATACTGAACAGAGTATCTGCATTTTTCTTGAGGTGTTTTTCAAAATAACCGTAATTTGTCTTCTATCTCTGAGGATCAGTCATCTAAGCCTATAGGGCCTTCCCAGGCTGACTTGTGTTACCATGTCCCTCGTCCAACCATCTATGAGGAAACTTTGACATTTTCATGCAGGGCATGCCACCAAGTAAAGAAACCTTTAGCCTACCTTCTAAAATCTTCCATGTTCACCCAATGAATCATTCTGAATGCTGGATGAGTTAAAAACCACAGAGCCAGATCACCTCCTCCTGTTATCATGAGCAGAGGAGAAGGCTTAAGGAATGGATGTGGGTCGTTCCCACACATTTTTTTTGAAGACATATGTGATTGCTATCCTGTCACAGGGATGGGGTTTGTTTTTTGAGGGGGAGGCCATGAAGTCTTTTAAACATGTTGATTATTCATATAAAGAGGCAGCTACCCTGTGACTATCAACTTCAACCACAGACTCCCCAGTAGCATGGATCCAGGAGCTATATACCTGGGCTATGTTTTCTCAGTAGGTCCCAAGAAGGAGCTTACATACCCTTCTTCCTTTTTCTCAGCTCTGTTTATCTAATTCACCTTATTCCCCTTGGAACTGCCATAACTCCAGATCAGTTTTCTCCCATGACAAATGTTCTATGGGAAACACCTCTATGTTCAGGCCAAGAGCAAGAGTGGTGCTGCAGGTCCTGCTGAACCATTGCTCTTTGCCAGGGCAAATTCATCCATGGAGAAGGATCCTTCTGGATGCAAGTTTTGAGCGAAGAACCTGAGACAATATGTCAGCAAAAAAAGCTGGTACCAAGGGTTTTGGTGTGCTGGTTTGTTGGTTTGGGTTTTTTTGTGTGTGTTTTTTGTTGTGTTTTTTTGGGTTTTTTTTATGGGGGATGGTTGGGCTTTTTGTTTGTTTATGGTTTGGGTATTTTGCAGGTCTTTTTTAGGCTTATATATGAAATTACAATAACTGCAATTAGTGTATTGATACTGTCTTGAACCATCTACTTTTAGTTACTGGGAAGGCTAAAGTGAGCAAAAGTGCAAAATATGAATGCAAGGGCTTTTCACAAGAACAGTTTTGTGGCATTAGGACAAATACAAGTGTTTTTGTAATAGCTGACATTTAAGAGTTGAGGCACATTGTCTTCATACTGAAGGTTTGATGAATTCCCTGCCAGTATTTGTTCTCATTTTTGTGAGAGACTAAAATAAAGTTGCAAGCAATAAGTAACAGTTTCACATTTTAATGTATGCTACCAATTCATAACACATTTAAGTTGTAGTTGTACACAATGGGGGGAGGGGTGTTGCATCTGCTGCTATTTTTACTTCGGTTTAATATTTTATAAAATGCCCTCAGAGTTTTTTAGATGAACAATGCATTAGTGGTAATTAAAACAAAATATGCCATCCACTGTCACCTGAATGTCTTTGGTATCTCTCCACTGAAACTCTTGTATTCTTATGGTGGCTGTGTAGGTAGCCTGTTGACTGCAGAGGTAGCAAGATTAAATCTCAGTTTACTTTTTCCACTATTAGCCCAATTTAGGTATGGCATTAGTAAATTTTTTTTTTTTCATGTGTTTAGAATAAAATCTAAAACCAGGCTTTAAAAAGACTCAGATTATGGATCTGGGTAGTATAAGATATGTTATTCAATATGGTGTACTGAAAAATATGAAAGGTGCATTCAATTCACTGCATTGCTATATGATTTTATGAAAACTAAAAGTGTCTTTGATTTTCTCATTCTAAACAGAAAGAACATATTCATGTAAAAATATATGAACTGTTAAGGGATAGTCAAACTACAAATAATCTTGGCAGACTTTTTTTCCTCATCCATTTAAACACAGTTTAGGAGAGGAACAATTTTTAAGTCTGTTTAAAGATATTCACTTGGAAACAGGAATCTTTAAATGAAAGAAAGGAGGAGGGGAAGACAGAAATGACAGCCAAGGGCTCAAGTTCTTGTTTTAACACTGGCAAAAATTTGAATAATATTGCTGTTTCAGAATTACTCCAGACAGTGGTTTAACACTAATATTTTCTTTGAAAGCATCACTTTTCATATTTCTCTATCAAATAATAAAAATTTTATTATTTGTTTTGTTAAAATTAAATGTAATTCTGATCTAGATTGAAACATTAAAGAGGATGAGATTTGTGTTTCTTCATAGAAATAATTTCAACTTTTATTTCTGAATTTCAAGACTACTTTTTCAATTTGTTTCACTTTAAATATACTGGACATTTCTCAGATGCAAAAATAATTCTTCTATAACTTTATTTTGCAATTACCAAGATTGATTTTTCATTAAGTGCTTTTTTTTGTGTTTTTTTTTTTTTTTTTTTTTTTGTTTTTTTTTTTTTTTTCATTTACAAAAATTGTTTTGTGCAGTAAATGAAGTGCCAACACAGACAAATGTAACCAACATTAAGCTAGCCAATAGAATTCAACAAACTGCTCAGGTCATTAATATAATTTGTTTTGGCACTGTTACATTTCCTAGTGCTACTCTGAGTAGTTTGCTGGGCACATCAATTTGTTTTCAGCTATTGTGAAATTGGATATCCTGGCTTTCATCCAAAGCACCCTCTCAATTTGCATATCTTTGTTATCATTTCAGGTTCTCAGAACATACTGTGGACTATCACACCATCTGCACCAAGATCCTCACATCCAAACACAAATTAAAAATGAAACTGTAAAATTTGCAAGGAAACAATACAGACCTTTTATCTCATTCTCCCTCTGTTCATTTTCAAAAGAGAAACTTGCTTGTAGCCAAGCATAGCAAAAAAGGCTTTTATTAATTGGACTGGCATCAAGCATGCATACATAAAATTGTTTATTTTTTCCCTATAAAGGGGTTGCCTGACATAAAAGGGTCTTTGAAGATGACATTCAGATTTTGACATTTGCATGATATTGTATAAATATCAGAGGTAGGAGACTTTTCTGACAGACCAGATGGGTCAAAAAAAGCACTTCCAGAGATAGATATTAGTCTTTTACTTAAAGGATATTAGCTTCTCCTCAAAGCTGTGAATTATTAGGCAGTAAAAACAAACATATTTTTCTCAAACCATGGCTTATTTAATTATTTTCAATCCAAGTAAGCTGGGCTTGGGGAAAATATAAAATAATGTCATTACTTTTGAGGGGGGGGGGGTTGTAATTCAGTTAAGATCACAGAATATAATTGAATCTTGTCTTTTGAGTGCCACAGAGATTAAATCTTATTGCTGAATTTACTGCTTCTTGATGGAGCTAATCTCGATTTTAAGCATGGACTCTGAATGTTTTTTCTGAAATATGAAAAGGCAGTTTAGGCCTTAATTCATCAATATTGGAATTATGCAGAAAGAGATTCTTCCTTTTAGCTTTGTTCCTAGATGAGCTTTGATAGGAACCAACAGCTTCAGTTTTTATCTAGAGTGGCAGAGGAAACGGAGGAAAGAAAAAGTCTGCAAATCTATAACAATTGTAGATGCACTTAGCAGGGAGGTTTGCTGACTGTGTACTTCAGCAAAGATTTCAAATGAAGGAAGAGGGAACCTCCTCCTTTTGATCATGGGAAGGAACAGCACAAATCTGATTATATATGTTGACCCTTCTTTATCAACAAAGAATCAGCTACTGTCAGCAAGTAGCTCACAGGAGCTAGCTGGCTTCATTGAGCAGGTTGGGAGAATGACCTGAGCACCTTCTCTGAGCTTGCTGCTTTGATGATATGCTGCCATGCCGCTCAAAAAATTCCACAGTGTGAGCCTATAGTGAAAGGAAGAGAGAAGAAAAGATGAAGATGGGAAGGGAGGAGGAAAGAAGGAGGAGAAAGGGAATAATGGAGAGGAAGAGAGAGGAAAGGAAAGGCAGAAGAAAGGAAAAACTTAAAACCCAGCTTCCACTTGACATCTTCGGTCATTGTGCCCATATATTCTTAAAATTCTCATATACAACACATGACTGCTAGTTGAAAAATGAAACAGATTCTCAGAAAAAGATGAGATTCTCAGGAAGTCCTTTTCTCTCATCATTCCACCATTTGCATTGAGGTAACTCTTCCCCTGGAGTGAATGAGTCACCTTCATTCAGAAGGTTTCTTTGTGGTAAGAGAGGTCCACCCTTAGGTATTTTACCTTGGAACATAAAGCTGTGTTGGTCTCAAAAACAAGTTAAAGCTGACCTGTTTTATATGTGTCTTTTTCTTTTCATTCCATCAATCTTACATCACCCTAAACATATGGCTAGGGACTTCTTCTTTCTCTGACGGTTCCCTGTGTCACCTTTAATTACACAAATCCATAATGGCTTTTCTCTTCCTTACATTTCTAAATTGGTCACCTGTTCTCTCCCTCCCCCAGTAGTCTGTACCCGTCCTTCAGTCAACGGCCTTAATCTCAGTGCAATATCCACTTTTACAGTCTTTTGTCTTCCAGACCCCTTACAGATTCCAGTCATGCTCCATACAATTCTTCTTTTTCCACATTTCATTAGACACGCTGCTCCAAATTCATGATAGATACCTGGATAGTCACTGACTAAAGTAAAGCTGTCTCTTAGTTCTTGCACTGATCTATAATCAACATTTCCTTTGGTGGCTGTCTTTCAGTCTGTTCAGATTTTTGCAGTGAAATTTATCCTGCAATAGCTGGTTGCTTTCAGAAGAGTTAAGTAACAAAGCAATAATTAGCGCACAGCTAGATTAATCTGATCTATGACTAGGACTAGTGAGAATTCTTATATTCGCATACTATCACTTATAGGGTGCAATAGCAATAATATGTGTACACAAGAGAAAGTGACTTCTCTTATCAAATATAAGACATCGAATACATTGTTAACTTAAGGAAATTATAAGGACTTTCATTCCTGATGATAGTAAAACCCATTTGTATATTCAGCTACTGGGGCATGGGGGTAAGGATGGAGCATTTACGTGTTCCTTAACATTGGCTTTTTGGATCATTCAGAAAGTTCATGCAAGTAAAAGTGCTGCTGACTCTTAGATCCAGGATAAACCAGAGGAAGGCAGATTTTTTCTGAGGCTGTTGAAACATTGGGGTTTAAAGTGGTAGGTGGGAAACACAGTTGTTGGGATTTTTTCCCCAAATTTGATGCCTTAGAAGCCTAGAGAAGAGGTCAACTTCAGTCCAGCCCTAGGTTGCCAGTCACACTCTTAATATTTAAGGCATTCCCATATAACTAGCCAGTGACACACAGAGAAAAAAAAGTAGGCAGCAACACTTACTCCCAGCCTCAATAAACTGCTACTCATTCATACCTCACTTGGTTGGTGGATGATCTGCACAAACCTAAAGCAAGACTTAAGCCCCTGGGTGCCTGAGCCCATGGGAAGACTAAGCACTGCACCACCACACCCTGAGAGCAGAAAGTTCACTGTCACTCAATACATCTGAAGCAGTCTGTAATAATGGCTTATCCTAATGAAAACATGAGACTGGTTGGCGTCAGCTCATATTATTTGTCTTGTAAGTACCAGTTGCATGACTTAAAACAGCCTGGGATTAATTGGAGCACTGCAGAACACTGTTTCAATACACTTTTAGGTGTTTCATTCCTGATTAGAATTCTTTATTGGTGTTCCCTGTTTTCACTTCCTCACCTCCTTCTCTGAAAATACACTTGGTCTTTGATTGTGCCCTGCTACTTTAAATAAACAGATCTCCATTAGAAAGAGGTCAAACCACATATACTGGACAAATGCCAGTTCAGGAAATTACATTCTGCTTACCTAAATAACCCCTACAGTTTCAGCTGGGGGAAAAAAAACCCAAATGTGTTCTTCAGTTTTGGTCAAGAACTATAATGTAGAAGCAGTATAGCTAGTCACAACTAACCAAACCGGCTCAGAAGTTCAATCTCATTTATCAGTATTTATAAAAAACTGATTCTGAATTGTTGCCAGACAAGAACTTCAGTGAATAATTTAGAATTGTGAATATACAATAGACAAACATAAAAATCCAAAGTTTTTCAAAAGATTTGTGCTACAACTTATTCAGTAAGGACTAAGCCATATACTTTCTAACCCTCTCAACCTAGGAAATTCTAAAAGACAAGATTTATTCCATCCACTTGATATGAAGAATTTCATAGAACAACATCAAATGCAGTCTTGAAGTCTGAGATTAAAATGCAGCAAATATCACAGGATGTGATATGAACACACATATTCAGACTGGAAAATACTTTCCCTTACATGTATTTTTCTAACTACTTCTGAAGACATTTCTAAACCATCCATTATAAGTTGAAGGGAGTTTGTCCTAAGTTTATTGGAGCAAGTTTTTGCTGTGCAAGAAGCAATCTGTCCAGATTTGGACCAGCTTGCAAGTTACTAACAATTTTTTTCCTGAATAAGGTTCGGTTACTAGAGTTTATTCCTGACAAAGCCCTTGAACTTTGTGCAGTGTCTTGCTAGTAATAAGAACTGTCCAGATAGGATAGAAAATGAATAGGGATATAGATCCTAGTCTGATCACCATTAAAATATTCTCTATTTTCCCCATAATATTCCTTCATCTAAGGGAATGTGCAATGGGCTGGGAACCTGGGGATCATTAGTTTTAGACTTACTTCTACTTAAGCACTGGTGCTACAGATTAAGTAATTTTTAAAGTAATGATTAAGTAATAATGTCTCTTATAAACTCTGTTTTGTGCTGTATTGGGAAATTATGCACTATGAATAGAACTAGGCCTTCAGTACAATAACCCAAAATCTGAGACAACTGGAACTCTTTCAGAAAGGAGTTGCAAACATAAGCATTTAGATCTTTTGTCTACAAAATGGAGCCCTTCATTATTTCAGGATCTTCATTCTTCATAATGGGTGAGACACACAACATAAAAATCTACTAACATCATAGATACTATTGTCAATAATTCATGTGTTGAGAGGCTTGAACACATTCTGAACCTTTTTGAATACCAATTCATGCACAACAGCATTTTTTTTTCTTTAAGAAAAACAAAAAAAAACCCAAACCAAACAAAATTGCAATATAACTCCTTATATCCGACTGCCTTTTACTATGTTTTCAACTGGACAAATCTGATGGCAAATCTGGTGCACAGTTGTGAACTTTTCCAGGGAAATTGTTCCCTCCAAATATTACATGTCATGAACTTTCTTCTATATTAATATTAAAGAGAAATTTTACCTGCTTACAATAGTAAGGGACTGGTCTATAAGTCGGTAAAGTGGCATGCACACCTATGGTGCTATATAAGTACATAAATAATAATAATTGTAATTAATGTGTCTCAGCTTCCTGATCTGGAAAGGATTAATTAGTTGAGGAGGATTAATTAGATATTGTTAGCACAGTACTTTGAAGATGTAAAGTGCTATATATATAAGTGCTAAGTACTACTGCATCGTGATTTTCATGTTCTTTGTGCTATACTTAGTAGCTTACGAGTTCTAAGATTTCATTTGCTGGAATATTTGTGAAACTGGATGTGTCTGTCTTAGAGACTCTGAGTCCACATAGCTATGTTTGCATATAGTTTAACATTAAAGCCTTGTGTAAACAGACCTGCTTCAGTTTATAATTGTTGAAACCACCAGGGTCACATTGGCAACAAAATACTTTATAGGCTTTGTGGTTGCAGACATCTGGTGTACAGTTTTATACAAATAAATACTACTTTGATGAAACTTGAACTTATTCAAACTAAACAAAATGGTGCTAAAGAGAATTCCCAAAGGGATGAAAAAGTAGGGTTGAGTTGCAGGAGGTTTCAGAGACTCCCAGTTGTTGTCCCAGTAAGTACTAGATCACATTTTCCAGTCACCCTAATAAAATGCCTATTTTCCTTTACTTACATGACATTTGCTACATCAAAATATATGACAACATGAGAGTTAATACTCAAGTGAAAAGATATCTGAAACTCTAGAATTAAAACTAGGAAATTCAGCTAAATATTCTGTAAAATAAAAATTAGCTTTTGTAGCATGTTGTGAAGCAAAGTGACTCATTTTAGCCATGGTATAAATTAAGGATAAGGATAGAAGGTCATTATGTGACTTCCTATTTCCTTAAATTAAATTAAATCAGATACTCAACTGTAAAAACACTGAATGCTTCCTTCTGCAGCTGCACATAGTCCTGCAAAGCAACACAGTCACTACTCTCCTAAAGTGTGTATCAGAGCAAGAGAGGACAGAAATAACTTCCACCAAGTCCCATATCTACAACCTAAATCTGGAAAATCACTTCATTTCACTTATCCTGCTACTTATGTTGATGTGGAAAGACAACCTGGGAAAGAATTGCTGCATGATTTACTAAGTTAGTGGGAAACAAAGATGCCAGACTAATTGCAACAAACAAAAGCGTTTCCTTAGTACCTTTAAAAGTGCAGTGAGTATAGCAGAACTTTATTCATGGTGTGTAGATCACAACAGTGAATGTTAAAGGTAAGACCTGTGGAAAATAACATTTTACTTCCATTTGTAAACATAGAAATACCATGCAGCGATTAATTAATAACTTGAATCAAGGATATTAATACCCTGTATTAAAGCTTGAGTAAAACATCTTAAAGCATAGCCATAATGAGGCATCTGGTCTCAAATAGCTATCAAGAAGCCCTTTGTGACCAATAGGACAACCATCTCCTGAGTGCAATACATCCTGTACTGAAGCAGGTAGGATGAGGTGATTCTTCAAGGTACTTGCCTCTCTCCACTGACTGGAGATGTCTAGTATAAATAGCCAGGGCAGATGTTTGTATTTCACACAGATGAAGTTGTGCAGGTGAACTTTAGACATATTATAACAATGCCTGGTGTTGGTGTCATAACTGCTAGACTTCCTTTAGGGGAACTGCAGTGAGCCAAGTAATTTTTAAAACTTTCCATCACTTTCCCATACAGGTTGCTGACATTTGGTGTAGACAAACTTTGCTGTAACTACTGATTACCCTAGCTGGGTAAAGAATCACCTAGTTCCTTCAGTCAGCACAGTATAATTGGTTTTCCTATACAGCCACTGCCTTGGCTTCAGATAGATCACTTCAAAAGGAAGTGTGACTATACTCACAAAACATTTCAGCCAGGGCTGGTGGCCATCTGCATAAAATGGTGCAATATAACAATATATGAGCAACATAAAGTCTGCCTAAATATGAAAAATATGGGTTTAGTAGTCACTCAGCTGATAACTGGTGTACTTAACTGGTGTACTTCCTCTAACTGATTTCTTAATTTATTGTTCTAGACATGCCCCTTAGGGACTGAAAAGGACTCATGAAAGGGTGAAAGAGCAACTCAAAAGTTAAAACTGAATTGCAGTTGCCAAAAAAAAAAAAAAAAAAAAAAAAAAAAATTAGATACTGAGAGCATTCTTATGACATTTCTTGACGGCTAAAAAAAATTTTCTGTAAACTTCTCAGTCCTATTCCCTGTTATCCATGCAATAAGAACACCAACACAGCTGTGGTTTTCCTAGTAAGAATTAGTTTACATCTTTGTTCCTTAAGGATCAGGGAACAGGGAATTGAATTCTCTGGGTTCTGGTAAGGTATGTCTGATCAATGTATTTTTCTGTGGGCAAGATAGTCACAGTAACTGTCTGCTTTTTTTTTTTTTTTAATGTGTTCATTTATAACTGAACTCAAATTCCACATAATCTGATGTGTAAGGCAAAATTTTCACACCTCTTGTAGCAGCTCATTGTCTGTCACTAGCTTTTGGCATATAATGGAAAATTTGAGGAGACATGATGAGTGCTCATAGTGTAATATGCAAGGGGTTGCCTTAGAAAAAGGCTAATGGAGTTAAAGTGAGACCTTCTTTCAGAAGCATAAATTAGCAATTCTTTCCTCTGATTGGTGTTTGACAATGGTCACCACAGATTTACTAGGTTTTGGATATTTCTTTCCACATTTCTCTGTCCCTCACATGGACAACAGCCTTCTCAGACGACCTTGACGCTGCAGTTGTCAGCCTTACTGCTGAGCTTTTGTTGATGTTCTCAGTTGGCCAAGTGATGCAAGAGACCAAAGAAAGATCTCTCAAGAGGCTCAACTCTGCAACTAAACTGCATTAAATAGTAAATAATAAATCATTAACTACAAATATTATCTCCACAGTTATTTCAGAGTTTAGTGATTTGCTTTTATTTTACTTTAAATAACTTCTGCACCTCTATCTCTCAATAGAGCAGTATTGCAAATGACACCTGCCCAGTTAAGTCTAGTAGCTTTTCCTTGGCCTCTTTCTGGAGCTTTTCAGTTTCCACATCAATCTATTTGGTTTTAATATTTTATAGGTCTTCCAACTGCTCATGTGTGCTCATCCCTCATACATCTATGTTGACATGGTCTTTGCTTTGAAACATCAGTAAGTTAATTAGGGTGATGGAAGCACTGTTCAGCCTGGTCTCAGTATGACACAGATTTCAAATAGTCATGTGAAACCCATCTTCGTTTTCATGATATGATTATTATGATTTATTTTTAGTTCCCCCCATTGGCTGATGTATATGTGGGTGGCAGTACAGCTCAGACGAACTTCTTGGGAAGAAGATTTTTAGGTGCACCGAGCCTATTCATGCCTTTGTATTAAAGGAAGAAGCACAGGACTCAAGGAGGCAGGAAAAAGTTCTCCTTCTGCATGGGTATGCCACTGCATCCTTCATGTAGTCCAGCTCACACTGAAGCCTTCATTGATTACTAGTCAGTAATTATAATAACAATAATTATCTAATTGGTAAGAGTATCATCTTCTTCTCTTTAAAAGATTTGCATAGCTTTTAAGTTCCTATGTGGGCTGTATTTAAAAATCAGTAATGAAATATGTAAATTCACAGGACAATTGCTTCAGGATGTCTTGAAATGAATTGCAAAGTTGTAAAACTCCATCCTCAAACAAATGCATGGAAACAATAAAAGCCAGCCTTCACTGAAAAAGCGTTTGACATTTTATTGTCAGCATATTCTAAATCTGTGGACCAACTGCCCACTGAGGACAGGGTCAATGTGAATACCTGTCTGACATGGGAGAGCACAGTCACTTCATCAGTGCCAGCTTGTAACAAAATTTGACTTGAGCGGTGAACGGGGAAAATGTTTCTCATCATCTCAGACCAGATACATATGCAGTGCCTTCCTGCAAACAATGGCCACCCTGCTTGTCATACTTTCAACTTGATTTCTAGTCAGTTTTGAACTCATGACAGATATGACAGGGTAGGAAATAATGTCAACAAATGTCATGAACATAAGCATCTGAACAGAAGGAGGAAGCCCTATGAATACTACCACTAAAGAATAGACTTCAGCATGAACTCAACCCTCATGAAAATGAAAGATTCTTTATAGGAGAGGGGTATTGTTAATGTTGTAACTGTCAAGAATATTTTGTCTGAGAAGCACAAGACACAAATACATGGGAAAACAGGTTTTCTTTGTACCACAGTGTGTGAAACAGCTTTTCATTCTTCCTTTTTCAGCAACTGGTCCCAACAAATGTAACCAGCTCACCATTTCTGGGGAAGGCAAATGCTAATACTACCTTTAAGAGAAACATATATGGAAGCAGAGAGATGTTGTTATTCAATAGAAACACACACACACAAATATCCTGAACACTAGATTAAGACTGAGATGATTTCCAGGTATTGGGCCAGTTTATTTTATTGGCAGTGCTAAAAAAAAGCAGATTACTATAGCTCATCTGCTTTAGATATCATTTCCCTCTTCCTTCCCCAGTCAGAACTGCATCTGCAACTGGCTTGGTAAGATGCTTTTGTTTCTGTACTGAGAAACAGAAGAATTGGGACACTATTCACTGGTATCCAAAAACCACTCAGAACAACTCGTCTCCTTTTTGTACCTGTAGTCCCACAAACATTTCCAAAATCTACCTTCATGACAGTGAGATAACTGAACTTAAGTATGTGGTAGTGGTTGAACAGTGCTATGTCATTAATCCAAGACAACATTTAGTTACAGTTATACAAACCTTTATAGTGAGATTCATCCTCTCCAGTCATAGGCCCTAAAACACAGGCTTTAGTCTGAACTAATAATCTGCTGCTTCTATCATCAATGCAAAGTGAGAGACACTTTTGAAAGGTGATTCAATCTCATCATTTTAGGGAGGGATGAATCATACTATCTCAAAGGTGCCCATCTGTAGTCACTGAGTGGAAGAAACCTAGCAGAGTGGTTTAGCTGGGTACCTCACTCTTTTGTCGATTATGAAATCTGCAGTGTGCCTAACTAAATCAATACTTTTTTTATTTTCCCCAGTAGTTCTACAAGCAGAAGCAATTCTGCATTTAGTGTCCCAGTCCCGAGAAAGCAGAATGAGTGAAGGAGCTTCCTCTGGAGATAATCTCTGCTTGTGACCCAGCAGACAAACAGTTTGAATTTCCCAGTCTGAACTTCCCAAAACAGTATGGAGAAGGTGCAGAAATAGAGTTACTCTGTCTTTACAATGCAAAAAGTAGAAACCGATGCCTCCTCTTTGCTAAGTATGGAAGCCATTCTAATTTTCTACAAGTTCTAATAACATAAGGTTTTCCCAAACACAAATGTTTTCCCCAAAAAATAATAAGGTCTCAAGAGATAACAAAAGAACATGCTGTTCCTTGTTTGCCATGTAGGTTCCAGAATGAATGCATGAATTTCAGTGTTTTCTCATACAATAAAATACTTTGTGCTCCCATATCCCCTTAAGATTTAGGACCCTATTTCAAATTGTTAAATTAGCCAGGAAGGTGATACCACATACAGAGACTTTAATTCTTTCTATAATAAAGAAAGGGAACCAGAGTATTTAATTTTGGAATCATATTTTAGTGAGAGCAACAAGATTTCTATTGACCCAGTAGATTCTTGTCATATCTAATTTACTGATCCAGAGTTTTGTAAAAGCAAACATATATAAATGTATAAGCTTCATCTATAATTGCGAAGCATAGATAAAAATAATTTGACATTGAAATTTGCACTTAAGAAGTAGTGCACTTCATTGCAATCAATTTTTCATTATGTTGTTGAGATCAATAGCTACAAATAAGATATAAAAACTGTATTATTAATGTGGCACATGCCAGTATAAAATGCACAATTTCTATAGCATTTCAGTGAAGCAAAATTGTATTATACCATTTCCAACATTATACGTATTGGTCTGTAGAGAATGCTTATTAAAATCAATGTACAGTAAACTACACTCAGGGATATTTTACAAAATAGAGAAAGGTCGGAGAATTTATAAACCTTTAAAAAAAGGCAAAAATCACCTTGGTGTGTAAGTATTGTTCTAAATGCCTTTTTGGTAAGGGGACTTTCCCACTTGTAGGATTAGGAAAGGAAAGTATGGTCTCTTGATTTCTCAGCCAGAGTACCCACATAGACTAAGCTGCTGGTAGTTCAGGTTCTGCTTCAGGGTAATGCTTTTGCCTGAAATAAGTGACTCAGATCAGGTGGAGCATGATCATATACCACCTCTAAATGCCAAGATGTATTGGTGAAACCATACAGTAGTATGTCCACCTGCCTCAGACTGCAGCTCTGCTATCACTCTTGGTCTAAGATACAGGTCTTGAAAAAAGCCCAGACAAACAGTGGTAAAGTGCAGGTTATAGGAGAATGTTGATTCAACTTGGGATGGGTCATTGTCTTAGAACAATCCACATGAAATCAGAATCAAGGTCAGAGCATCTGCTGTCTACATGTCTCTTTAATCCAAACTTTAATCCAGCTACCACACCATATTACCTGCCTGATTCAAGGTGTTATTGCAGTCACTGATGTCTTCCAATCACAGGATAGATCCAGAAAGGCATGGAACTGGTAGTGTTGAATAAAGGATGAGGTAATTAAGATGAGATTTTTTTTTTTTTTTTCTCAGAGAATTGTAAAACAATTTGGGTAGAAAAATACTTTAACTTTGGAAAACAGACTGGTGGACTATTTCAAGTAAGGTGACTATGGATGAGGTGCTGGGAAATTTGGTATTATTATTAGCAGAGGAACTATAGACATTTTGAAAGATAAGACATGGGAGGAATAATAAAATATATGGAAGAATATCTTGCCTCAGATAAAATTATGAAGAATCATTTCTGTGGAGGCAAATCTTGTAAAGAACACAAACTTTCACATGTACCAAGTTTCCAGTGAGAATACTCTTTAGGATTAAAATGTTTTGGAGAAGCGGTTATGTTCAGCTTTGCTATTTCTTTCCTCTCTTTCCGACCTCTTTCCCACCTCTCAGACATATTTCAGAGTACATAATAGATATTATGCTGAACAATTAATGAACAGCTTTAATGTTCACTGAATCAACAAACTTAGTAGTAAATAAGTAGACTGCTTCTCTCTGGCAGTTCACCATTTCATAACTATAATTGTGTTGATTTAACCGATATAATACTTGATGACATTGTAAATACAGTTTTGTTTCTTTTTCTAATAGACTGCTTTCCAAAGACATTGGAAAGAGGGATAGCACAAAACTAGAGCAAGAGAGGAAAACAAAAATTCTGTTGAAAATAGATCGTTCTTTTGGAACTTTTTTTTTTTCCTCCAAAATATTCCTCAAGAGAAGGTAAATTAAGCACAAAGTGTGTGGGTTTAAAGACAACAGTTCTTCATGGAGGGATCTCGATTTCTGAAGTCGTTATCTGTAGGAATATTTCCTTCCAATTCTAGTATCTCATGGCTGATACTCAAAATCTCTCTCATTTCAATTCAGTGTCAATAAACAGAAAAGAATAATTCTTTGGGTGATCAGTATGAACTCTTCTATGCTGCTGTCAAAATTAAGTACTACATTCCCTGTGAACCTTAGATTTCATTATTTCTATGGAATCAACTGTGTCTTCTTGTGAAATTCAGATATAAAATGAGGCTAACCTGTTCAATGAAAATACACGCTAGTAACCATACTAAAAAGCATATCTCAGTTCAATGTGGGCAGTAGTTTGGCTTCAGTTTAGGCTTAGAGAAAAATCTGAAGGAGTTTGCATACAATATGGGGCTCTATTATTAAAATTACTACAAACATTTTTAGAAATGTCACTGTGTTGGCCAATTTATACAAACTGGATAAATATTTGTTAGACATTACAGACCCATCATTATCATAACAGTAGTAAATAGCCTCATTTTAATGCACTTGAAAATGTTGCCTTGTACATTGATTGAGGAACTAACAAGAACATTTGAAACAAAGCACAGATCGACATCACAGCAATTTTCATTAAAAGTGAGATGATTTGTTTAGATGTGCCACTGTGAATGTTAAAAAGCGGCTCAGAACAATTTCACATAAACTTTGCTATTATTGTGCAGTAACTTTACCTGCTAAAGTGTTAGGATGCTTAGCCTAAACACAACGTGAGAACTGAATGCTCAACTACCTTCTATCCCACCAATCCTGCCTGCTTTCAAGGCTCATTTAGTCTCCTTCTTTCAGGGTACAATCTTCTCTCTACTGTTTCATTTCATCTCTCCTTTTTAATGTCTCTATTGCCTTCTACTGCATCTTTTCTCCAAAGCTTTTCAATCCTGTGTTCTCTTTCCAAAATCCTTTGCTTCTAATTCTTTTGCATGATTTAATTCCCTTCAGTCATTTCCTGGTGGTTCACAGTGTTTATTCTCAACATAATCATAGAATCACAGAATGGTTTGTGTTGGAAGGGACCTTAAAGATCATCTAGTTCCACCCCCCCTGCCATGGGCAGGGACACCTTCCACTAGCCCAGGCTGCTCAAAGCCCCGTCCAACCTGGCCTGGAACACTGCCAGGGAGGGGGCAGCTACAGCTGCTCTGGGAAACCTGTGCCAGTGTCTCACCACCCTCACAGTAAAGAATTCCTTCCTAATATCTAATCTGAATCCACCCTCTGACAGTTTAAAACCATTACACTTCATCCTGTCACTCCACTCCCTGATTAAGGATTCCTCTCCATGTTTCCTGTCGGCCCCCTTTAAGTACTAGAAGGCCACTATAAGGTCTTCCCAGAGCCTTCTCTTCTCTAGGCTGAACAACACTAACTCTCTCAGCCTGTAAGAATTCCAAAACTACAAAAAGAAGGAACTCTACATGCATGATTAGGGGTGGGGGTGGCATCATCATAGTTCCCAAGGTTAAAATGCACAGATGAAAACTGTGAGTCCACTGGAGACAGTGGGAGGTTTGCCATAGTTTTCAATAAGACTGTGATTTCACTTGGTATCAGTTTGACTTAACTCAAGATCCTTGTAGTCTAGATCACAACTAAACATTTTCTGTCATACCAGTTGTTTAACTTTGTTCATCTGAATATTTCATCACAATCAGACTTACAGTAATGGAGTAGGAGTTTAACCTCAGATTCCACCTCTTTCAGGATGCTTTCTTAATGACCTCTGACACAAGAGATATAGGGAAAATGATTCCAAGTAACAGTTAATCGGATGTTTCATTATTTAACTTAAGTAAGTCTAAAACGTGAACTTTTATATTTAGCCAGATATTCTTTATGCATTGTTTTCTCTTTTAAGCTAATTGGATCTGAAATATTCTGGATTTGCTTAAAAGTCTTTTGAGAAGCCTTCTCCCCCTTTATAAATTTAAGTTGTTAATTAAGAGATGAACTGTCAGTGCTCAAATGCATAAAGCATTAACTGCCATGGAAAAGCCTATAAATAAAGAATATTTTGTTTCATTTCCAGATCTAGAAGGCTCCTCATTTCTAAATGATTCCAGTAAATTATACAAAATATTAGTGTTGAGCTTAGCTGCGAACCCAAAATTTTCATTTTCTGTAAACCCACTTTTCCAGCTTATTTCTCTTTTGTTAACAAAAGATATTTTTAAAAGTTCATTTGCTGCAGCCAAAATTAAAGGTTATTTTACAATTCTTATTTTTGAGGGATTCCAAAAAACTTTTATTTCACGATAAGATGAAAGGGAATCAGAGGTGCTGGATAGGAAGTAGGATGTATAAGTAGGTCTACATAAAAAACTTCTCAGTACTTGCTGAATCTTTTCCTTTCCTCAGAGTCAACATCTTTTGTCATAGTTGTGACAAACTTATGAACCATTGCAAATTACTTGAAATTTAATTTTTCAGTTCCTGTATTTACCCAAAAGCTTCTACCAGATCTGCCTACCAATGAAAGCACATAGTTATGACTGTTTATAATATGTCACACCACCTGGGTGATATGATTGCAAATTCTAGCACCCATAGAATATTATGTATATTTTTCACTAAATCTTTATTCCTAAGGTTTAATAAGTAAGAATTTCCTTCATGAAATGGATACACCCTCATATGTGGAACTAAATGTCTAAACTTACTTTTTCTGAAATAATGTTTTCTGTTGGAGTCAAAGGAATGAATTATTCTTTCTCTTTAGTTATGTTAGAAAATATTGGACTAATAATACAAAGAGACATGCAAATGCAAGAATTAAAATTGAAGGTGTTTGAAGTAGAGCCAAGTTCCAGGAAAATGTGTATTTCACTGTGATACAGGAAAACTAGCAAACACAGAGGGGAACACTGGATTCAGTTGTAGATCACGGTGTCTTTTTAAAAGTTATGCATTAAACCCAGATTTTTTAAGTGTCAATGACATTTTCCTTTAGCTGTTTGACATGATTAGCTATAATGCATTTGCAAATTGCCACTGCATGGCAGAAATCTGCTGACCCTTGGGGTAAACAGAACAGCCATTACTCTAAGATGTAATGATCCAAACCATAACCAGTTTATTCCATGATTTCTACCAGAGCAGATTCTGTGTATTTCATTCCTTCTCAATACACTAAAATTGCACCTGTTTAATTATATTGTTATTGAATTGGATGTTTCACTGGTTAAAAATCTCTTCTACTTAACATGGAGCCTATGTGAGTCGTTCAGAGCCCTTGCAAGCCAGAGTGACAATTTTTGTTCTGGACTTGATCAAAGGATGGCCAGGCAGAGGAGCTGTATCAATTGCACTTAAATATTTTTTAACCATTGTAAGTCTAACATTATCACTTTTATGAGCAGGCAAAATATAGATATAGATGTATGTTAGTCCTCCCTTCTTTTCCTTCTGTCTTATATGGAAAGGCTGACCAAAAAACAGGCACACAGATGGACAGAGGTCACTTCACTGCTCATGTCCCTTTTCATGATTTTCAAAGTCTTCCTGTTCATTCCTCCCCAAAACAAGGGGAGGACGTCTCCTCCTTGCACTTTATTCTACTTCACTGGAGTAAAACAAGAGTAATGTTGTTAGAGCAAAAGGATTTCAGTTAAAAGCTCATATTACTTCACATCTGTGGGACTTCATCAACCTATGCCTGCCCCTTCATGACAGGAATTGAGAGCAATGGTTCAGTTCTACCATTTCGCCTTCCTGATTACCAGAAACTGATTCGACTCTCAAGTGCAGGAATAGAGGCTATTTTAATAGCATGGCTGTTAACAGACTCTGATCCTGGAGTACTACACTTCCCTTGGTCATACACCACACAGTCAACTTAGACTTTAGTATTATTTTGAGCAGTATGGGAGACACAACCTTTTTTATGGCTGTAAGAAAATCCAGTCTTCAGGATCTGTGATGTGATGCTAGCAAGGGGAGATTCATGCAGATGCATAGAGCGTGTAAATCCATTCTGCTACACTAGGTGAAATGTAACTTCAGTGATAATAAAAGTTGAGAATAGACATTCTGTTCTACATAAAAAGGGGTCATAGGCAAAAGCTTTACATCTCAGGACTTCTGCTTTGTGTTCAAGCGTAGCCTAAGACTGGTTCTAAAATTCAGTTTTAACGACTAGGGACCAAACACTATTTTCATTTACACCAGTGCAAATGCGAGCACTTTGGTGGTCTGAGCAGCGTAACTTAAGAATTAGTGCCTCAGTAAAGGGGATCAGCACTTACCAGAATGAAGCCACTTCTCCCAACATTTCAGCAGCAACTGCTTTAAAATCTGTGGAGTTATACTAGTCTAAAGCCCACAGAAGGAGAAGCATAATCAGCCCCTTTTTGCTCATAATAATTTTCAAATGCATTCCTAAACTTTGTGTAGGGTCTCTCAATGCCAGTATAGCTTGTCAACAACATTTTGGGACATATGTGACAACAAATGTTTAAACAGGTCTTTCCATACAACAGAGACATTAAAAAACAGTATGTCCTTGCAAAAATTGTCTCCTGTATTTTAAATCCAAGAATCTTAATCCTCCTTTCAAAGCAGGGCAAATCAGAACAACTCAGCTGATGTCAAAGAGGTTACACTGGGGTAAATCTTGTGTAATCTATCAAACAAATCAAATTCGGAGGGTCTGTGATCTTCCCATGTATTCCATATTATTATTTGATATGTTCGTGTTGGAAAGAAAATGAAAATCCTTATAAACCCCAAGACGGAGGGCATTCTTGGTTTCAAAACGCAGTTTCAAAAAGATATTTAACCATATCCTTTGGAAAACAATTAAAATATCCAGTGGAATATTTATGACTTAATTAAACATTTAAAGTATTGAAAAAGCTTAGTAATTATATCTTTGGTTTAAACACTAAATATGGCTATGTCAGAAAATACCTGCAGTCTCTATAGATTCCTGACAGGATTTGTTTTTCACTTTTGGTGAAAAAGCTATTCTTCGTAAAATATTCCCACACATGCCTAAGTTTATTTCTCAAAGCAATACCACAAAGGATATGACCTCTTTACTCCTAGTAACCTTTCATGGTGCTGAATTGACTTGGACATTGGTGCCAGTCAACACAGCTTGATTTGCTATGGTAAGAATAAGATTATATCTTACAGACTATGTCATTTCCAGGTTCAATAGGCACAGATTTAAAACTAGTCCTCTCTTTGACCCTCTGGATTCTCTTGAACTATTGCACCTTCTTTGACAATGTTTGTGAATGAATGAATTCATGACAACTCAAGGTTATTTTAATGATAATGGCAATGTGCTCACAAAGGGAAAAGGAAAAGGCTAGTAGTACTGGCACTAGTGCTTCTTCACCACAGCCGACTTCCTTTTTGACAGACTGACTGTGGAGTGAATTCCTGTTTATGGTCAAAGGCTGAAAGCTGTTGTGTGTCTGCAGCAGCGCCGCTGCTACTGATCTGTGAACATGACATGCCTGATAATATTGCATTGCCATGGCAACAACAAACACGGGGCAAAATTCTATTAGCTGGAGTGACTCACTGAGTCAAACAGATAATGTGATGGGCCTGGCCAACTGCCCAACAAAGGCTTATGTGAAAGTTGTGATGAATTAACTTTGCCTTGTTATGTCTGTTTTTTGTATAAATTCTCTTCTCTCTACTTATTAAGTCCTCATATTTCTGGTGGTGGCTTAATATATATATATCACTAGGAAATACTTCGGCAGCAATTAGCCAGTCAGATGCCTAATATAGAGCTTATGCTGCTTTGTTTTAGAGGCACATTTTTTTTCTTTTCTTCCTTTTTTCTTAATTTCTCTGCAGGTGATTTATATGGAAAGACAAGTGCATTGTTTCTGTGAAAAAAAGACCCCACTCCCCTCCAAAATATTTGACAGTGTCTAAGAGGTGGGTGTGGCTTGGCACAGCATTGCGTTTGCTTATATATTCATGCGAGCTTCTCTTTTAAATAGATGTTCCGCAGAGTTGCTCTCTAATCAGTACAAGAGAGTAAAAAACCTATACCAGGCATCATCTGGACCTCACTTACAGTATTTTAGATCACTGCTACTTCATTAACTGTAACTGAAATGAAGGGGGACAGATTATGTTCTCTTTCATCACCATATAAGTCAAATGTGATATCTCTGACTCATGATCATTTCAGAGGAGCAATTAATAACTGACAGTAACCCGGGTATCTGCCCATGGACCTTCACCATCACTTCTAATGTGCAAATATCCAAGGCAATAGAGTCAAGCCACAGCTGCCGGCCACCAAAAAGGAAGCTTTACACATAAAATAGGTGACTTGCCTTGCCTCCCCATAGCATCCCCAGTGCAACCCCTTCTGCAGAGAAGTTCTCATATGAAAGGGCAAAAGGTCAAAGCAGACCCAAAGGTCACAAAATTAAGAAAATCAATATAAGAAACCAAAAGACAGCAGGGGGCACTAAGTACTTGCAGCCCTTCACCCCTGGAAGGGAAATCCCAAATAAAGGACTCCAAAATATGGAGCTTTACTGCTTCAGCACCAGGTCTGACCAGGAGAGCTTGCAACTGTGGTATGTATGGAGCAGCGTAATAACCCAAAACAAAAAAAAAGAAGTCCACTAAAACTGAGTATACATTAGTTTTCATGTCCGAGGGACAAGTTCTCCTCTTTGTTAGGAAAAAACCCCAACCTGCAGAGGACAAAAGAGAAGAAAAGCAACCATCTTTAAGTCGTCATCCTGGGTTTAGGGTGATCTCCCATCACTTCCATATTCACACACACACACACACCCTCCATGAGGTCAGACTGTGAGACTCCCTACATTTGGACATGAGCATGGAAGATTATATTTCTGTCCATATTTCACATTCCCCCCGCCCCTTTTAATTTTTTTTTCCCCTTTTTGTTCTGTATCCTAGAGATCTCTAATTAGGTCATACTGTTAGGATTTTTCCGAGGCCCAGTTAAGGCTACCACAAGACCTCCCATGAAAAGAGATTCCCAAGTTCATATGGAGAGCTGTGAGAAAGTTAACACAGACATGGGGATATTTAAACATACCATGAACTTTCTGGAATGATGTCTGGTCTGCTGGCTTATTTATTTTCTGCTGCTCCCCTCTTCCTGACAAGAGAGGGATGCTTTGCAGCATGAAAAAAAAAAAAAAAAAAAAAAAAAGGTGGTGTGATCTTGGAAAATAGAATTTACTGACAAACTACTGAGATCTACATATCCAAGGCTACTTTCAGTATGCAGATGGGATGATATTTTCTGGTTTCAGAGTACAAAAGGGCATGAATTGTACCTGTGACTCACTTATCTGAAGGTTTCAGCTTTAGTTATCATTGTCTCCTGATCTATTTGTTAATTTTAAGGCAAAACCCAGAGACTAACCTACATAAATTTTTCACCTTTCTTACCAGAGACTCCTTGCACAAAAGCCATAACGTTTGTTTGACCTAGAACTTGTCTTCAGAAAAAAATATCCAGTCTTGATTTAAAAATTTAAGGTGACAGAGAGTGCATGACTTCCCTAAGCAAGCTGTTTAATTACTCTCCTCTAGGAATAAGCACTTCCCAGGACTATAAAGTTCCTTCGAGAACTGTGCCACTCCCCAAGCAGTGTAATTTAAAATAGCCATTTTATCTGACCTGTTGAATAATTTGCTTGAAAGTGTCCTTTCTGCCTTACGGCTCAGAGACTGAGAAATATATCACAGCTGTTTCACAAACATAGATTACATTAAATTATAACTATTTTTTCCTATTAAAAACAACTATATAACTTCAGCTTCTCTCCAAGCTGTTAGATAATGATCTTATCTAGGTCACAAACGTGCTGAAATAAAGTAGCCAGAGAACAGTTTGTTTGAACTGCTCCTTCTTCCTCTAGGCTGAGAGGTAAATGCATAAAAAGGAAAGTTCCAGCAATTCTAATAGGGAGTCTCTCCCTTCCATCCCCACCTGCAGGCTCACCAGGGAATTTACAAGTGATCCTAAAAATGTGACATCCTGAGTTAAAAGCACCCCAGCAGACGGGGGTTAATAATTGAGACCTCGATCATTATATTCAGAGACCTACAACAGCATCAGGCAGTGTACTGAACTGTGGTGGGGTGGGTTTTTTTTAAATATAATTAATACACTTTTTGCACATCTTAAATATTGGTTTAGCTAGTCCCTTATTTTGCTTAGTCCCTGAGTCACAAAAGCTACTGCTCCATTGCAACAAGAGGCTAAGGGCTCGGTGCTTTTGGCAGATCCCATTAATTAACTGTGGGGACTGTTTTTAATCCAGAATTCTCTGCCTGCCTCTGCTGCCATCCTAGTCCTACTCTTGTGAAAGCATTGCCAGCATTTAATTAAGTTGATACAGTGAAGACAGCTTCCATTGCTCTCCTAGGAAGCTACAGCTCCCGGACAGTAGTTTGGTTACCTGGATGGAAAAGCTATTTGGTTACCTTAGTTAGATAAGCTATTAAATATGTTTTAAAGATATTTTTTTAACAAAATATAATACTAATTTTAAAACAAACAAACAACATTAAAAAAAAATCTGACCTATGTCCGTTTAAAAATAGCCATCTAATGGAATCAAAGACATAGCCATAGTATCAGACTATTTTCAAATCAGTAAATGATTATTAAGCTGCAGGCTGTAAGAGGTAAATACATGTAGGTAGCCAACATTAACCAGAAGTAACCAGAGGCATAGCTGTCGTAGAATCACTGCCATACCTTGTTTCATTGCTGAGTGAGGGAATGCCAAAACCCCACATTTATACAGTGAATTTAGGGTTTCTCCTTTAAATCAGACTAGGAACAGTGTGTTAGTGGGTTTTTTTTTTCCATGTAGCTATTAGTTGTTCAAACTTGGGGAGTGTGAATCAGCTTCAGCCTTGAGCTCTTTTTGTTCTCTATTGTCTTTTGGGTCTCCTAGAGTACTTAGAGGAGGCAGCTGCAATTGACTTTAGGCAAGATGATAAAACATGGGTCGTGCCACTCGTCCACAGCAAAGTTTGTATTTTGCAGGAACAAGGCCACAATGCACCATACCTGGAAGGACCGGGACAGAAATTTTTTAGTTTTTTGACAGATAACCTGGTCTGTGAGATATAAATGGTGACAGAGAGAGGGTAGAGAGTTGCAAATGTATTCCTTTTTTTCTTATATAATTGGAGATACTACTTTGCTGAAGTGCATAAATATAACCAGGATGTGTTGCAAAGCAACACTGAAACAAAGCTACAGGATGCACAACTAAGCAGAATGCAAGCAGGAGAGAGTGCCTTCCTTACAGGATCCTTCTTCAAGTACCTTACTAGACCTCTGATGCCAGGGAGAGGAGAAGCAGCTACCACTCTTCCTTGGGGACGCTCCATCAAATCAATAGTTCCTGAAGCACATCAGGGATCTAATGACAGTTCAGATCCTGGCCCTGCTGTAGGAGATCACGCCTGGCTTCTTCTTTTGACCGTGACTGTTAAGTGCAAAGCTGAACACCTGCTAGCTCCGTGAGAGCAACTGCATTTGGCTAGCCACCCACCCAGGGGTGTGGGTGGCCAGAAGGTCAGCTCTGAATGTCAGCCTCAAGTAGTTTAAACAAGCTAAGTCACATTCACCCCAATTTCAAACCAAACCCCCTTGTTTGAACGTCTCAGTTGTCTCTTTTGTTTTGTTTTTTCTCTTTTTTTGGTCTTTGTTCTTGGAATGTAACCCAGAGAGAAGAAGACTCATGAAAAGGAATGAAAAAAGTTGTTCTTAAGTTGTCCAACCAGGCAAAAAAATATCAGCAAACACATTTTTTTTTTAATGCAAGGTTTGCAGTCTTGCCTAAGTAGGAACTTCATGAATAAGCTCCTGAATGCCTGAGACTTATTTGAACACAATGTGAATGCTAAACTACATGCAGTTTGCCCATCAGTAGGTGAGAAGGATCTAAAAGGGAATAATTCAAAGCATAATTAAGAAACAAAAAGTTTCTGTTAATCAGTTTGCCTCCCCTTCACCCCAGGTTACATTTTCCCTAGCTGTTAATTAAGCTCTGCCAAAGTAACTAATCTTGATGAACTTTTGGTAGTAGGGAAGCATAAGGTTACTGGTTATGTTTTTTCATGTATACTGTCTGAATACACTCAAACAAGTTCATTCCTTCTGATCCTTTTCTGCTTCTTGTTTGGATGCACACACATCCCTGGAAATTAATTATGCTGGAAGATAGCAAAACATTGGGCTGAAGTACATTGGTTTGGTATGTTATATAGGATGTCAACAAATCAGATTTACATGCAGAAAAACATGCCTAGAGCAATGTTTTAATATACTCCTTTTTTTTTCTGAATTTCACAAATCGTATGTTTTCCATTTTTTAATTAATAAATTATCAGGGATGCTCATGAAAGTCAGAGAGTAATAGCATTGCCTAAAACTAGACACAGTTTTGATTAGACATAGCTCCCATTTCTCATTCAAGTCTGTCGTACAATGTACCTGATACTGAAGGGAGCCTGCCCCTGTTAACCCACTTGGAAGTTGCGCTGGGGCAGATACATGGCTGATCTGAACTGCAACAGATTATGCAATCCTTCAGTGTATTTTAAACAGCTGGTATGTGACAGAAACTGTCTTTTCTTTGCCGGTTCAGTCCTTTTTCCTTAGGATCCCGATTTGTGCCTGGGACTCCAATGTGACACAAGAGCAAGATCAACAAAGCAGCTGCCTAAAAAGCAATCAGACTTGTATAATTTAAACTATGTTCTGACCCAGTTCTCAGAGATAAACTGTTATCACAGTAAACAGTGGTACCAGCCCAATTTCAGAAAATTTCCATCTTCACTATTTTAAGCTTAAATATAGTTAGAAAGATTAAGTTATTTTAAATTAAATACATTTGAAATATATAAATAGAGCAAAGAAGGTGCTGTGCCCAGAATAGCTTTACCATACTTGCAAAGTTACATTTTCATTTTAATGAAAAAGTAACATTAAATAGATGGTAACATTTGCCTGTTGGGAGATGAGAACAATATAACCAAAACACTGTTTTATTCAGTGGTAGTAAAAGGACATTGCCTCCTTGGCTAAGTGTGGTGTCTATTTTGACATCTTCAACAAATAAGAGAGGACATTGTAGAAGACAGATGAGGTAGTTAGGCAAGTCAAGTCTCTCATGTGTCCAATGCTAGATTTTTCCTTGACACAAAAGCTACTGGAGAAGACTCAGTATTATACCTAAACAAGGAGTAAGGTAGTGGTCCAGTTTTTCATGTTCCCAGGAAACCATGCTACAGAGACGAGAGAAATTAATCCTGTGTGGTGCTCAGCTCTCTAATCCACTATAGTAAACCCACCTTTAAGTTACAAAGTGACAAAAAAGACAGAGACTTGTACATGTACATTTTTTTTTATGTCCTTAAGGGAACCTGATTTTCAGAAAATATTGATCAATCCTTTTTAGGGTATCTAACCGATTTAAGATGACCCTCAACCAAAGCATCCAAATGACTAGTCATTCTCTGAATGCTTTGCCTATAAGAACATGCTGGATATCAAGTCTGTGATAGCTAAGACTGAATGCATTGAAACTTCTCATATCCTTGGCATGACTCATGCATTTTGTGCTTTCTTGCAGTTTCAAAATACATTTTGCTTTCATTAAAGAATCTGATGGAGAAATTTTGGTACATGATCTGCAGTGTCTGATTAATGCTCTTCAGGAACACAACGTCCTAATTCTCTACAAGATGCTTCATTTATTCCTATTTCTACTTGAGACCTACCTTACCACAGAGCTACTCTTCAATTCCTAAGAGTCTTTGACTCAGTGACCAATCACTTGAATGTCACTGAGTACATATAGGCACCTAGTAGTCTACAGCAGACCTGAAACTATATTTGTAGTTGATCTTGGAATGAGATGATGGGATAGGTTTGAAAGGCAATAGGAGAGCTCTGGTCTCCGCCTGTGTTAACTAAAGACAGCAGTGGTAGATGACAGGAGGATCATTGTATGGAATATAAACATGAAAGTCAGAAGCATATTCCATGAATTAGGAACATGCAAACTATGTGTTTATTTTGCATAAAAGGGATCTGAAAATCTGGACTTACATGAGGGTTTTGCCTGACAAGCACAATTTAATTTTTGTAATAGTAATAGTATTAATTATGTATCCAAGTACATTGAGAAAAATATAAATTTTAATATAGCATACAAAGGTTGTTGATTTATCTTAAAAATAAACAAAATGGAAATTTTGATCAAGATGTTGAATACATTAAGTCAAGATGTCTCTTGTTGTAACAGCTGATGATATTTCATGTACCCACTCATAAAAATGTTACAGATATCTAAAAAATAAATATATTAAATACAAATAGAATTTAGTATGGAAGGCAATTTTAAATATTTGATGATATAATTAAGGATTGTTAATGTTCTTTATTTTCAGATTAAAAATTCATAGGGATTTTCATCCTTTTCATCTTTATTAGACAATGTGTTAGTCATAATTATTTGTTTCATATGTTATAAACATTTAATGAATAACAACTATTTAAAATAATAAAAAAAACCCAAACCCTTCCTGTTAATTGTAATGACTGCAGTGTATGGAGGTATTACACTATGTGGTTTACAATGCACATCCTGCCATTATTTCTGATGCATTTTCTTTACTTGAGAAACGCAGATATAGTCTTTCCAATTTTAAAAAGCTAAATCATTTCAATGAGTAGTCTTAAAATGAAAAAGAAACAAATTTATTTGAGTTCATATTTGGAAAAAAAAAATCTATTTTTCCTTGGCATCATTTGACTTTGGTGTCAAAGATAATTTGGAAAAGTGCTCCAAGGGCACTTAGAAAAAGTTACTTCAGAAAATAATCTTCTATACAAGGAACACAGTGATTGAGAGGACCCTTACTGCCCAGATGAGCTTTTGTTGTTGAAGGCTTACAGAGTGTGCACAATGCCACTTGCATCCTGGAATCTGTAAGGAGATGTCTGGGAACAATTTGATTAGGTTGAAAAGAAAGCATGTCTGAAATAAGGCAGTGTTCTGCCAAGTTCAGACCATCTCTAGTACTGGACTATCTGCCAGTGATATAAATTAATGTAAACCCGGGGCTGGGGGGCAAGAGGTGGCTTGCCTGTGTTCTCTCCTTTCTCACTGAACCGCAGTTGAGGATTTTAAAATGCATAGTGAGGTACCTTGTGTCCTTACTTTAATTTTTTTTTTAAAAAAAACCCATATATTCTATATTGTATTTATTTATATTATATACCAGTTGATTCCAGAATGAATCAATATTAAAACCTGCAACACATTTATTCCTTAAAATGAATCCTTCCATTTTTTTCAGGCAAGAGCTGATGTGCATAAAAATTCTTTCTGCCCTCATCAAACTCTTTTAAAATTTATCCTCCCTTCCCCATATGGTGCAGGAGGTGTATCAGCCTCTACTGTTTCATATTTGACACCTGTCTAAAGTTCAATCTTTTGCTTTATACTTAAGATTGCTTGTAAGCTCTGAAGGCAGTCCTACCTTGCTAAGTCTGGTACCTCTGGTGAATGCTTAGGCAAAACTAGTGGAAAAAACACACAGCATCATGAAATTTAACTACTAGTCATAAGCTTTTACAACTTTTCACAGCAGAGGGGACATTTTCCTCCTTGGATGACCCTAGAAGAAGCTGGACTCTGAGGACTGCCAGAAATGAGAAGAGGTTGAATGAACCTTTCTTTCAGCCCTGTGTTAGTGTATAGAAAAAGGAGGCAAAAGTGCTATGGGCTTCCTTCCAGAGACATCCTAATAAGTTGCCAATGAATGGAAAATTTGGAAGCAGTTTGCAAGGCAGGATCTAGTTAGGGTAAATATCTACAAGAAAAGCAAAGCAGGAAAAAAAGAGTTAAATCTAGGGAAGAAAACAAAACAATGGAGAACATTATATGCATTTTAATTACAAAGTCACTTTTAAAAAGACTTCTTTTGGTTTTATGACTTCTTTTTGTCTTGGGATCTTCCTGTTCTTTTTCCTATTTATATTTTCAATTTTGGACTATGTGTCTACAAAAGAAAAGCAAGGGTAGGAAATTGAAAAAGACAAAAATACATAAAAATGTAGAAAAGGGAGAAGGGGATTTGTTGTTCAGAAAAGTAGAAAAATTCCAAAATAACATTTACTGTAACATTTTCAAGTAAAACTGTAATAAACTATTTGAACTTTTTTTCCTCTCAAAATATTTTTGCCAGTTATAAAGAATTATTTTTACCAGTAGAAAAAAATAATTTAAAAAATAAAAAAAAAAAAAAAAGCAAAAAACCCTTAAATGGGCATTTGTATTTTCATTAAAAGATAAAATATAGTGTCTTTCAGATTTTCTGTGTTAGAGTAGAAAGGCCATGGCCTTAATGATAAAAACATTCCGTCTAAACCCTTGTGTCTTCTCAGTTTACCAAAAGCAGAACTCAAGCATTACATTGTCAAAACTTGGCTTGATTTGAACAGTGCACATCTTGTACTCCTCACTGACTTTGGACAAGTCATTTTGGATAGACATCATCTTCCCTAGCTTAGATTTTTAAGTATAAGGTAGGCATCTAGTCTTCTCTCATGGCCACAAATAAAAGCCTCCAGAGGATAATTAGCCTTATCCTAAAATCAATGCCTAAAAGATGCTAGATGAATTATTTCCTGTAACATTAAAAAGTCTAGGATGATTCTCCAAAGCTTAAAAGTCTTTTAGTCAGCTCAAGTCAGGCAAGAAGACTCCCACTCATAATTTCTCTGTCTCAGTTTCCTCCTCTGTACAAAAAGAGATCATATTTCCCTGCTTCCCTGGGATGCTAGATGCCTAAGTTAATTAAAGTTTGTAAAGCAGGTTGCATTTGTTGGATAAAGGTGTTATATAAATGCAAAGTATGACAGACAGACTGATTGATTGAGTTAGATAAGATAGATATTGTTTGGCATGCCAAAGTAGTATGAATGCCAGATGATATTATCTGAAAAATTCAGAATGCAGAAGTCAATGAGGTCTGGACTGAGTTGAACCACATAAAGTGCTCCCATCAAAAGGATAGCAGGTTTAGTTATGCCATCATCCAAACTCAGAGGAATTCAAAAGTTTGCCCATTTTTGTTATCACACTTAATTTGCTGGAGTTACAGAGGGAAACATTATGAAAAATTGGTGAGCTTTACTGCTTGTGCATCCCTGAACTCATTGTTATTCACAGTTTTAGAAAAAGTACAGTATTTCTTATACTGTGGACAGAGTATATAATTGTTCTTTTGTTGTTTTATCACACTGAGTGTATGAAGGGGATGGAGATTTCAGCTGTCAAATATAAATTTCACTTATGGTGCTGATAGTATCCATAGGATAATTAAATATGCATTGCATAATGCCATATATAATTCACAATTGTGTATATAAAATCATTGATGCAATAAAAGGTCAGCACATGACCGAAGCATCACATGATACAAAAAAGACTATCAGAGAAATTAAAAAGAGATTCAATGGAAAAAAAAAATACCCCCCAAAACTAGGCTATATATGAAGATGGAATTAAAAGATGCAATTAAAGATTTTGGAGCATGCATGTACATCCCTGGAGACAACAGTACTCAAAAAGCCTTAGCCAACCAACAGTCTGATCATTTCCACATGGTGAAGGGACACAATGGAAGCAGGCAAGCATTTGTATTGCTCCTTATTACTGTCTCATGGCAAAAATGAAATCATATCTGCGTATGCCACCACAAGACTGTGAGGTTTCTCCCCAGTGACCTCAACAACAAATTACAATTGGATCTGTTTATTGGACAAAGACATCTCACATGCAGCACAGCTAGAGACCATATAGTCATAAGCATTGGGTGATCCTTCATGCATACACTGGGCACAAAGGAAAACTAATACATAATGCACCTAAATTGAGGAAGTCTGGGAGAATGTTTAATTAAAACTATAAATTCATTTTCCAGTACTTTTAGCCTCTTTTCTTGGTCTTTAGTTTTTTGACAACTAATTTGGATTTCTCTTGCTATATTTGTGTATGCTTACACAAGGTGCGAGGACAAGACTCACCCTAATTATTCCCTAATTACATCCACAAATGCATGGCTGCACCTGTATTTTAGTTTAAAGGGAGCACACAAGCCTTTCCATAGCTACCATCACAGAGTGGATTGTGTCCTCTACCAACATTTAGGAGGGGTTCACAAGTCATCCCTTTCACTCAATTGCGTCTCTGATGGGAAACATAGTAGACTACCAAATATTGTTTCTGATCTCTGACTGGGGGAGAGACCTGTTGGAAACAGACGAAGGTGAATGATACGTTGATACATTGCTTGTGGCAAGCAATGAATGATGCACTTCTGGTCCATCTCCTTATAAGCATGGTGGACAACTCTTGAGACTTCTGAAGTTTTTCTTGAATTAACTTTCTGTTGCCTGGATACTAATGTAAAATGTCTACTACAAGACAGTAAATAAAGCAGAATCTTTTCATGTATTCGCAAGTGTATTTGTGAGTTATTTTTAATTATTATTGCCTGTTCTGCTCTGTTGCAGAGACCCCTTGCTATTTCCTGTGTATTAAACAATGACAACAACACACTACTGATAGATTAAAAGATGAAAGCAGATTTTTTTCTTTAAGGCTCAAAAGCTAAAGGTTAGACCAGACTCCAACAGTGAAAACCTGAATGCATTGTAATGGATAAAACATCCTCTAGCATCCACATGATAAAGTACACCCTGACTGCATAAGGAGAGCTGTGGAGGAACGCATTTACAATAAGCATAGGGACAGGTACAATAAACTGTTCAGCTTCCTCCACAGATGTTATCAAAAGATTCTTAGCCAGTCAATTCCAATCAGAGAGCTAAACATGGGAGGCTTGTGTGTATTCCAGATGACTTCAGATGGGTTGATAGTAAACAACACTGCTCTCTACAATTTGAACTGTTCATTATGACTCTTACGAGCCAATGGTAACAATAATCTTGCAGGAGAAAGTGTATTCAGCTTCCACTGCACCCTGTGAAAAATAACCCTTGTCTTCTCACAAATTCCTAAAAAGTACATACGAAAATAATAATAATAATAAAAAAATAATAATAAAAAAAAAAAATTAAAAAAAATAAAAGGAAAAGAGCAGGCAGGCAGGCAAGCACTTAATCAACTCCAGAAACAATGTCCATTTCATACCAGCTTTTTGTAAACATAGAAAATCCTCTGCAACAAGACAATATTGTTCTATCCTTAATGTTTTCAACTTAAAGAATACCAGCTCTTTATAAATCTATATGGCTTACCACCACAGTGAAATATGTATATCTAGCAGTAGCTGCACTGCACTAGTTTGGCCAGGAGATTTTACTAAACTCCTGAGATCAAACTGAAGGACCTTATGCAGAGGATTATTGCAGCTGTAGAGATCTGACTGCAGCTACCACGATTTACAGCAGCTGACTTTCTGTCCATGTTGTTCTCTAGGCTCAAATGTTTCTTACCCTGTATTAGCTCAGGAAGTTTCGTTCATTCCCTCATTTTCAGGACACATTACTACACCAATTTTCTATGCCATTGCAGATTACATTTGCCTGAAAAGATCACTACAATCTAGTACAGATTTTATATATCAGTTGTCAAATAATAGTTTTCTTAGGAAAAGCATTTGATAAAAAAGGAAGGGCTTTGGCTTTTGTCTGAATTACACATACAGTCTTGAACGTCAAAAGATTGCTATCTGCTCTACAGGATTTTCCAAGGCCTTCGGAAAAGGACTTCTGTTCATTTTGAAATCACCCAGCACAGCGGTGCTTGATTCTAATTGGAGCCTCTGGATGTTACCAAACTTGTAAAGTGATGATAGTAACAGCTGTCATAAACAAAAGGTCTAAAACCAGTTCACAGTCTAACATCTTGTGAATAATATTTTAATAGACATCAGAGTATAAAATACTGTGCAATTATACAGACTCTGTGGCTCTGCAACATTAAGGACTACTGTCATTTCTAGGTGGAGAAGTTTGTCATTCGTATGGTTAGCATTGTCAGTAAGCAGATTTTTCCACCCACCCATCTCCCTTGCTTTTATGCATTGGCTTTGTAGTGTTAGTCCCCATAAGCTGTTGGTGGTGAATGAGACATGTTCATGTAGAGTTCCCTGCAGCAACCATTGCCAAAGAGCAGCTGAGAGACTTATAATGATTCACTGGTGCACGATAGCTCTAATTTCCTCTTTCTGTTTTCAGTCTCTCAACATTTTCATTTTCTGATATTCCAGTGCCAGGACTGCTTTGTTCCTTTTTTCCTAAGGAAACAGTCTTTGTTGTTTGATTGAGATATGAGAACAGGACAAAATTTATTCAGTGTATGTTTCCTTATACCACTGCATGTATATTTATATGTATATAAAAATATATGTGTGTGTATGTATACATATACATGTGTATAAATATATATGTGTGTATCTAACTCTCTCTTTCACTCCATATATGTACATGTATAGCGACAGAGGAGCAAATCACGGCTTCTACCACCCCCACTACCCTCCAAAAGAGACAAGCTCTAAAAACAACTCAGCTATCCAAATTTACCTGAGGAGATTTTCTTCCCTGTCTCCCATTCTCCTCTCCTGACAAATAAACCAAATATATGCCATCTTACACTACCTCCAAGTGCAGTAGCTCAATGATAAGGTAAAACCTTTTTTTCTGAAGATTCCACTTAAAGGTTTTAGAGGTCTTTAACTCCATAAAGCATAATATACTTGAAGGAAAGTATAGTTTTACCTTAGAAGTTTCATCATCTCTCATTCTATCGTGCTGCTTTTTTCTGATTATGTTTCCCCAAAGCACAGTTTAAGGTATAGCTTAAAATCATTTGAAGTATAATGTATACTTTATACAGTACCTATAATTTTACTTACTTTTTCTTAAACCATACTTTATGAGGGGTGTCAAGAGGGCAGAACTAAATCCCAAGACATTGTACAAGTGTTAACTGAAAGTGCTTCAATAGCGTATTACTTCTTTTTATAATAAAAGGTGTTGGAACCTTTTCCCTGGGTATCAGAGCAAGTCCTTGCTTGCATCAAAAGAAGCCTGTGTGGCTCTCTGCAAAATATATTAACCAATTCTTTCTAGTGCAATGGTATCATCTACTGTTAACCACCAAACCAGCCTGCAGGTCCAATTTTTCTGCCCTTTAAAACAAGTAGCATTATGTTTGTCTGTGGCCACATCATCTTATTTCAGAAATCAGTCTGATCTTCCAGCCCTCCTTTTAAAACAAAATTTGCATCTCTGCATGAAGACAGGTTGGTTTAAGCCCAGTTCATGCAGGAGGCCTATAAGGAGCTGATCTCAGTTTAGTATACAGGTAGACTGTCCTGGCCATGTAAGATATCACTCCTGCCTTCTCATGGAGTCTGAAGGGCGGGAGGCTGGCGTTTCCATTCAGCGTGCATGAATATATCTGCAAGAAATAGAGAGGAGGAGAAATTTCTGAAATGTATCTCAAACACATTGGAAGTAACTCACATAGGCATAGTCCTTATAATATAAAAAAATGAAATCCCATATCATGCCACTCTATATTTCACCCAATAATTTTGTGTCCTAATTATCAATACAAATCACAGATTTTGTGCTGGTCACACCTAATTTATGAACTGTATAGAATAACAGTTAATTGACTCAGTAGTTAATTCCCCCTTGTATCTTCTCCAGTGATACTTGAGTATTTCAACCAAGATTTTAATTGATTTTCATAGTAGCCACTCGTTAATAGGATAATTTGTCAATACAATAATAAAACAATTGTTCCCATAGCACTAGGAGTTCAGTTTATCAGATAATAAAGTTAAGGCCGGTTTCATTAATTGAAAGCAGCTGTAGGGTTTGCAGGATGAAAGATATAAATCTCGATAGCACTATGGAAAACTAGGTCAGAGGGCAGGGGAAAATTAGTTAAGCATGATGGACCAAGAGTGACCTGTACAGGTGTTCGGGCTTGCTTTCGGGACATCACTTCCTCTGTTCCTATTTGGCTCCCGCAAAGCCCATAGGTCAACACGTGCACTCTTATGCCTGGTTTGAATTAAAAGCCAGTCTAGAGCTGCTCACTCCCAACTCCAGATAATGTTACCTATTAAAAGAAAAACATTTCACAATGTCTTTATGTTGTTGTGTATCTCCCAAGGAGCTTTGTTTACATCAGTAAGTGTCTCTTGGTTCCTATAATAGGAGACTCAAAATAACATTCAAATAATCTACAAAAATATCAAAAAAATATTAGAAAGGAATAAGTGCTTTTCATGAAGGCTAGATAAAGGGAAAACTGTAGTGAAATAAAATATCTGCTCAACGTCATCCTGACCGATAAAAATGTGTTCATCTATCACATGTAACACACACACACACACCCCCCAACACTAACAGTGTAAGCATTTTTCTCTCTCTCAAACTTTTTGAAGTAATATTTCCCATTTCTCTTGTGTACAGCCTTGGATATTTTCCTCTGTACTGCACAACCTTCTGTCTTGATGTTATTCCATTTTAAAAGAAAACTTAAAAAGCACAAAAAGCTTGCTAAAAAAACATTATAACATTTTAACTTCTTAAGTTTCTTTAAGAGAGAAAAGACTCTGGTTTGACACCATATATTCTGTATTATGTGAGCTTACTGTATTAATATGTCAGGCTGAAAATGCCAAAGACATTTGTTTGATCTTGGCTGAAATCAAACACCTTCAGCTACACAAGACACAGCTCCAAGTGTCCAACAAATAGCTCAACCTTCTAGGTGAGGAAAATAAAATTGCTGTACTGTACTGAGCAGGACAAGGGCAGGATGGTTACCTTCAGTTTTTTGGTACAGATCTTTAAGGGATCAGTTGTCACAGTTACTTTCTGAGGTGCACTTGGTGCACCTTAACTCCTTGAGTGAATCAGGAAATGGTTCAAGCTGTGGTATTTATAAGTATGTATGTACGTTCACCTATGCACATCCCCTTCTGCTCAGATGGAAGTGAGCCTGAGCGAGGCTTTACATGCAAATGGAAATTCCTGACTGATGGAAGTCCCTGTGCCTCCATTAGAAGAGCCTTGGAAGGAGCCATTTTTACAATATGATTCTTCTGGCTCATCATGGTGCACTTACCTGCCTCCCCCTCACGACTATCTTTTAGACTTTACAGTCCAACTTTTATGTATCTCATTTGAGGATTTTAAAGTTGTGGATGATGGTGTTTGTTGGCTGTATTTCTAATGTTCTTATCATGCCGGGTATTTCAGAATCATCTCTCCCACCTTAATTTCTGAAGATAATCCTGGAAAATCTGGAATTATTTTGACACAATTTGACAGAATTTCTTACCTTCAAATTCTCAGAATAAGGACACAGGAACTGCAGGAAAAAAAAAAAAAAAAAAAAAAAAAAAAAAAAGTGATACTTAATGGTTCACATCTTTAACAAGCATGCTCATGACAAAGAAAGCCTTCTTTGTTCAAGGAGTACAAAATAGTTTAAAGCTGAAATTTTGCTTCACATTTTTAAGAGGAGTTTGGTTACCTTGCTGATTTATGGCAATGATGGCAAGTGCTCAGACTGTTTTCTGGTGGGAGTTTTATTTTAACTTCCTCAGTTACAATATTGTTCATTCTTAACCTACTGTACAAATCAGTTCATTCCTAACATCACCAAACAATATTCCTTTAAAGTTAATCTCTCAAATCAATCTCATCTTTTCTCTCTTTACATAAGGAAAATATAATAATGTTCTTTTTTTTACTTGTTTGTACATCTAAGTGCCATAGATATTCATTAACTCCTACTTGAAAGGAATGAAATGTCTTTTTCACTTGAGGTCCAGTGATGTATTTTTCTCAACGTGGAACTGAACATTCAGGGGCTAAAACAATGTTTCCTATTTTCCTGTCAAACACTAATGGCACCACCACTAAATTAAATCTTACCTCAATCCTGTATAAATCAAGGATATAGTAAGAAAAGAAAAGCAAATCCCTTTGATATTATGGTGTTATTTAATGAAGATGTGCTTAGGTAACAATACACAAAAAGAAAATCTGCTTTGCCAAAATTTTAACATCAAATTTTAGCCGATTTAGTACAGTAAGTATAATAATAGTTCAATGTCATAATAATTTAAAGTGTGTATGTGTGTATTTATATATATATAAAATCTGTGTCGAATATTGAGTCAGAACCCCCCCCCCACCTGCTTTAAACTAATACAAAGATTTTGTCAGTGGAAATACATGAATTTATGTCAAATGAACAGCTGAATATTGACAACAGATATACTGATAATAGGAAAATACCTGTATTACTTATATTGATAATAGGAAAATACCTGTATTACTAAGAACAAAATGTTTCTGTCAGCAGAATTAAATATGTGTTTTCATGTGTCTGCAAATTTATCTGTCTATAAATGTGGACAAATACTTGTGCTGATTCAAGTAAATATTTTCCAAAGCCTTAGGAGTCAGGTTAGTTCATTTGCTTCATTTCTGAGCAAATCGCATGTATTAGGGTAAAATATGGATGTTACTTCTATCTTTTAAATTTAAAATCACTTGATTCTGGCATTTCTTGTAATGTAGTTTTATAAAATTGTGCCAGTAACACTGTATTAGAGAAGCTTCTGAAAACCTTTTCTCTGTAACTCAGGAAAAAATGAAACAAGAATGATGAACACTTCTTGCAGGATTGCATGGTCTAAAAGTTTGTGCCTAGACTATATGAAGGAGAAAAAAAAAAAAAAAGTATATATTCAGAGAGACAGAACACAGAAGTGAAAGCAGCTGAACTTCTTGCAAACCACCCTCAGTTGTGAAAAGAGAGAGAACAGCGGCTACCATGTGGCACAAAACCTAAATATATATTATTTTGTTCCTTTTAGTTAAGACTGCATAGGGCATAAGTTGTTTTCAAGCATGCCTCGGACTCCTACAGCTCCAGCTGTCATGTGTAATTAAACATTTGGCCTCCACAATTACTCTACAGTGTACATATGCCAGTATTTCAAGCCTGGAATATGCATTTCAAAGAAGAATAATTCCCTGGAAATCCTAAATTGACAGGAGCAAAGACAGCCTGAAGGAAAGTAGTCAGAGAAAACTGTAAGGTCGGGATCTAATGATTAAAAAAGAAACTTCAAGAACAACTTCAACCCTTAACTAAACCAATGGGAAAAAGAACGACAGTTGGCAAGCAGATTTCTGCATAGGGATCCTGATTAGGGAGCCTCTTGGGTTAATTTAATATTATCAGTGTTGTTCACCTTGCTGTAGTATGCCTTACCATTAATACCATTTAAACAGATTTCTTTTTTCTTAAAGCATATTTGGCATCATTTATTTTCCATGAATACTGATCATGACAATATTAAATTTGATGATTCAAACAGAATCTAAGGTTGATTTATCAGCAAAGAGAGTTGGGTTTTTTGGGTTGAAGTTTTTTCCCCTTTTTTTCTCCCCTGATCCACATGTTTGCATTTACTACTGGTGCTGTTGCCTTAAGTAATGTTGAGTTTGCATTCCTGTTAGGAACCTGCTTTTTAGCATTTTGTATGAGGACCATTTGTAAAGAAATAGCTAAAGACCCTTAGATTTCTAATGTAAGTTTAAGAACAATGGATATAGAGAAACCCAGATGTTTTTATCAGACAAAAAAGAAGTTAAGTAGTAATAAAAAAATTATTTAACAAGTTTACAAAAATGGTTTTCTGTAGAGTGCCTCTGGGGTCCAGAGACATATTAGGTTCTATTGTCCACCCTTGATTACCTGTTTAGTAGCCCTTAAATGTAAAGTATAATGAATCTGGTCCAAGGGCTTGAGACATGGAAAAAAACTTTGAGAAAAAATGAACAATCTTCTATTAAGACAGATATACTCACATGCTCAGCTTTCCAAAAGTTAGACATTTAAGGCTGAAGTGGTTCAACATAGGTCCTCTTCTGTACTGAACAGAGAAAAATAATAATTTTCCGTGTACGATCCACTCAATGCATTGTACACTAAAATTATTATGTATTTTATATATATTGGAATTGTTATGTATTATTATAATTATAATGCATTATTTTCCAGTAATAATCCAGAAGCACACTACAAAAACCAGACAAATATGACTAGAGAAGACTTAGATAACTAAATCTGAAACATCTGCATTAATCTGGGATGAATCCCTACTTATGAGGAACATTTTTTTCTTAATTCTTGCCTTAATAACACTTATCTTTAGAGTAAGTGACAGGAGGGACAGCAGTACTTCCACCAGTGAAACTGTTACAGTGACAGTGGAGAATTATCCCAAAAGGTTGTTGTCGAGTGTGCTAACCTGTTAGTACTGCAGGCATCCCAGCCTTTATTTCATTTTAGACTAAGCTAAGGCATTTATCTTTAACTGATTGTAACTTACTATCTTAATAAAAAATTAAAGTTCACATCATTGTAAGGTGCCATGGCATGACAGCAAGCTACAATGCCTGTCACTGTGAATGATGGAATGACAATAAATTCATGTGAACCCTCATGCATAAACACGCATATAAGGAAACAATGTTTTAATGCAGCTTGGTATTAGGCTCTAGCCTCCAAGTTTTTTATACTGACAAAGCCACTTTGCCAAAGAAGCAACAGAATCACAATTTGACTGAATCATCAATTTCTACTCAGCCCTATCCAGGTTGAGGCACAAGTAAAGTCATACTAAACTGTGTGTCATTTTTATCATGGTTTTTGGTTTCACTTCAAAATCTAACTCTGCCAAGTCTGAGGCTGTTGATAAGGAGTTGAGTACAGCTTCTCATTAGAGCTGATCACTGAGGCACCAACTTGGTAAGTAGAAGCTATCAAATTCATTGACTTTAACTGCTAATTTCCTTTTTTTTTTTTTTTTTTTTTTTTTTTTTTTTTAGAAAAAGAGGCAGCCTACCTGCTAATCCAGTAGTTTTGGAGTACTGGCATGAGAATGGTCCTGATTAAAAACACACAGGAATAACTCAATGACGAGAGGTCTGTGCTGCTCTTCCCATACCAATTCTGCCCCAGCCAAGCCTGGGAACATCCTTGCTCTTGCACTGCAGTTCTGACCTCTGAATTTCATGTAAACAAGCTAAATCCACAAGTTGAGAGAAGTTGAGAGAAGTTCATAGTGCTCAACTATTGGAAAAAAGGTACACAATATAGTTGTAAAATGTCAGTGTGAAATCACTACTTCTTAGAATTCCCTGCCTGAGTTTCCTTCATCCTAGGATAGGAGAATTCTGCTGTTTCAAAGCAATCTTTTCTTGATTTAAGTTGATGTAGATGTCTCAGAGGGCAGGAGCTTCAAAATCAAAGCCCCAAACATCCACCAATTGACTACATGCTGCACTTTAAGGGTGCAGTATTAAAGCAGGAAAAGGCTTACCTAAGCCCCCACCTTCTTTCTCCAGTTTTTCTTTTGTTTTTAAAAGTTATTTGACCTTGTTCTTTCATTCTGAGAAGCTGACTGTTGGAAGAAGGAAGGATGCTGGGAGGGAGAAAAGAGAGAGAAAGAGCAGGAAGGAAAAGGGTATCACAGGGTTTAAGAAACTGCCAGTATCACTGAAAGGCATTTACCATTATAATTTTAATAAAGTCTGTGTCCTGTAATGGAAAAAAACTTGTGTGGACTCAAGGCTGTGGATCAGAAAGTAAAATCTTACCTCTACTCAAGTCAATTGAAAAAAACAGCATTGAATTGCGTGAAGTCAGGATATCTACTGAACCTTAAGAGGTTTTTTTAATAGAGATGCAGAATTCTAAAAAATAAGGGCAAGTCTTGAAGTTTAACTCCATATTCAGAAGTCACCGAATTTTTTCAGTGAAATGGGCTGATCTACAGTATTGTCATACCCATTGTTACCTCCTATTTTTGTGCTTTTTCCTGACTTTTCTCTTATCCTCCACTTGCCTTCCCAGACAAGATCTGGAATAGTATGCTGCTCTTTTGATCCATATCCAAAAAATTAGAAAGAGTATGAAGTGAAAGACACAATTTTTAGTCTCTTAGTGGATGCTCTACAGTAATTCTTGAAACATATTGTCCCTAAGGTGGTCAAATGATCTCATTCTGTCCCATCCCTCCTTTCCAGAGCTAATTATAAGTCTGAAAGTAGTTTAACATGCTGGAAAAATTTACATAATGAAAAATAGGTTGTAGTAAGTGGAATTTGTCTTTTGATCTTTGGTCTCTTCCTCTTCTTACTGAAAAGCGAAAAATATTTTTTCTAATGAAAACTTGCAAATCTTGCAACCCTTGGGATTCTCTGCCCGCTCATTTCTGAAATCAGTTGAAGACTTAAGATTTGGAAACACTTTCCTTTTTTATTCAAAATTTTATGTGCACTTATAAAGTGGGGAATGGCTACCCAGGCAGAAGCAGAACAGAAATGTGAGGCTCATAGTGAGTTGCAAACTAAATGTAAATTGATAACACAATTTTCTTAACCAAAATATTCTAATTTTGTGTGGCATTAGCAGGGCATAAGACACAGAACACAATTCTGTACAGCCTACCCTGGTGAGACTGGAGTTTGATGTCTGCTTTTGAACATTACACTTTAAGAAAGCTGAATGGGAGAAGCCCAGAGGAGAGCATGAAAAATGAGATAAGGTTTAGAAGACATGACCTATGGGTAAAGGTTGAGAGAATTACTTTAGCCTAGAAAAAAAAAAAAAAAGAGAGACTGAGGCAGAACATGACAGTCATCCTGTACCATGTAAAAGATGGTTATAAAGATGGTACTCATTTCTTCCTCATTGCCAGTAGTGGAAAGAGTAGAGGAAAAAATCAGTCTAGATATTAGGAAAAACCCTATTGTTGTGATAAAATCCCAGAGAAGTCTGCCCGTGAAGTTTCAGTAATCCTTTCCTTTAGAGGTTTTTAAAGAAAAGATAGACAAATACAAAGTCCTAAATACAAGTTAGGAATGTCCAAGGAAAACTTGATCCTACTTTCAGGTGAACCAGATAGCCCTTTGAACTTCTATCCATCTCTAAATGTCAGTGATTTAACATCTTCAGGCTTACCTAAACAATCCTAAAATGGGAGGACTGATAGCTGTAGACAAGGCTCCCTCCTATTAGTCACACCTCGACCTCCAAGATCCTTGTGTATAATGTAGAGGCTGGTTTACAATACTGTTAAATCTGTTGTTATTTCAAAAGAAGCAAGTTGTTTGTAACAGCATTTGTTTCAAAGCCAATGTAGCTGATATAAAACCAGAATTAATCTCTCTCTATCAAATGAGTTTGATGTCCTAGGATTAAGGGGAATAGTGTGGTTTTCAAGGTATAGCTTGGAATAGGGATGGTGCAGAACATTATTCAATAAGGAAACATATTTTTCTTCGTATCGCTCTCAGGTGTATCCAATCTGCTTGAGCATCATGAGATACTGTGTGCTATGTTTTCCAATCTGCTTCAAAGTAGAAAAGTTTGGGATTTTCTTGCTTTGATTTCTGGCACTACTTTATCTATTTACCCTTTGCCATCATCAGCCTCTTTCTTATCGGAAGGATGCTCTAATTGAATCCCACATATATAATAAAAATCCCATTTTAAAGCTTAAAAATTTGGCACTTACTGCAGCAATGAAAACACATTATTTGTATAAGAAGCTGTAGGAATAAATGTTTGCACTTATATAGTGTATGAACATTAACTAATAATTATGTTCAGCAGAAACTTGTCAGTCTTTCACAATAATAGGACAAATAATACAAGAGCTATGAAAGAATAGCAAGCAAAGCAATGATTTTGAAATCACAGCATAAAGTTGTGAGTTAAAATATATGTCATTACAATCATTGCATACTGAGGTATCACTGAAAACTAATCATTTTTCATGTTAACAAGAAAGGGTTGCAGCAGCGATTAGATAGGAATGAAAATAAGAATAGTCATTAATTTGGCAGGCATGGAATATATATCAAAGGATGGCTATGATGACAGTATAAAGACTGAAGTCAATGGTCAGATCAAAGGTGAGCTTATGAACGATGTTAGGTCATCAGAATTTCCCGGGTGCCCATTTCAGCTTTCCTCAGCATTGACCAGGAGGATAAAGCACCTTCTGATTAAAAATAAATAAATAAAAATAAACCCAACCCAATATTGAATTCACCTTCCCTGTTCCATCTCTCACCTCTCTGAAGTGACTGCCAACAAGTAGCATGGAGTCAACAGAGCCACATTACTAAAAATTCTTGTAATGCAACATTTTCCATTAGGAACTAACCTGAAGCTGCCAAGATTGTTTTACATACCATAACATCTGTCGTATGGCCAAGTAATAATAATGGCTTTCAGCCAGTCAACTCACCTGTGTTGTATTTGATTTGGTATTGTGCAGATTAAAGTCTTCAAAGCCAGTCACCTTCTAAAATGTTGTCAGGTTGTACTCATCTGCTTGGCAGGTGTTTCCTCGCCTAGGAACAATTCCTACCCACCATGGGCTGCTACCATGCACACATCTCCTTTTCAGTTTGGAGTAGAGAGTGTTTACAGATCATATCTTAGTTTTTACAGTGAGCTGTGCTCTGCGGTTCTAGAAGACCTTAAAAATCCTATTGGAAGAGATTTTTTTCCACCAAAGAGATTTTCTATCAAAGCAACAAAAAGCAAGCTCAGCCTACTGATGAATCTATTCAGTATCATTTAGTCTGTGTTTAGGTGATCTGGCTTTGAATGAAGAACTGTGTGGAATCTTTTGTAGCAAGGGTTGAAAAAATGTTTGCAAAAAATTTTCTTGTAACAGTCCTCTTTCTAAAGAAAATAAGTAAGTCAGTAAAATCTAAAATTTGCCTTGCTATTAGTTGGTTTTGTTATTTGGAGAGAGATTGTTATCTTCTATCTCCAATTGTATATTACTGCAGCTAATGTCAGTTTGCCCTTCCTCCTGTCTGCTCCAGCACTGTTAAAGTTAGTTGGTGTTCATTACATTTTGCAATAATTTGAAAATGAAAAATACATATAAATGTAGTAGCTTCATTTATTCATCTATAAAGAACTTCTGTAAGTTCTTTACTTATTTTGTGCCTTTAATTACAAATTACAAAGCTCAGGATGTGCACCTGTAGTTACACTTTAGACATTCAAATTAATAAATAATAAGATTTGACAGGGTCACAGCAAAGGCGGCCCAGCTGCAGGTATGTTTAGGCTGCAGATTTACCAAATGACAGAGCCAGTGAGTGGCAGTTATAGCTAGGGCAGCAATATTTTCCACATCTGAAAAGAGCAGAATGTGTGTACCATCTTTACTCCCTTTATTTAAAGTATTTATTGCTTGCTTACAATAGTTTAAGTTCACAATTCAAGTATATTATTGCATATCTCAAAATGTAGAAGCAAGATTACTGACAAGACAGGATTCATGGGGAACCTTAGAGCCATGTTATGCTTTTCAAGCCATTTTGTTGTGGCAGTTGAGTAAACTGAACTGAAACTTTTTGGGTTTTTTTTGTTAATTTCTTCTTTCCAACTACACGGTAGTCAAGATCACAAAAATATCATGTGAGAATAAACAATTGTCTACACAGGTGACAGCCTCAGGAAGAGTCCATGAACAAAATAGCATGAAGGCATATTTATACCTTTGCTGTTGTGGAAGATGGTCTTTCCAGGTCAGGGTTGAGGTCCTTGGCTGCATGGGGGAAGTTATTCATGTTGTCAACTTATCTTAAATTGGGAATGTCAGAAAGTTTAGTCATCTGGGACAAAAATAATTTCTTTTATATTATTTTTGCTTGTTTTTCATCCTTCAAAAGAAATAGAGGAAGATAGGTAGAAGAGAGATCCAGATCTGCATATTTCTGGATGTCTTTATCACACTTACTCCTGTACATCGCTACACAGAAATGTCAGATTACACCTTGGAAACACACCCAAACACAGAGGGCTGTATTCAAACACTGACCATAGCTGTGGCTGACTGTCAAGCCAATCAAGCCTCTTCCAGAAACAAAACTCATAGGACCCTGAGAAGGAGAAATTCCAGGAACTTTTTCTCTTTGGCCACCCCACTCTCCACTGATTGACTTTCCTTCATCTGTCTCCTTTTGGGGGCTTATGTGCCCATAAAATTCAGCAAAAAGCTATGAGCATTGTGGAAGGAGAGGGTCATGGTCATGGTCATGGTCATGGTCATGGTCATGGTCATGGTCATGGTCATGGTCATGGTCATGGTCATGGTCATGGTCATGTATAAATACTCTGACACTGACAAGCCACACCTGCACCATGTAATGGCAGGAAGGGGAGAATTGTCAGTCACAAATGTTTCATACTCAGAGCTGCATAGCTGAGTCAAAACAGTACTTGTCTGATAGGAAAGGTTCATTCCCTTGTGAGATGCAAGTACAGCCCTACTGCAGTCAGACCTTGTACCCAAAATGAGCACAGAGCTGTGCTGTGTGGGTGCATTACACTGAGAGTGCAGCATCGAGGAGGTACCCTCTTGATCTTTGCTCCTTGTCTGTTTCAGGATGAATAGCACCTACTGCTGTGTTTGCCAGAGTTGCTTCTGAACTTCTTGGTAGTATGGGTAAATGGTGATAACCCATGGATAAGAAGGTGGTCTGGGGCCAGAGTGAAATTGTCTCTGTCACGAGAAGGAGCAAGGAATACAAATAAGACTAAGTTGCAGAGAAGGGGGAAGGGAAGGACTGGTGAGCCCTGGAAATTTGGGTCTGCTGCTTCTACTGCCTTTGGTCAGACCCAGACTTCCCTCCATAACAACAGCAGCCTGATTCTCCTACTACCTGGCATGGGCCATGGGACCATCACCATAATAATATCCAGTACCTTGGGTCAGCCATGATCATGACTGAAATCAAATATATCAAGATCCAGGATTCAGAAAAGGGTAAGTGCTAAATATTTTAATCTGTTCCTGAAATGAGGTGAAAATATATAAAACAGAAGTGGATTCCAATTAGGTTTTTCTTAATCTGTATTACTGAGGACATGTCCCCTAACCTTTAAATGAGTACAAGTTCACAGCAAAACTATTATGTACTGATAAACCTGCCACAGACATTTTTTTAGAGGCAGGTGAAAATAAACAACATGTGAGGTGATTAAGCTTGCATAATGAATAATATACACCTATCAATACACTGTTAATTCTGAGTACATGAGTGCATAGAATTTGTGGTTCTGAGGACAACAGCAATCATATTACTCAGGAGAGAAAGCAATGATGAAGTGAAAGAGAAGGATAGAGCACATACTTTGTTACCTAGCCATTTACACTGGTTCAAAAGTATAACGCAATTTATTCAATTTATTAAAATAAGAGTTTATGAAATACTCTTGGACTCTATTTTGTGCATTTCTCAAATTCAAAATATATATAAAAGTGACTAGAATTTGATTTCTGGTCTCATATTAAAAAAAAAAAAAAAAAAGTGATTTATATTTGCGGAAACAATAGTCTCAAGACCCACAACTATCTCTTACTGAGGTATTTTTTTCTCCCTGGGGGAAGAGAAAAGCTATTGGAGCACACATAAAATTTAGGTGCTTTAAGAATTTCTCCAGGACTTCTGTTAGATTTGCTATCAGAAGAAGCAATAAAATGGGAATTTATGTTTTTTCTTTAACAAATCTTATGCTTTCTGATCTGGTGTTTTGTCATTGCAATTAGGGCTGTTCCTTGAAGTAGCAAAGTGAAAAGTGGTGCCACAGTGTTTATTTTAGGTATGAACATTAAAAGAATATGAGGAATGTTGTGAAAATAAAGTTCATATATGTTATTCACATATTTTTTTCTGACAGATTGCCTCTTCACAGAATAAGGGTATGGCTTGATCATGACTTACAAGAAAAGATAGCAATTTAAGTTTCTTTTCTCAGTAAAGATTGCAGCCATGTAGAAAATTGGTTGCAATAAGATTGGTTGCAATAAGATTTCGTACTGTACCTACACTATGGGAGAACATCTTCCTAATATTTCCCCATAAGAATTGACAACAAACAAGTAGAACAATTAGGACATGTAATAATTTCTACTGTCAGTGCTGGATCACTTCTACAGTATTATAATGTTCCATACAGCATCTTTAAATAGTTTGCATAGTGTTTATCTCATCCACTACCTTCACCTCTTGCATAGAGCCTCCAGTGATGTTACAGATACTTATAGGACTTAGCTGGATTAACTCAATTAGTGAACTCCCTTTTACGACAGTCTGAAAATCACAGCTGGATACAGGAAACATATTGGGGTACCCAGGGCAAATGTTGCAAACTCTGAAGCACAGACTGCTGGCCTCAGCTTGCTTGTCCTTCAGCTCAAGCAGGGAGATGATTCTAGTCACTGGTTGCTTCTACTTTCACTCAATGACTGTCTTTATTAGTCTATGAAATGTATTAACAATTCTAAGTCACAGACCAGAACCTCAAAGAACAGTGTTCCAGCTGTGGATGCTCACAATTAGGCTAGAAAGGCCGGTTTTGTCTTATTTTCTCATTCTCTGGCCCTATGATATTTTACATTTAGGGTAATGAGAGACACATCAATTACAACTCTTCTGTGGGTTAGTTAGGTTAATTGGTTAGTTGGGCTTTCTCCAAGAGAGCAAGAGCTAGATCTGCACAACAATTTAGTCTTCTCCCATATCCCACAAGTCTCATGCAGTACTTTTCATTACTAACTCCTTTAAAACATGAATCCAAAGTATGGTTGTCTAGATGCCGGAATCACGTAAAAACTCTTGCACTACACATCAACCCAGATAGACATAATAAGCAGTCAGGAGTCAAGCTCTGAGCAGAAACTCCATCCTATCCTTCTTTTTTTCAAGTGAGTATCAAGAAGACAATGTACACTGATATTTTGTTTCTGATATATGATAAATTGAATTATAAATAGTAGTTGCTGTAATCTTGCTCCAGAACCAAGGATCTTCAAGCTCAGCTTGCAGACAATATTGTCTCCCCATCCCACTACATTCCCATTTCAGTACAAGCCCATGAAGCCTAAGACTCACATAAGCACCTTGGAAATTGAATCCAGCAGTTTTTACAAACACCTAATTCATTCTGAGATATTTTTTTTCCCGCCTCTACAGCACTATCTAGGAAATGTCTGGAATTTAACATGGAGACAGTGAAGAAGGGGAAGAGGCTTTTGGTAGGTTAACCTTGGCTAGCCACCAGGTGTCCACCAAGCTGCTCTATCAAGTCTGACTCCCCCTCCTCAAGACGGAGAGAAAACACTACAAAAAACACATAGGTCAAGATAAGGATAGGAAGATCACCTGCTCATTACCGTCTTGGGCAAAACAGACTTGATTTTGGGAAATTAATTTAATTTATGACCAATTAAACAGAATACAACAATGAGAAATAAGAACATATCTATAAAAAAACCACCTTCCCTCACCGCTCCCTTCTTCCCAGGCTCAACTTCACTCCCAACTCTTCTACCTGCTCCCCCTGAGTGGTGTAGAGGGATGGGGAAGGGGAATTGCCATAAATTCATAATGCTTCATGTCTGCAGCTCCATCCTCCTCATGCTCTTTCCCTGCTCCAGTATGGGGTCCCTCCAGTCCTTCACAAACGTTTCCAACATGGGTCCTTCCCCTGTCCCACAGGTCTTCAAGAACTGCTACTGCATGGGTCTTATCCATGGGATGCATTCCTTCAGAAATGGACTGCTACAGTGTGGATTGTTTGTGGAGTCACAGGTCCTGCCAGAAGAACTGCTCCTGTGTGGGCTCCCCTTCACAGGCTGCAGTTCTCTTCAGGGCATATACCTGCTCTGGAGTGGGGTCCTCCACAGTCTGCGGGACATCTGCTCCATGGGCTGTGGGGGAATCTCTGCTCCAGTGCATGGAGGACTCCTCCCCCTCTTTCTTCACTGACCTTGGTGTCTACACAGTTGCTTCCTCTCACATATCTGCATTCCTCTCTTCCATCTACTCTTGTTCAGTATTTTTTATCCTTTCTTAAATACATTATCACAGAGGTGCTATCCATGTCGCTGATAGGCCAAGGTTTGACCAGCAGCAGGTTCATCTTGGAGCTGTCTAGAACTGACTTTGTCTAACATGGTGGCAGCTTCTGGTGTCTCCACAGAAAAGCCACTCCTGCAGCTTCCCTGTCACCAAAACCTTGCCACATAAACCCAGTACTACCGTTAGAGATCACAGGATGTCTAGACAGTTTTACAAGACCTATGCAAGAGATGAGATCTGGGCACAGCTTTAGAGTGCTTGATCCTGTATCTTGAGCTCAAAAGCCATAAGCACAACTGAAAGCTCAAAATTCTTCCAGATGAGATCTTCTGTTTTCCTAGGAAATGTCCAAATGTGAGCAGTGGAACTTCTGAATGATGCTGCCATCCCTTTGGGGGAGTTCTCTGTTCTCAGCACGTTCAGGTCAGGGAACACAGGAAATATTTCAGCTCAGCTTTGAAACACCGTGGAACAGAAACAATTAGACATACATTGCTTTCAAACTAGGACACTCCTGCACATATTCTGGTATTTAAGTTTAAATATCCAGGAAATGTTGAAATCCAAAATGTGCAGTTTGTGTATAAATGCATGAAATACTGCACAACTGTTGAATATTAAAAAAAAAAAAAAAAAAAAAAAAAAAAAAATCTATTTCTTTCCTTTTGGATCTACATTCCACCTTATAAATGTCTTAAACACAAAGCATAGAATCTAAATCAGATTTTAAATTTAGAATGGTACAGTTAGATCCTTTCAGTTGGAAGACAAAACATATTTTAAAGATAAGACATTATTAGTAATTGCAAAGATCCACTTGTGACTCTTGGAGTCCTTGAGCTGCCAATTTTTGAAGTCTTCAAAAACATTCTTGGGAAGACACAATATATGCTTTCTCTGATCTTACATTTCATCCAATAGAGCCATATTGGCAATCTTGAGATGTGTTAGGTCTGCTGTCAGTCAGAAAGTATACCCAGACAAACATCTACGTTATGACCAACATGTAGAGGTAGCCCATTTAAAGAACAGAGAGAGCAACTAAGAAACTTATCTTGAGTTGTATAGTCAGATTTTAACACTGGATCTCAGTAATAAGCTGTCTATATGCTCATGTAACACAGTAATAACCTCCTTTTACTGTTACCAGACAATGGTGTGAGATTTTATGATTTTTTTTTTTAAATGGCTGAGAATGGGTGAACATTTCTGTGATCACTCTGTCACTTTGAAAACTGGAATTTTCAACATTGGTGCTTCAGTTTTTGTTTCAGGAAAATAGGGAATGAAATACAGAGTAACCTTACAAGGTGCTGAGGAAATTAATTAATTCATTAACATTTCTACAGTGCTTTAGAAAGAAAACAGAGGTATCCCTAATATTAGGCAATCTCATGAACCTAATGAGAAATACATATAATCGTTTAAAGCCATTGCTCTACTCCACAGAGTTGATTACAAAAAAGCCCCCCCAAAATGCAGAGTTTTTTACGATATCAGTCAATAACTCTTCACTTCTTATGAACAAGCTAAAGTCTTTGGATTTCTTTGATTTCTTCCAGTCAATTCAGTATGCAACCATGTGCAGTAAAGCTGTAAAAAACTATTTCTTAAAGGAAAACAACCACAAATCTGGTTTATGTGCCCTAATGTTCCAAATGTAAATAAGTACTCAGAAGGGGACATTAGCATAATAGGCATGAATTAACTGAGATAAACTAGAAAGTATGTCTGCTCCAAAATGGATCAAAATAATTCTGTATAAATAGAAAAATATCTTTAAATTTGTGTATGTCTTTTTAATTTCTTGACTTAATATTAACTGAAAATACCACAATACTGCATGAAAGGTTATTCTTCTCATTTGGAAGCCCTTGGCTGTAATCTGGGAAAACCAAGAATCTAATACTAAGAGTCTGGTCTGAAAGCAATAGCATACATTAACCAACACATGCCAGTACAAGAAAGCTAAATGAATTTTTTTTTCTTTTGAGGTTATCAGGTCATTAGGAAGTAGGGATGTGCTGCCTACAATGCAGTAGGCAAAGGGTGTGGGTTTTTTTTTCCCTGCAAATAAACATTTGAGAAGTTTGGTTGCTGGACTTGTTTGTTGGGGGTTTTTTTTTATTTGCCTCTTCAAACATTTCTGAACAGACTTAACATTCAGGATTCTATGTAACACTTGAAAACATTCCAAGGAGATCTTAAACAATAGAAACCTATTGAGTTTTTCTGGAATTTCCAATATTGGTATGGGACAATAGACTCGTATTCTGTCATGAAAATCATGTATGCCACACAGTTTGAAGTTTTGCAGAATCATATGCATCAAAGGTGATTGTCTGCTTTCCACGGACCATTGCAAAATGCCAGTTCTTTTCTGGCTTCAGGAGAAAAAAAAAAAAAAAAAAAAAAAAAAAAAAAA
>NW_020799091.1:67187502-67197485 GCF_003259725.1 Athene cunicularia
CATTTTCATTCCAGTAGGCAGGCGTCTTCTACAGCAAAGAGGAAGATGGTGGCAAGAGGGCTTAAACAGGGTTAAGCTGTGATCAGCAGTGTGCATGATACCATTCCAGCAGATCCTCTGGAAAAACATATTTGCACAATAGATAGGTTTGCAAGAAGACTCTGAAGGTTGATCTCCTGTAACTTACGGTCATTCAGGAGACCAGTGAAGACTGTACTTCCCCATTCTTTGAGCCTCTGGGCCTGTGTTCAAAAAAGTGGCCTGTTACTTTAAGGAGCTTGACTTTGTCAGGAAGAGGTAGGTTCCTGATGTCTGCCTGCTTACTCCTTTCTTGCACTCAACACGGCATATCCCTGTTGAGCAGCAGTGAATTTGCACTGCCACATGCAAATGTAACAGACGGTCTTCACATCCATAAGAACAAATTTCAGGTATTCAGAAAACCCTTGAAATTACTTTAGCCAAATACGTGACCCCAGAAATTTTGAGCAGTGTCACTGCTCAGATTGTTCTGCTCTTTTTCTTCCTTATGTCAGCATCACTTCACACTCCAGACACACAAATCCCAAAATATCTACACAGGAGCTTAAGAATTTCTTATAGCTCCACAAGACACAAATATGAAATGTAGATGTTTTCAAATCTGACATCTGTATCTGAGTTAATCACCTTAGCCTTTACAATCAGTGAGTGGGTAGGACAGGAATTTTTTGGGCATGGTTCATCTCCTCCCAAAGTAGAATTTTGTCAAATGATTGATGTCCTAAATATGCCTATCAGTCTCCAGAAGACCATGGCATGACTAGATGAGATTATAGATGTCTGAAGTTAGGTGAGATGAATCCCACCCACAGTGATGTATTACATAAACAAATGTTATCGAAATATCCCAAAACACATTAAGTTGATGACTGCTATAGTTTTATATCAAACATCCCCCTGAAGTGCCCTTTACTTTATGTGTTATTGTCAAAATGAAGTCATGAAGACCAATAATGAACAGCTGGAAAAGTACATGTTACGTAAAGGTGAAGAACATCTGGAGTGTTCTACAGAGGATTCAATATAGGTTTGATAGAGTTGAATGTAATTCAGCCAGCTAGAATTGATAACAGCAAAATAAAAAAGAGAGGGAAAAAAAATAAAGCTGCCTAATTCCAGACTCTATTTATTCTGTGGTTAAGAAAACCTGAAAACTTAGTTATCTTTTATTAAAGTTGCAATACAGTCTGATATTTCTGTGACAATAGACTTAATGACTAGCAATATTGAAGACTCAGTGACTGAAATAGTGATGAAAATCTTAATTCAAATATACGCTTAAAATAACATACTGAAAAGAATACATGACCAAAACCATCTTTTCAGAACGTGCAAGAATATGCTTTGGAATAAAACCATTTGCAAGGATAGTACCAAAGACATGTAGATTTCCTGGTTTGATGAAGGATGTCTTTCTGGGATACTTAGTCATTAGAAATATTTAGTCATTTTGGGACACACTGAACTTACATATGTAAGCATTACCTATTTGCTTTATGACTTAGAAATGAATATTGAACAGCAGCTAAAAATTCTTCATGACAAGTACAATACCTGGGGTTCAAAGCCACAGTTTTCCAGAAAATACCTACTGTATGATATATATTTATTAACAGTGTTCCTATCACATTAATACTTTAAGGTGAACCAGTAGGGGTATTATGATATTGTAAAATTTTAATCCTAATAAATGTGCCTACAGTAATAAAATACATGTAAGTTATTGCTTTTATGAGTTTGAAGTTGATTTATGTTATGTTGTAACCCCTTGCTGAGGAAGATGTCTTGCTGTCCCTTAGAAACGTGTATATTGCAGACTACTATATTTCTTTTTACCATTCTAAACATAAGAAAGAGTTGAATGGCTAGGTAAAATTTTTAGAAAAACTAACATTGAAATCAAATGGCATACCAAGTGTTAGATGTGTTTACCCTTTTAGCTGAGTAGTTCCTCACTTTCTATTTCATAACCACTACATCTTTCAAATATTTTCAGATCCTCAACAGACTATCAGAATTTTTTAGTGCATAATACAGATAGAAAGAAAAATACACCCGAAACAACTTCTCTCTAAGACCATTTCCTCTTAGTGTCCACTTACTATAGTGCACACTAATTATCTGTGACTAGTGTACACACAGCACGAGACCTCAGAGACCACATAGAGATTGCTGAACAAGAAATATTTTTTTGATTATTTCAAGTATTATATCTAGTTAGTTTTAAATGATGCACACTCCTTGCATGATTTTATGCTGCTGTCTGTTGTGTGGCCTTCTTTAACAAACCATTGGGAAGGCTTGTTTTCTTCTAGACTTTTTTGATTGCTTGGTTTTTTTGCACTGTTGCATATCATTGCCTTTAGTGATAACTTTTTGCTGACTTTGTTCCTTAAATACAAAAACTGTTAGAATAAGGGATTTATGAAAATTTCCCTTGGACACCTCACAAAATCAGTTCTCAAAAAAAAATCTGAATAATTTTAAATCTGAATATAAAATGTTTTGCATCATAATTTTACTTCACAAATAAGTTCAAAATGAAATCCACTGCCTCACAGCACTTTAAAATAAGGCTTCGATCCTTTCCTGTGGCCAAGGCTCTCTAAAAGTCTACAGTCTCCATAAAACAATATGGGAGAAGCTAGGGTGGAACACCATGGAAGTCATATAACTTGAGGTCCTTGTAGGAGACAGGATATGTGTAGGGAAGACTCATTCAGAAAGAAATGGAGGTAAGATCCTGCCAAACTACATTTGCTGTGAGCTAGCATTCATCCCTGACTGGCCTTGAAAATACTGCTTGAAAATACTGTTTAAGTAATACTGAAAAAACCTGAAAGTAAAGGATTTGTCTCACTGATATTTCACGTCTAGTACTTAGGCATATAATCTTAACTAGGTGTCAAGAGTTCTGCAAGAGAATCACAGGGATCATAGAAGAATTTACCCCATCACAATATAACCTGAGATGGGCAGGATAAATCACATTTGGAGGACACCTGTCTCCATTCCTCTGTGTTGATGTGCAGACAGGACACAGGTGATTAACTCTGAGGTTGCAACTAACTTTCAGAAGGCTGAAGGTAGGGGTCAGGAACCGCAAATGTCTCTAATTTCCACATACTTATCCATAGAAGTGAGGCTGTCTTCTCCAGCAAAAGATTCAGAACAAGATCTTTATTTACATTCTCTGGCCTTTTGGAGAAGCCTATGTCTCTTCACTGATTATTCTAAATCTGCAAGGTTACATATTTTGATGCTGTTTGATAAATATTCCCATCTCCTCAAATAACAAAGATTGCCACATTCTTGGGACATCCACAAACCAGCAGCTACTTGTTTCAAGGAAGAAAAACACTGTTCTGGAGATGACAGATGGATAAGCATCCATAAAACCTGGTTTTCAGCATTGCTGAAGGCTCCTCAGCAGTACTAGAAACACACTCTGTTGGGTACAAACTGCATATTTTTGTCTTCAATCTCTTGAACACTGTGTGAAAATAATACCTGTGAGACTGGAAAATCAAGTCATGTAGGTTATACAGATTTTTCCAGAGCAGATTTTTCCCAGTTAAGAGAATTACATGCACCTACAACCTGAATATTTGTTGTAGCTTTGACATCTTCAGTGGTCTAAAACAAATGAATCCACTGTATCTCTGAACTCCTAAAGATTCTCCAGACTAGAGTAGGCTAGAGATAAACAGCTGTGTAGGCAATTTGCCTTTCTAAAGTGAACTCTTAATACATGTTTAAACAGCATTGCTGTTGAGTTAAATGTCACAGACCTTCTCACCATCTTCTCCCATATTTTTTACGCTCCTTCGTTAATGGAGTTAGATAGATAAGTGGTGTCATCACTTCTACTCAGCTTATTGTATTGTTTCAGGTCAGGGGGATGAGTAAAGCCAAGGTGTGTAAGGGAAAGACCTAGCACCAGAGTCTGTAGCTGACACCTTACAGCCAGACAGAATCCTAGGAATATATAGGAATATATAGGCACAGTGAACAAAACAAAACATCACAACAATAATTACATAATGCGAGTTCTTTAATCATTGTGTCAGAGCATTTGCCTTTCCCTATTTTAAGGATCTTTTAAGTTCTTCCTTTGATTTATTTACTACCTTTCTAGTATTTGGTCAATAAATGTGCCCTTATAAACATTTAGCATTTCTACTTTCTGCAGTCGTAGCTGTCAGCAGCAGTTACCTACACTAGGTACAATAAAACATTTTTGCCTAAGGAACTTTGAAGGTGTATAGGTTTCAGTATATTTTTTCTCTGTGGCTTGGTAAACAATGGTAACACAAGTACTTCTCCTCTACCTGTTTTATCTTTTTTTCCTAGAAAATCAGTATTTATAGTCCACATCTGTCCAGATATGAGGTATGAGTGTTGTTCCAGGCTCAAGTCATGAAATTCCTTTTTTTAAGATCAATTAGATATATTATCCAACAAGTACTATAGCTCTAACTCTACAGTCACAGTACAAATATTTCTCATACTATATTGACTATACCTTGAGAGAAAACCAATACCACTTTCCCACACTTTTTTAATATGCTCAACATCTATTCATGTGCTGTTATTTTTATAAATTAAATGTATACAATATTCAAATAGTAGTAAAGAGACAAAAACCACTGTGTGCTGTTAAAGTATTACATCTTGCCACATGAGTAAACAAAGGCACGGTTTGTACCTCTGTTTGTGCAAAATACTTCACTGTACAACCATAACCTAGATCTCTCCATCACTATAAAAATTAGATATTTTAAGGGCTATCAAACATCAAAAATTTTCTCCAGCATATTTATACACTGCACAGGTGTTCTTCTAATTATCATTCACCAATAAAATTCTCAATATTCAGTGATGGCAGTCTGTATTTCTCCTTGGTTGTGATTATCATGCAGTGTTTATACGATGGGTGACAACAGGAAACCAAGCCAGGTCAGAACCTCATTTCTCAGATACTCGTAGTTACCTCATATTTTCCCTCCCATTCAGCTAGCTACGTTGTCTTGTTTTTCATATGCATCATCTCTGTTCTCTCTCCCACACTCTGGATATCCCTTCTGGGCCAGATGACCTCTGTGGGTGTATTTTATCTTCATTAAATATATCATGTGTCGTTAATTTGCTCCAAACTTATTTTATTTAGTCAAAACTGAAGAATTTGGATCAGTCAAGCATTGCAACACACCCACTTATCCTGCTGAGCATCCCGCTGAGCACACAACATCCTGCTGAGTGAAATCCTGGTGCTGCCTACTCTTGGCTTTCCTGAGCAGTTCACATGATGAACCTTGGGGGCCTTGGCAGGAGAGAGGAGCAGGGTCTAAATCTTTATACACTCTAAGGGGTTACTTCCTTCATTTATGGTCATTCTCTGAAGATCAGTAAGACGTCACTCAGTTTGAATAAGGACATTGGAATCCCATACTGTGCTACTTTCCAGGTGCTGTAAAGCAGAACATGGCAAATCATTACACCATTTAATGGAGTAACTCACCTTTAACTATGCTTGAATTACTAGAACATATTTTTTAATGTATTGTTCTGAAACTTTCATTCATATATCCATTTTCCCCTCTTTCCTAACACAGAAAGGACTTATACAAACCTCCCAAATTAAAAAAGCTTTTTGTCCTATGCAAAATCTCAGAAAAGCTTCAATGATAACTATCACGTTTATGGTTCCTGTGATCATTGAAGTCTGGTTTGCTATCCAAGTCCACTGGATAGAAAAATAACTGAGGGACACCTAGCACGTGATACCATGACTGAGTAGCCTTTATTGTCAATCCTGTGGATAGTCCTCAGGTAGCAGGAGTAGTGCCTGATGAAGCCCCACCTATTTGCCCATCTATATGCCCACAGGCATCTTATACATGTATTTCAGAGACCTTTCAACTAGCCTACTCAATAAAATTTCAGTCCATTCCAAGTTTATAAGGGTTCAATCAGGCAGACGTTAATCAGTGAACTATGCATAAAAAAGCGAGCAGCCGTTTCCACCGTCTCCAAGATACTTGCCATAGAATCTATTATGCCAGTACCACAATTGAAAACGGCTTAGGTTTCAATTGAATCTCTTTTGCGGTTTCAAATAAATTAGGGCTCCTCTAGGCTGATACTTACTCTAATGAACCTGAATACTGTGAAACCCTCCTTTTCCACCCCCAAAAAGGCTTCTCTGACCATAAACAAGACTGTATCTCTGGAGGATTTCCTATGCTCTATTGATCTAAAGGTATGCTTTATAGTCTCTCAAGAATGGTTTTTGTCTTTATATCAAGTTCAGAACCAGCAAAATTGCCCTGGACAATTTTATTAAGCTGATAGAGAAGGGAACTGCTCATTTTAGGAAGAGAGAAGGACCTTTGCTTTGTTGGTCAGTTAATCAGAGGCTTTTTATTTATTTCCTGTGAAATTGTCTTTTCTTCAGAAATCAGAAAGAATTTCAGACAGTCTGAGAGCTGTTTTGCTTTCTGGCATGTCTAAAACGAAACAATCTAGGAGTTATTTTGATATAGTTTTTTTTTTAATTTTATTTTTAAAAAATCCTTTTTGTTTGATATCCAATCTAACTCACATAAATGGCAATGGAAAACCTGTTATTAACTGTAATGGAACTCAAGGAAAGCCACACTCCTGGTAAGGGCTACCAAAGAACTTTGATTTCTGAAGACTGGCATATTCACACTCTTTAAGAGGCAGACAGGTAAATTTGGAGTTACACGCCACTTGTATGTATATATGTGGAAAACCAAGTTGATAGGAGTTTATCTATGTGTGCTAAGCAGAACCCATAAAATGACAAGAGCGATGCTTCAACAAGCATGCAATCTAAATTAGTCAGGTAAAGGAACAGAACAGAGAGAGGAGTAGAATGTGAAGAAGCAAGCACAGAGAAAGACAATAGAAGCCAGAGGAATGTTCAGTTCTTTTGTAAATGTGATAAAAGATTATCTCTCACTGTTTCAGTGAAGGTGATAGAGATACTAACAGATATTACTAAGATATTCAAAACAAGTGGCATGTAACCGTATGTGAAGTCCTAGTTTGCCTAAGTTTGTCATAGTTTTCTTACTTGCTGCAAGGTTGAAAGCACACTCAAGATGTTGCTTAGTTGAAAAAGGTAATATATGGGGCAGAAACCCAAACACACCAGGAGGAAATTGGCAGACACACATGTATATGAAATCCAAGAATTTGATGTCATTATTTGAAAGAAATATAGAGATCTTCTATTGAGGATGAACTGATATAATTCCACTAGGACCTAAATTACTGGAGAATAAAGTGCAGATGCAGAAAAAAAAAAAAGGAAAGGACAAAATTCATTGGGAATGGGTGCAACTGAATGAAGAAAGTATAGGTAGAGGAATAGTCCTAATTGCAACTGTATTTTACCAGTATACTATAATGACCATCATAAAAATTAAGGAACAAATAAAGTTCACTTGCAACACATAAATTCTTTTCCTTTAATTTCTTCACTGTCCTCCTCCTGTGGCTGACAGGACTTCCTGTAGGGATGGAGAGGATTAGATGGTCCTAAAGTCATGAGCCCTATTACATGAACTATGGTTCATTCAAACTGTGATTTTTCTTTCTGCCATGTAAAGTGAAGAAACCAAGATATTTCTTTCATATAGGCTTTTTAGGGTTGGGTTTTTCTAATTAAAAACAATTTTTAAAAAATCATATTGTTCATTCAAAAATTTTGGAAAAGGCTTGAATATGGGTTTGATTTCTTTATTAATACTTAAAAAAAAAAAAAAAAAAAAAAAAAAAAAAAAAAAGCTGCTTTAAAACATATTCCAGCCATGACTAATGCTTGCCTTTGAGTATCAAAATGTTTTCCACATTGGTCTACTGGATTACCCAATATGTCAGCTCTCTTCACAGTCCCTTTTGGCAGCCAGTCTTTAGAGGGAAAGCCCATGATCCAACCACCAGGGCACTGACACCACTACATCCCATTCACAGACTTAGAGGCAGAATGGAATTGCTTACCAGAGGTGGTTTGTTCATGTGGCATTAAGAGTTTAAATCACTACAGGGCAAAACACAATTTATATAACCTTTCTCTGAGTACCTGTGAAGCCAACAGGACTCAAATACTGAGTAAAATGAGCAGTACTGTATTTTAATGACCATATGAGGTCTCAAGTTGATCCTCTGTGTTTTTAGAGAACTGTGAGACTTTGACAGTCTGCTGGAAAAAAAAAAAAACCAAAAAAAAAAAAAAAAAACCACCTTGGTTTATAAGCTTTTGAATGATAAGGCTATGCTTAGTGAGTTTATATGATTGTAGAACAAGAAAATGGAGATTTCCTTACATTTTTAGGTTTAATTTTTTCCTTTTTTTTCATTCTCTCCTTGAGTTGATGAATTTTGCTGGTAATATTCTTTTTTCCTCTTGTCAGAAAAGGACCTGTAAACTGTTTACTTCGATTCAAGCAAACAAGTCATTTCTGTCTTTCACTTGGTGGGATATAGCATTGCCATCTATTTGACCCAACTAAATTAAAAACCCAATAATCTATGAAGGTAATTTAGCACGGTTTCAGGACACTTGGCACAGAAGGGGATTGAGTTGCACTTTAAATTGGGAGTCTCATAGATATATTATTCAGAATGCATTAAAAAAACTAAATAAACTTAGGAGAAATAAAGTAGTGGGCTCAGCTCTGTGTTTCTGAAGTCAGAGCACCAGGGTGACTGTGGCTGATGATTACTAGAAGTGTTAAATCATTCCAACACTCTCATTGTAATCTTACTGGACAGAAGCCGGGAAGGTTTTATACTGCAAGAGTTTTAGGACTTCTTCTTGAAGAGTACAAATAGAAACACTACAAATTAGATGGCAAATCTTGACTAAAGGTGACTTTTGGTTGAAGGATGCTGCAGGCCATGGCTGGTTAGCTTTGTTCTTGGGCCATGTTTGATGTTACTTGTCAAGTCTCAGACACAGAAAACTGGGGAGGGAAACGAGACAGAGAGAAAGAGATAGCTGCAATTAAAAATAGGCATTTCCTAAACTGCATACTTTTATTTTTATAGCTGGTATATTCCAGTTGAGACCTTTCCCTGGGTGAAAGCAGTTGATTATTTCTTATACCATTTAGCCTTTGTCAGGAGGGCTATTTTAACTGCAAAGAGAAATATGTGAAACTGTCAGCCACAGACCTTTAATTCCCAGGCTTATTTTTGTAAACAATGATGCCACTTTTTACGGCACACTCCCTTTCACAAGATACAAAGATCAAACGTGAATGTTTCATTTTCCATAACTCTTCCAGACAAACATAGCTCTTCCAGAAAAATAATAATAAAGACCCCAAAGAAGTAAACAACATTCACAGAGGGAATATAACGTAAGTAATTCACACAGTATACAAACATGTAGTGGTACAAAACCTGCAACATGAGTTTTTTGCTACATTTTAACAGTGTTTCCTCAAATCTTCAAAGCTTGCTTGATGGTTTGCTGAAGTAATTGAGCCACTCTTGAGTTGTTTTATATAGGACATCTTATCTTTCTTTCATTACCCAGTCCGTGGCTTCTTTTCTATTCCCATGAAATCCATGTACACACTTTAGAAGCCCTCCTGAACAAGCTTGCTTCTAACTTTCACAGAGCCCTTAGCACAATTTGAATACGAAAGAGATACTGAATAAAAAGCTTTAATCTCTTGTCTGCTATTCTTCTTTCTTGCCTCTTCATCTCTAGTCGGGGTTTCTTAAGACATCTAGTTCGTGTAAATTCCAGAAAATACCAAGTCTGATGAGGTTATGTTAATTAAGTGTAAAATCTACATAAAGGCTTCCTAAGCGACTTGAGATAGGTTAGGCGAAATTATGTAGGGTGAAATTCACTCCATCAGCATAAAGAATAAACAGGAGAGCTTTATGTGGATAAG
>NW_020799091.1:67197535-67207470 GCF_003259725.1 Athene cunicularia
CCCCCCCCTTTCTTCCAAGAGCTTTTCTGTGTTAGTAAAGTGAACACTTTCTGTTTAAAGTAAGTATAATGCTCGAGAAGATGCACTGGGAGAGTGAAATCGAAAGCCTGGCCTGTGAAGCCTCTCTGCCACAATTTAGCAATAATTGTGCTGCATTTACTTGCTCTTGAGCTTTTTGCAGGTAAAAGATTAGTAAAGAGCTCTCCTTAACAAAATCATTCAATCAGTAGCAAGCATAGGCAGTATCAAATGTGCCCTCTACCTCAAATACTGTGGGGCTCTTTCTTCTGATACCTCTTCCCTCAGTTAACTGGAACTGCTTTGAAAGGGCTTTCTGTTCTCTGCTCTCTTGTCAATTTGAATGCCAGGAAATGAGCCCCCTTTGTGAGATTAATTAATAGCAGGAGCTGATCGGCCCAAGCCCAATTGCCACGCAACAGAGCTGTAATTGCTACTTTGTGGAAAGGAAAGAAAAAGTTTTGGTTGCAGTTTAAGAAGAGGGTTTAAGGAAAGTTCTTTGAACTAGAGGTCTCAGTGCACTGGATTAAGGCAAGAAGCAAGGAGGCCTTTGAAGTTTGTTAAGAGGTTTTGGAGGAGAAAAAAGTTGGGTGGCAAATGGGAGCTGGCAACATCAAAAGCATTTAGCACCATTCCTCACCTGCTTGTATTCAGAGCAGAGACCACAGACTGGAAGCATCATTTGCTTGCAGCTTAAATGGTCAGTTTGGGGCTCTATTTGTTTTGATTGGAAACTGTACCATACATGTCAGTATGTATATAAAGGTTGTTACACCTGAACATACAAAAGCTACATATACCCCAGCACACATACATGCATATGCATTACATGTACAGGTATACACAATCACTGAGTTGGATATAGTAATTGACATCTGTCATTTTTCTTCCTACCACATATAAATTATTCCTATTTTGTCCATTACTTGTGCGCTGACATACTAGCAGTCACTAATTACTGATATTGAGTGCAAAGATCCTGGAAAACTGCCCTAATGGAGGCTGGGTATTTCCTTGGAGCCTGGGGATCCCAAATTCCTGCAGAGCTAACGAACTTGTTCTGCTCCACACCCCACCACAGGGCCCGTGGCCACAGCATACATGCTGGAAATCGCTCGGTGGGACAAAAGCACCTTGGAAGCTGTTATAATACAAGCCTGTGGAGCTTAGAGCAGCCTTGAGGTGTTCTGAATTATACAGTTGAGCCACTGTCGGCCCTGAAATGCAGAGAGGGCAAAGGTGGGGGAAATCCATTTTTGTCCACTTCCTCAGCATCTGTCATTTACACCACCAAAGTCAATGGGTCAAATTCACATCTCATGTGATCTGAACATAGCCAGTGATTTCTGGACAAATTTGGCAGAGTATTTATATCCTCCTAGTACTGGGACAGAGCTACAAATTAAGCCACAGATGTCGTGTCACAAACCTGATCATGTGCTTTAAACCATTCGTTCTTAGAGTCGTGATTGGTGACTGTCTTTTTTGTTCTCTGTTTCTACAGCACTAACTAGAAAGGACTTCTACCACTGTAAATGGTGCTTCTAGTCAAACATGCAGACCTCACAACAAACAGGTCTTTTTGCAGCTCATTTGGGTGGCAGGATGAAATTTCAGAGTGACAAGAGTTTGAAGATCATTTACATCTCAGGTACCTGCCTTATAGTTTAGGAATAATAAGGAAGAGGTTTGTTGTTTGTCTGGTTTGGGTTTTTTTTTAATTTCAGGAATTAGCAGGGATTGTGGTTTTCTATATTTTCCCCTTTTCAATCTCATGTATAAAAATAAAATAGGAAACAAAATGTGCCTTCAAATAAACATCAATAGGTATTTGCACTCTTTCTGCACCTCCCAATCCAACCCTTCAAGATTGTATTTGATTAGAAATGTTTCTCCTCCCCACTCCCAGTTTGTTGTATATCTTAAAAGGGTACAGTTAAAAGATAACATGAAATGAAGCCTTGCTGAAACAAAAATCCAGACAGAAAAACATTTTAGTGGTGAGGGCTTTAGTGAGATTACAAGTGAAAACTCTTAAAAAAGAAGACAAGACACTTTAGGCAGGTTTCATTTTACCTAAGCCTTTGCATTCTGAAGATTCAGATGGGCTCCCTCTGCCTCTGAAGCACAAATTTGCCCCTCTAACAACTTTCTAAGGAGAGGACAAGGAATAACTTGCCCTTTGGGCATAGCTGTCCCTTTCCAGTGTCTACATAGGGAGCCTGACCACCTAATTCAGGGCAGCCCATTTTGAGGCAGTTAAGGCTGGGGAGAGGAACACCTCTCCTAGTAAGGTTAAGAGAGAGGAGTCCAAATGCTGTTGGATGCACTGGAAAGAGGCATTCTGTGATTCCTGTTTATTAATAGTTGGTATAAATTTTAGCTTATTCTTGTAATTATTCAGAAGAGTGCCCTGGAGTTAGATATAGCATAAACAATATCACCAGACAAAGTGCAGTAGAGCATGTTCTTCGTGTTGTAGTCTCATGAATCAGCTTTCAATGCTACTGATACCAGGTTCACATCTGCCCTCAGATCTATCTACCGTTTTTTTAAGCCAAAGTCCTTCACAAAATAGGGAAGTCCTCTTGAACAGCAATAATAATTGTTCCATCTTAAACTCATGGGTGCACCCCAAAAAATATTTATGGCGAGCAGTTTCCTGGTTCTGCATCCTCTCTTTCTCCATTTACTCTTTTTTTCTGTTCTACCATTACACAGTCTCCCCACTGTTCTGTTCCCCTCAGAGCAAGAAAGGAGTGATCGTGATCTTCAGCATCTCTAGAAGTTTATCTGTTTATACATCACACCAGAAGAGGGATTCTTTCTCATACAATAACCAAGAAGAAGCAAATATAAAAATTAAAGGAAAACACTAATCCTGAGGCTGACTGGATGAGCCACTGACTTCTAAATTTATCTGCTCAGCTCATTTAGGCCATCTTTCATCTCACATTTCAGCTTCTCATCTATTAGAGGATGACTTCCTTGGAAGCCAAGCCCTGAAAGCAATATGTAATTCTGACTTTCCTAGGACCATAGGGAGGCCAGATACAAGTGCAAGTCTTCAAGAGGCACTAGTTTTTCACCTTATCCTAACCTGAAGCTTAGGACATGTAAAATTCTCAGACTTCAATATCCCAAGGTCACATTACATGTCATAGTAAATTTTACTTACCTTAGGCAAAACAGTGATGTAGATCTTTATTTAAACATACAAATTGTCTACAGGATACCCAAGCCCATCCATATATCATTGTTTTTCAGTGAGGTTTTCTATAATTACATCTGTTAACAAATGTAGCAAATTCAATTATAATTTAACTGGCAGTGCATGGAAGCAAAACAGGTTCACTTTTATTATGTCAAACACCTTATTTTATGCCATGCATGTTAAGGTTTACCACTCCTTAAGGCTTGCAACTGCAACATTTTAACTGATATCTGGAGGCTTGTAATTGTATGTGTGCGCATCAATTATGGATTGGATTCAGCATTTTCAGATAACTTCACCAATCACAAAGAGAGCCCATGGTCTCCTGGCATTTTCGGAGCAGTTTGATTACAGGTGTAATACATACAGCCTTGTTAGCTCTCAGTGATGAGGGATTCCCTTCCCTGCTGGGTTCTAGCTGAGGCACTGACCATTGCTTTTCACTAACAATTTCTATCTGCTCCCAAGAGATGTTTTAATGAGCCCCTCCGACATGGCCAAAGGCAAGAAATGTTCTCTGGGCCAGTGAGGTGAAGAGCCAAAGCTTAGCCTACTAGGCAAGCAATAATTAATAAGGCATTTTTGATTCATCTCAATTCATTAACAAAGTTACTTTTTTTTTTTTTTTTATTACTGCTAAGCAACACAACGTTAAGTCTGTCACATTACTCACAAGTATTGAATGAAAAACTCGTGCCAAGGTACGCAAAAAAAAATTAATTTATGACAAAAATAAATGAATTTAGAATACTAATTGGGAGAAAGCAACTGACAGATACAGTGAAAGATTGATTTTAGGGGAAACGGAGAAATCTGTTTTCTGTTTATTTTAAGGACAGGGAATGAATACTGATTAGAAATGTATAGCCAGTTAGGTTAGTGCAGCATTTGGTTAGGTTAGTACAGGATGTTAGATTTGTCTAAAATTTTCCCCAAATTTGTGGCTCTCCACTACTCAGGCAGAGTGACACTGGGGCTGTGGTCTGTTAGATTAATGGCAATGGTTCCTTGACACCCTTACACTACTCTGTCTACGACAAGCAGTTTGTCAAGATTACAAACATTTCTTCTTTCCATGGGAAGTAACGTTGCTTATTACCAGCAATAACCGATCTATGACAGGACAAACTTCTGTTGGAATAATCTAAATAAATTTCTGGCAACTGACTAAAAGATCCTCGAAATTTTTGTTTTCATCAAGTCAGGACCTTGGGAGAGATAACCAGCTTTGATAAGTTGCTTGGCATTTTGTTTTCTTCCTCCTTTCCCCACATTGGGGATAAAGAGAGAGACATAGCCAGGAAGAGGAGTAAAAAGAAATATTAGTTAAAACCAGAGTGCATCAAAACTGAAGCTCTTTAGAGATATGGAAGGGGCATCAATCACTTCTGTGGGCACATTAAGCTGTTACATATTATAGCCATCTCCGTTTAAGTGGTGTAAGGCTCATCTAATTTGCATTTGTTGTGTTACAATCTTGCTTCAGGCCTGTCTCCACAGTGAATAAGGTGGCTGTGCAAGGCAGCTTGTGGCTGGCATAAAGGATATGTCAGAGTCAAGCTGCTTCACTAATCAGCTTTGCTGGGGCAGATACATGATAGTCTATGTGAAGAAATTTAGATAATAGTATACAGCATCCACTGGAACTGTATGTAGTGTATATAGGGCTTTAGACTAACTTCTAATCCTTCATGGAAAATTTGTAAATACTGCAGTGATGTTCTAGTGACCTCTAAAGGCAGCTGGTTCGCGCCGAGTAGCACTTTTTGTTAAACATCCCGCTTTGTAAGGCACATAATGCTAGTGTTCCTACAGGCTCTACGCGGGGAATTTTCCCCAAAATATGATTTTTCCACGAAACCTTCCACGTTTCATTGCCACGTTCTCACCTTTTCCCCATTGCCCAGAGCAGCTGAAGGTGAGCCCCGCATCTCAGCCCTCCTGCTGCCTGCCTGCTTGCTCGCCTGAGCCTCCTCCCCCCCTTCACCCCTCAGCCTTCCTCCCTCCCGCCCCCCACCCCGAGTTTGTCATGCCGCCCGCCCGCGCCGGGGGCCGAGGCAGGGCTGCGCGCCCGAGCTAACAGCAGTCACAACTCGCATGACCCTCCCCTGGGGCTCGGCAGCGGTAGCCGACGTCTCGTGCTGTGGTCTCGCTTTCCGTTCCTCCTCTAAACAACTTGGCATTACCAGCAACTTTCCTGCATCCAGCAGGCCAGGCCAGGGGCTTTATTAACGTAGAATAACAGTACCTCGCCACAGGCCAGCCAGCATGGGTGCTGCTCCGAGTCGAGTTTGACTGCAGTGTTAAACTGGCTAAAAATGTAAGTTTTTATAGACGTTACTCTTCTGTTTCACATTTTCTTTCCCTTTCTTTTTCCCTTCGGTGATTTTAAGATGACGCTTATGAAAGAAAAAAAAAAAAAAAAGGAACAAGAAAACAAGTCTAGAGTTGAGATTCAACTGCCCTCCCTCAACTCTTTCCGGCACAGCGTCTCCAGCTCTCTGTAGCACAGCGTTTCTCCCACTGTCATTCCCCTTCAAGCTCAGCTAGCAGGTCTAGTGTGTCATTTTCTTGAGTGCCAATTTGCAAAGATGGCCAGATCAGAGTCAGAAACCTTCCCCCAGCTGGGCAGGTTGCTCCTGTCATGCACCTCTCCTGCCTGTTCATCTCCTCTGCTGAGCAGCTCTGATGGTGAGCATGAGACACCGGGCTTTGTTTGCTTTAGTCATGATTAAACAATTAAGCTGGACATTTGGGTCCATTTGCACAACAGTGCGCACGTACACACACAAATTAAATGTCAGACGATATCTAAAAGCTATAGAGTATTTTAAATGCAGGTGAAATCTATGGAATAATAGACGAGGAATGTCTTTTCTTACTCCCCTATTGAAGATAAGGGGACCGTTTTTTAAAGCAACTGCCTCCTCCTCCCCACCACCACCACCACCACCGAAACCCCCCTCTCACATGATGAAAGACCTATAAAGTTGAATAGTTGGGAGATAATAACTCTAACGGTAAAGGTCCCAGCATACGTATACCACCCTGCCTCTGGCAGTAATCCTGGCTTTGGGGATCTGAAATTTCCTAAAGATGTATTAGTGTCTTATACACATGTGCTCTTGTGCACTCATAATCCTTTTCACTAGCTTCTTAGCTGCATGCTTTGTATTTAAATTTTCCTTCTGACCAAGTAAATCCCTTTGGATGAAGTGACAGGAGCTTTTCAGCACCCATAGCTGGGTGACAGCTGGTGTAGAGGCTCTGAAAGACTGCAAAGTGTTCCTTACTAGCTTTCTTCAGGACCAGTGTCAGCCACCAGCTGAGCGATTTGTTAGCTCCCCTTTGGGCATCAGTCAGTTGAAGAGGCTCACATTAAAGGCTAAAGTAATACAATGGATATTAATATAAAAAAAACAATATCTGTGCTCCTGGCTTTACCATGCTTTTAATTAGGTGCTTATTCATTATATGTGAACAGGATACATTTTCATTAATTCTGAAAACCCTTTACTATTACTGTATGAAGTATATATGCTGGGCTCGGAAACACTGTTAAAACTTTGGCTTGAAAGACATAATTGTCAGAAGCCTTTCTAGGACCGGCACAGCAGTTAAAGTAGTTTACTCACAGATCACAGAACAAGATGTTTGTATTTATTTTCCCTCAAGTAAAGTTTCCTTGCAAATGTCCAATGTGTAATATATTCCGTTATTTAATTCTAGATTTGAAGGTTTGCTTCTCAGGGGTTCTGGCAAGTTTTTGCTATTGGAATTAGTAATGAGGAGCGCTGGAACTGTGGAAGTAAATCGTGCAATGTAATCAGGTTGTTAAAGGAAAAGCAATCCAAAAATGGGACTATTTCAGAACCAAACTAGGGCTGGATGTAACCTTGCAGGATGCTGCCTGCAGAGGTTTTTCTGAGAGGGTGAAGGCACAAAGGCAGGGGAGATATTCTTCACCATTTCTCCAACAAGTAAAGCAAAGATTATTTAAAAGAAGTCAATTTTAAAACACAGTAGCTTGTATGATAAAATTTTTAATTATTTATTGATCTCTAAGGAGATTGAAGTACTGAGCTAGGTAAAACTCCCACAGCATTCAAGCTGTTTTGCTTGAGTAAGGACTGTTGGCTTAGACCAAGGACTTATGAGAATTGCTTTATAAAAATAGTAATTAATATTCAATACTTTTTTGGTGTACCACCCACAAATATTCCTGAAAGCATCTTAGCTTTTAAATAATAATTCAGACCTCTAATAAGCAAACATAGAAAAGTATTTTAATTGTATTATTTTATCTGAGACATGCCATAATAAAATTATCATTTACAAATTTGGATAAATGGAATTGTGAGGTTTTATTCTTTGGGCTGTTATGTTTTAATAAAGTTGGGATAATATTTTTTTTTTTTTTTTTTTTTAATTTTTCCTTACTCAGCAAATGAATGGGGGATCCTAAAGGAATAAATCAAAATTCCAAAAATATATATGAACTCCTTTAAAGCTTCGAAACATTATTATTCCTAAAAACAAATAGCTAAATTAAAACTGCAAATACCTGAGGCAGTTCCCAATTCAAATTTTGCTCCTGATGCCTAAAATCAAACCAACTTTGGGCCTTTGATTCACATTCAGTAAAAAACTTTGAAAATAAATTCTGTAAGAATGCTCATTTTCAAAGAAATATAACAGCTTTCAATATCATGCATTGCACTCAACATTTCTTTCCATTTTAATCAGATCTGGAGGTTTATTGTCTATTTGGTTGGTTTTTTTTTCACTGACAGTTGCTAATTGAATAAGATATATTTTGTAGAAATGATAAAATTCGCAAGGTGCTTCTTATCTGTGAGTGATAGATCACAGAAATGAGGAAGATTATTCAAATGAATTAAAATAAAGCATTGTTTTCTGGCTCTTCTTTTTACTTTGGAAACTTAACAAAACTAATTTACAGAGAAAAAGTGAGATTTTTTATTTTAAATCTTTTTCATTCCTCTACAGAGACAGTTACATACATATCACGAGAACGTACAGTGCAGTTTCAGCAAGGAGATAACATTACCTTTCACAGACCAAATCAGCCATGTATTTACAGTTCTCACTCCTCCTGCACCCTTTGAATGTATTCTTGCTATTCATTCTTACATCTGGATTTTGACCCTTCTTTGCATACATTTTTCCCACCTCCAAAATATGCTGCTGCTGAGCCAGAAAATAAACACTCACGAAAATCTCAAATTAAGCTTCCCTCTGAGTGAATTGCTGAGGGACCTGATCCTGCACTCACTGAAGTCTGTAGAAGTTTTAATCACAAATCACACAAGCAAAATGAGACAAGGGGTCTTATATTCATAATACCTGGGCAACCTTCAGAGCTGCAGAACTGAAGGCTTTCTTGTAAGTGTTATAATTCTGGAAATCTGCTAATAATAAAAATGGAATTTGGGAGATTTTTAGTTTGAACTCAGGCATTTCACTTAGGTCATGATCCCAAGCACTTCTTCAGCATGTTTTTCCCTTATGAATTATTAATACAGGGCTTGTAATGGGCTCACAAGTGACTCCAGAGTCCTTATTAGTAAATCATGGTGACAATATCAAACTGAAAAATTCACAGGATATATAGCAAAGATAATATTTAATCTCTGCCGAATGTTTTTGAGAAAGAAAATATCAAACAGCAAAATATAAAGGAGTCTCTGTTCTCTGAATTAAGTATTAATTGACATTTTCACAATTTGGGTCAAAGTTCCTAAATATTGCAAGATTTATTCTTTTTTTTTTTTAATTCCCTTTTTTAGAAACTTTTTTTTCTGATTATTTTATAACAGCTTGCTTTACAGTTCACTTATTCACTCTCTATACAAAACGCTGTTGGTGTTTCTTCATTATTATTTTTAAACATACAGCAACTTTAAAAAAAAATATAGGGCATACCTGTATGTTTGGTGTCTGTTTACATTTTCTGTAATGTAGTCATTAAGCACACAACGTAGACTTAAAGGATGTCAAAACTGACAACCACACTATGATTGATGATGCTGTGCTAGACTAATTCTTACCAGGTGTGGTGTGATGTGAATTCAAATGCAGCTCAGGGTTCTTATTTGTATTAGTAAAGTTGTGCTTTGTCAAAGTTCTGTGACTTCTTAGCCCACTAAATCCATCTTCTAATCCAAGTTTTTCTTCGCCTTATTGCTGTATACAATATTTTTCTTCCCGTCTCTGAATAAAGCAATCCTTACGTCTTCATCTCTAGTCGGGGTTTCTTAAGACATCTAGTTCGTGTAAATTCCAGAAAATACCAAGTCTGATGAGGTTATGTTAATTAAGTGTAAAATCTACATAAAGGCTTCCTAAGCGACTTGAGATAGGTTAGGCGAAATTATGTAGGGTGAAATTCACTCCATCAGCATAAAGAATAAACAGGAGAGCTTTATGTGGATAAGGAGTAAAATCCATGATCTGCAATCAGAAAAAGGGCTACAGCACAGACTTCTTTGGTCCCTACATCCCTTGTCACTTGCAGAGCATGGCGGGGCAGCATCAAGTTGTTATTATATCTTGTTAAATGTCAGTGGTAAATATTGAGTACTTGCACTTTTGATCAACAGATATTTATATGTTAGTGGGGGCGCTTGACCTAAACTTTTAGGCTTTTTCTTTTTCTCTTCTCGCCCCCCCCCCCCCCCCC
>NW_020799091.1:67207520-67259238 GCF_003259725.1 Athene cunicularia
CCTGTATTGGGTCAGATGTCCCTCTAATGTGCAGGTAGACTGATTTACACAGAATTTGATCTGATAATTTCCTTTGAAATCCTACTTCCTGTATCTTTTTCAACTGAGTTTCACAAAAACCTTCAGAGTTTATCATGACTATTATGTAGATTTATGGGGAAAAGTATTTTAAGGGAACAGTGGCAGGCCGTGAGTTTCTGGTATGTTTGAGCTGTGTAATCCAAGATCTGGAGAAGTCCATTTGCCTGTTACTGGATTCTTGGCTTCAAGAAATCTTCCAGCAGATTGATTTTACTGGAATTTCATTCTAGAGGCATTGTTCTAGCAAATGCACTTTTCAATATTTTAATCATAGAGAAAAAGATAAAATGTCTCTTAAATACATTTAGTATTCAAATGCAGTTTTGCAGCTGTCAAGAGTTTCTCTGCTCCTCAATTTCTCTAGGGTTTGCTTAACTTCTTGCTTGAAAAGTAAATTAGTGACTACATTTTCTTAGGCACTCTATGTATTAATATGAGCTGTGAGCATCATGAGCATGGTAGTTATGATAGCTCCATTTTAATAAGAGTGATCTCATCATGGGCATCATTTAGATGGAGTAAATAATTCCCAACACATGCTGACTATAAAGAAATTGGGAACTTGTTATAAGCTGATGTCATGGGAAGAGCCCAGTCTCTTCAGGAGGGACTCATCAGTGCAAAGGCCTCTTAAAGATGTCTGACTTTGAATTAAGAAGAAAAACCAGGGTGGGAAAACTTGATGTGAGTTCTTAAGTCTCTGAAGGCTTTGACCATTACTATCAGTTGAATCTTTCAGTTATTTATGATTGAAAAATAAAAGAGACTCTAGACTGAATGGTCTTTGAATTCATTAAAAAATCTGCAATTTTTTCCTTCATTTGTGAAAACCATCCATAATTTATAAACCAAGACTTTCAAACAAAATAGCAGTGGGGGTCTTATTTCCAGAAATTTAGCACATTTGCTGAAGCTCAAAGGAACTTTTTTTTTTTTTTTTAATTTAGATTATTTTAAATGTTGGTTGTTTGGAATTCAGATGCGTTAAAGAGGACTGAGGAAGTCACAGTGACCCCTGCAGTCAATACAGCATCCTCCAGAAAAAAACTCAGGAAATAAACATTAAAATTATATACATATATATAACAATTTTTAGATATAAAATTACTTTTTAAAAAAAATCCTTTTTGCAGCTTCCTCTGCATTTCTAATGTTTGGGAACCTGCAAGTGTACTTCAGCAAATTGGGGTAGAAATTTTGATAAAAGTGAGGGACAGAGAAACAGAGGGACAGAAATTCATTGGAGCTGAGTTTAGCATCTTTACTTACTGATATAGCATGAGCTCACAGAATACATCCCAGTTTTTGCAGTAGAGCAATAGATGTGAGGAATGATCCCTAAACTTACAGACCTGACAAGAGGTCTTCCCCACAAACAAGGGAAATCTTGCTTTTCTGAATACTTATTTCAAAGTAAACACAGGTATTTGAATTTCTTTCTGAATCATTACACTCATGAATTACAATTCCAACTCTGTGTCCACTTTGAAAACTAGGTGGAAAACACTAGAAAGGCTGCTATGCCACCCACTTCATAGCAGAAGTATTAAAGTATGCCAAGTGCATTGGCTACGTAATTGACATTTGTGGTTAGCTTTATTTGTTAGATTTAAAGTACTCCCTTATAAAAATAGTTGTCCAAAGAAGTTCTAATGTCACTATGAAGACTGTAGTCACTTACTTTAGACAAGATGATATCGTGTGCCAGACACCATGTGGACTGGATGACCTGACATGTGACAGACATCGAAAGGAACAGACAAATGTTTCTTCTTTATCATAAGCAGCCTCTCATCTGGGTGTAGCTCAGGCAGTTCTTGGAGATCTTACTAGTTTTCACAGATCACTCAAGGGCTGTTCTCCTCGCTCCACTCATTCTTTATCTCAGTTTGTTCATTGGCATTGACTTTGTTTCTTCCTGCTGGAGTCCTCAGCTTGCATTGCATTTTGGCTCAGTGGGCTGAAAAAGCTTCTCCACATCATAAACTGGTGTTAGTGGTGTCACTGGTGGAAATCTGCTTTAAGCAGATTTTTCCAGGCTTGGCTAGGTAGGATTATGTAGTAATATTGATAATTATTTGTTGCATCTGTATGTCAGCCTTAAGTTAATATTAATTACTGTTCTGCTTTATGGCCATTATTTTGGCAGCTGTAGAGACTGTGTCTGAACAGATTTTGTGAAGGGATGAACTACTTACTTATTGCTTCCCCTACTACTGATGTTATAGCTAATAAAAATGCAGCCTTTGCTTTAACAGACCATCTATCTTACTCACTGCTTTTTTTCCTCTGAACCCGTAAGATATCTCACTGATCGAAAATGGCTTAGCAAAACAGAAATTAAAGCAGAAGAAGGAAATTTGGGAGGTCTGTGCTAATGTATTCCCACCTGCAAGTCAGACAAGGTGGTCTTGCAGTTTTCCTCACACTGTCCCCATCTTTCTGTCATGTTACCCAAACTCATGATTCAGACTTGTGGTCAAGTTACTGGTTTTTAACCAACTATCAGCTGAGCCATGGTAACATTATCTTTGAAACACAGGAAGAATGTGAAATAACGAAACGAGATTTTTTTCACGTGGGGTTGCTCTAGGACACATTTCCTCTCCTTTGTTGAAGGCTGAGGGAGCTCACAAAGATACTATGGTTGTTCTGACACATGGTAACTTTTTTTGCCATGTAGTACCTTTGATCAAATATCTGAGCCTTTAATTGTATTTTGTAATATATATTTCTCTTTAATTTGTAGTAAGTTTTAATATTTCTTGGTAAATATATATATATGATACATTTTTGTTTATCACTGTTTCCATAGGAAGAAAAAGGAAGAGGCAGGCAGTCCCAGACCCTCTCATCCCCACAGGATTGACAGAGTTGAAATAAAGGCTGAATGCAGCAGAAAGGACAAGTTGATTTGAGCAGAGCGCACTGAAGAGGAATTATCTCTGAACGTAATGTGCTGGCCAACAAAGCACAACCGATAACTTCCAAGGCCATTGTGGACCTAAAATGCTAGCAGTGGTCAAAGTAAATTAAGACTTTTATTAAGGGACCCTTATGTATCATTTTACTGCAGCAGGATTACACTGCCAGCCCTGCAGAGGGAGATTTAGTCGGGTAATTCTCATTAAGGGGCAAACCTCTCTGACTTCTGCAGGTGCTTTGCCTGATTAAGCACTGAAGAACCAGGCCTTAAGGTTGGCCCAGCTGAGCTCTAACCTATCTGCTTTTATGCAAGCGAAAGCTTCATATATCAGCTCCAGCTCATGCGGGAGTCTTACCAGGCACTCTAATCCTAAGGGGAAACATTTCATTGCAATGCACATCAATTTGCATTCTTTCTCAAAATTCTTCTATTATATTATCCATTTTTCTCTTGATTAAAAGAGATCAAGAAGTGCACACTCACACACTACACATGCAGGCTTTCCATACAGGAGGCCTGGAATCCACATTCAAATTCAGGCTGGAGGAGATCTGGCAACTTCCAGCTCTTGACAGATTTATGCTGTTCTAATAATAGTCACAATTTACTGATAATTATCAAGGAGGGAAGTTACTGTGTTTTTTGTTGTTGTTATTGTTGAGTTTCTAAGATATTCAAGCCCTTTGAGAAGTATTCAATGCCAAAGAGTTCTTAAACACCGTAACCCATCCGAACCTGTGCAGATTATTTTAACTTTACCTACTGAAGGTCAAATTATGGCATTAGTTACTGCCACAAGCAGACAGGCAACTGAAGCTACGCTGGCACAAGGGAAATTGCAGAAGGTAGGCATGAATTTCTCCAGGCCTCTAGATTACAATTTAGATTACACTTGTCCGTCCCCACCACCTATTCTCTGGGAATGCCCTGGAAAAATAACCAGGGATATAATCACAATGAGCAGGGTTATAATCACAAAAGGGTCTTTCTGATCTGTGCAAAAGCGTGTAAAGTCTTTGGGTACCTTCCACCCATACCTTTACCCTTGCATAAACTTTGAGAAGATCAGGGCACATGGAGCAAGAACCAATCCCTGTTCCATCACTGGAAGGAAAGAAAAAAATTCTTTTTTTTCAGGAATTAGTATTTGCCTGTCCTTCAATATCCCACAAATGAAATGTGGATAATGGCACTTCTTTGCCTCAAAGGAAACAGGAATATAAGCACATTGTAGAGTAAATGGTAGTCAAGTACTGCATCAAGGGGACTATGTAAAGTACCTAGACGAGTTTGATTTTGTAGTATAAAATTGATCTGAGTATGCAACATAGAAAATATTTATTTAAGAAACTGAATGTCTCAACTAATAACAAGGCAAACAACCTGGTATTGCCAACATTGTTCTGTAGAATAGATTACCTAAAAAATTTGGTTTTGGATAAAATAAGAAAGAAGTTTGCCTTCCTCTCCAAACATTACCATACTAGCTTTGGTCTGGGGACTCTGAAATTTTTATACATAAGAACATGGAGAGAGACATGCAAAAAAAAAAAAAAAAGGGGGGGGGAGGGGGAAATCTTGCATGAATTTAACATCTCTTCACCATTTTTCAACCAGTGAGGAGAAATAACAATTTTGAAGCACTTACTCTAATGAGGTACTCAAATCAATGATACCTATCCACACAGGAATTAGTAAATGAATATTTCTGGAGAGATTCTAGTTTCATACCAGTAGCTTGACATTTTCAGAAGAACTATTAGAGAAAGGGCTTTTGTACATTTGTGATCCAGATTTTTTTCCTCCTATTGCCACTTCAGGAAGAACTAACATGCCTTTTTGATCCAAAATTGGCTGTCCATCCAAACACAGCTAGTAGTTGTATGAGGTGTGGTATTAGTTTAGGAGAACAGCCAAGTAGGAATGAAGTACATTTCACTAAGAAGCTATTGATTACAATAGTGGAGGAATCAAAATCCACCCCTGAGTGATCTGGTATTTCAGTAAAATGGTTTCAAAGATCATTGTTACAGTCAATCCTTTAATCTATTAATAAAAAATAAGTAATGGTGCATGGTATACAGAAGAACTAGAAAAACATAAAAGTATTTAGGACAGCATAGGAACCCAATTTTTCAAGAACTGAGAGACATCAGAAGAAGCCTCAGGCATACTAGAACTGAGAGAAAGTTGCTGTATGCTGAATCTTCTTTCCCCTTATGTCTGTATAATGAAAAATGTGCTGCTACTTGGGCCACTGAACAGTGTATTCAGTGGACTTACTGCTCTCGGTTGCAGAATCCTCACTCTACTCCCTCCTGGGGCAGGTGGAATTTTCTTTGAAATGTGATGTTCTCTAAAATTACAGGAGTCGAAGACTAATACAATTATAAAACTCAGGCAATTGCTTCCCATACCCACAATGCTGTATAGCACTATATGCTGTATGACTGTTGGTCAAAATGGAAACAATTATTTCCAGCTGCACCTTGTAATTTAGCTGCAGGTCAGCAGGCTTGAATCGTGGTACATTTGTCACCTTAAAGTCATTTGCAAAGTTTAATATAAACTACATCAACCCATAGCATAAACAAGCTCGAAATGATAAGCAGTTTGTGATATCTCACTGAACAACAAATATTAAGAAATAAATATTTTCTTGGAATGTTAGTAGAATACACGATCTGTGTTTTCAATCCTAATTTCAGCTTCTGATGAGATGAATCAAATATTCACATCCCAGCTGCTTCTGAATGTTCTAAGTGGAATTTCTTGGAGCAGCGTGAGCAGGTGGTGTTCCCACACAGCTCCAAATAAAGTTTATATGTGCTGGGGATTGCTGGGGATGTTGGCTGCCTTACATACAAACATGGATTCAGACAACTAGTTTTATAATGCACATGTCTGGTCGTTCTGGCATGAGGCTGAGCGATCATCCCAAGGACAAAGCCACAGGTATAGAGATGTTGTCTGGAGCCCCACCTTCTTCCAGGCTCAAGGCCATAGTTTTCTCTACCTGAGCCCAGCTTGCATAGGCTGCATGCATGCTAAGGGGTGGACTGTTTCAAGCCTTTTGACACTGCTTTTTGTACTCCGGTGCCAAGAGTGGGGTATACAGAGTAGGTTATGAAGTGATGGAGGATATCTGAGGCTACCAGTCCTGTTGAGATACACCAGAAAGCATGCCATGTAGGGGTTGTGGGGTGGAGGGCAAGCTAGATTAGTCACAGCTTAAATCTGGTTTCTGTATAAAGGCAGAATGCTGATGTGCGCTAGTCTGTAGTTCAGTCCCATGTGTCCCTAGCTGGCAATGGTTTTGTGGGCTCCATACTGGGAGAACAAATTAAATCTAACTGTCATGTAACACAGAGGATAAGGATTCCACACTAAAAGACACATTGAATGAAAGTGCTCACAAAGTCTTCACATTTAGCAAGTTAACTCAATACTTCTCCTTCCTAAACTCCTCCTTGAGAATACAATTTCCGTTGTATCCATTTCTCCATTAAGAGAGATTCATAGCTACTCAAATACCTGCTCTGAACCACACCTTCGAGGACACTGTCTTTTCTGGATACAGAGGGAAAGCTGCAGTCATCTTTTGTGACTTTCCATTCCTCTGTGGTCCATTTTGACTTGGATTTTCAACTTTTTTACCCAGCTCAGCAGCAGAGCATATATTTGTCATCCTGTGCTGCAGGCACTTTTGGTTTTCTCTAGTCTGTTATTTTGACTATTTAAGACTGCCAGCTGGCTACCACCCTGTGTTCATGGCATCATGCAAGTGAGTACAAAAGGACAGTAGAAAGTTAACTATTGCCCTTTATATCTTACCAAAATCACAGTATTCCTTTATGCTGAGTGGAACAATAAAAAAAAAAAACCTCACTTTGGTCTAGATAGGAAGCCTCAGACTAGAGGAATTTTGCTATGTCCAGTTGTATTCCCTCTGCTTTATGAAAATGATGTGAAAAACTTAGTAACGGAGTCAAATATGTGGCTTTTAATCCCCAGTATGAAAATTCTATCTAATGTAACTTTTAACCTTGCAAGTTGCTTCACAGGCCCTGTGGATGCAGTGCCATTGCCAGTATCAACACTTGATGCTTTAACAACAATGATGTTGGACTACCAGAGCCCAAAGCAAAAGTTTCTTCTCCAGAAGTCTCTTGCTCTGCTTGTTCAGTATAAATTTTGTTATGCTAGTGTTTGGCAGTGAGACTAGGAGATTCATCACCTGAAGAAATAGAGCAAAATATTTGCTTTGAATGATTACAACAATGATGTCCTACCACAGTTGGGGTGACCAGGTTATCTGCATTCCTTACTCATGAACACTAAACATATTTCAGTGAACACAAAATAGATTGTCCTGATAACATTGAACCTAAAAAAAAGAATTTATATTCACAAATTATCTTCTACCCTGTATTTCTCTGAGAGGAATAGTAAGTCACTCTTGTCTACTTTTTTATTTTATTACTGCCATAGCCCCTAGAAGCCTTTAAGCCAGCCCTAACTTTGCTAAACTTTCTTAGATGGCATCTCTTGAGAGATCTCTAATATTGTAAATATGCAAGTTATGATTATGTTTCTCACCTTTGTATATTTAAACCAAGATATTTGAAAATATGATAAAGGGGGTATTCTTAGAGGGAGATATCATTAATAATAAATAAGAATGGTTTGAAAATAATCATAGAATCATCCAGGTTGGAAAAGATCCTTGGGATCATCAAGTCCAACCATCAGCCCTACTCTACAAAGTTCTCCCCTACACCGTATCTCCCAACATCTCACCCGAATGACCCTTAAACACATCCAGGGATGGTGACTCCACCACCTCCTTGGGCAGCCTATTCCACTGTCTGACCACTCTTTCTGTGAAAATTTTTTTTCTTATGTCCAGTCTGAACCTCCCCTGTTGCAGTTTAAAGCCATTCCCTCTTGTTCTATCATTAATTACCTGGGAGAAGGGACCTCTCTACAATGTCCTTGCAGGTAGTTGTAGAGAGTGATGAGGTCTCCCCTCAGCCTTCTCTTCCTCAAACAGAATAGTCCCAGCTCCTTTAATCACTCCTCATAGGATTTATTCTCCAGGCCCTTCACCAGCTTCGTTGCCCTCCTCTGCACTCACTCCAGCACCTTGATACGTCTCTCGTATTGAGGTGCCCAAAACTGGACACAATACTCCAGGTGTGGCCTCACCAGTGCAGAGCACAGGGGGACTATCACCTCCCTACTTCTGCTGGTCACGCTATTTCTAACACAAGCCAGGATGCCGTTGGCTTTCTGGGCCACCTGGACATGCTGCCAGCTCCTGTTCAGGTGTTTGTCAATTAGAAGCCCCAGATCCTTCTCTTCCAGACAGCTCTCCAGCCACACCTCCCCAAGCCTGTAGCGGGCCATGGGCTTCTTGTGGCCCAGCTGCAGGACCTGGCACTTGGCCTTGTTGAAGCTCATCCTGTTAATGTTGGCCCACCGATCAAATCTATCCAAGTCTCTCTGTAGAGCCTCCCTATCTTCATGCAGATGGACACCTCTCAGAAATGAAATTCTCAAAAAGTTAAAATATAAGTAAAGATCAAAATAGGATGAGAGAACTGTATATTCTAGAACTATATAATTAGAATGATCATATGAACTTTAACTTTCAAAACACAAAATACAGATCCAAGTCCTCAGAGGAGACACCTGGATGACTTAATAGAATGACAAGAGACCTCTCTATTATTTTGCTCCTGAGCTATGTTATAAATTCCTTAAAGTTTTCCTAGTTCTCCTAGAAGGACAGAGAAAAAAACCACATTCTGGTTTCTCTCAAAACCAAGATAATTAGAAAGAAGAATATCTAAATATAAATTTTTATACATATTCATGTATAGGTATCCATCTATTCAAACATCTCTTCCTGAGGACACTCACAACCACAAGTATGTGGAAAAAACATTATTCTTTTCAAAGAATTATTTTCTTAAAAGTGAAATCTAATAAGACCTGAACATAAACCTATGTCATTTTTTTTTCCAGTGAGAGGTAGCAGTTTCAGGACTGGATGACAACAGATGCTAGCTTGTCCTGTTTTCAGAAGACTTTGAACTATTTGAGGTTAGTTTTGTATCTCCTGATCCACAGACTACAGCTAGGGTTTTAGTTATGTCACATCACTTGATTACTGACATTTGAGGATACAGTCAATGTGACAAAATGGGCTTCATGCACAGAAAATTCTAACCCTTATGTTTTCACATGAGATTTGTTCTAAAACCTAATCAAATTCTATCAGACTAGCTCCTCAGGAGTCAAAAATTGCAATAAAAAGAGTATCTGCTGCAGCCTTTTGGTCATTTTTTATTTCCCATGACAGGAGTGACTTGAATTTTTTTGTTTTGTTCAGTGTAAACCAACAAAATGTATTGTTAAAATATATTTATGTTTGCAACCTTTCTGTCCAGAGGAATTAAAAAATTGTTGGCTTTATCTTTATTGACTATTCACTGAATCTCAAGACCATCTGGAGCAGATAAAAGGTAACCACACCAGCCCATATAAAAGACATGTGAATATGATTGTGATACAGGACAAAATACCTATTCAAGCCCGTCAAGACACACAGAAGTGTCACAGCAGTAATAAAATTCTTATCTGTTGATTTTAGAAGAAAGAGATGCTAATGAAAAAAGATTGGTTTTGACCAAGGATACAAGAAGATACAAGATTCATCATCCAACAGGTTTTGTTGGTAACAGAGCAATTAAATATGATCATAAAGGTCTACTATCTTTTTTTTTTTTTTTTCTTCTGAAACTAGAAATATTTTCTTTCACTGGTGTCTAGAAGATACAAAACACCTCTCTGCAGTCAGTATTCAGGAGACACACAACATATGGCTACTGAAAACTGGCAACAGAACAGTTTCTCATTCTCCAGTCAGGCACTCATTGAAGATGCTCAGAGGACTATCAACACAGCAAATACTCCTTCTTGCTGATGCACTTTTTTACTGTAGTGACCTAGATAATCTTCTGATAAAAAAGACATTTTAGTCACATACCTCTTTTATTAAAAAATCAAGTGTTCAATATGCTTTGTTTAAATTACTGTGTATATCAGAAAAACTGAGGAAGAGTCATATACTTGTAGGCATGAATTCTGCCTTTTTGTTTTTTTGCAATCATTTCTGTATATTTTTGCTTTACACACAGTGCATTTTTGCATCCTTACCCTCACTTCAGTCTGGTAGTTGAGGTCATTCTAGAAGTTCATAGGATGCTACAATCTACAGGAAAAAAAATAGTATTTCTAGCTTCGCAAACTGAATTTTCACTCTCTTATGCTTTCAAACAAAATATATTTAGAAAAAAAAAAAAAAAAAAAAAAACACAAAACAAAAATCAGATGAGAACATTAGCTACATCTCTTACTCTCTGAATTTGCCATTCCCTGCCTGTCTTTCTTCCCCAGCAAAGATGAGTAAGACTTCCTACTCCTTCCTGAATTTCCTTTGTTCTGAGTATCTATATAGTTTCAAGTTATGACTGTGACTTGTACTAGAGTCCATGCAGCCCCTTTTTTGTGACTGTGTTCCAATAAAATGACACTAGTACATCCTAAAAACAAGTTGGAATATCAGAAATGTTTACTATGGACATATTGCCACTGTCCTAGGCTTAAGGATGAGTAGTGATTTAGAGAAGAATATAACCATATGAAATTTAGGCTACCCTTTCACTGAAATAAGAGTGGGTGAATTACTGCAATCCTATCATCCTGGAAGTATTAGAGCTTTTTAGGAAATGGCTTGTAACAGAGCTCTATTGATACAGGACCAAGAAAAATCTTACTTAGGAGGAAAAATACTCTATTTCCATAGACTCAGTATCTTCGGAGAAGAGGCTGTCCTCAGTCCTCTAACAGGCACACTGAGAAGTGAGCCCGGAGACAGGCCATTCTATGTATATCCTCAAGGAAGAAGCATTGGTGATCCATTAACTGCTTTCAATTGACAGATTCATGAAGAACACACTGGGAATCTCTCTACAGATGTACCAAGGGAGGTTGTGGAATTTCCCTCCTTGGACATATTCAAAAGCCACCTGGACATGGTCCTGGTTAACCAGCTCTAGGTGGCCCTGCTTGAGCATGGGGATCAGACCAGATGATCTCCAGAAGTGCATGCCAACCTCAGCCATGCAGTGATTAAGTGATGCTGTGATTAAGTGATTCTGTGATTGTTAAAGCCCTGAAATGTATCCACAATCAATAGCTTCTGCTGTGAGTGTGAGGTACTGTAGTGTAGTATAGTATAGTATTTGTATTTGTATTTCCATTTCTATTTCCATTTCTATTTCTATAGTATGAGAGTCTCTGTAGGCTCCTGTCAATAGTCTGAGCTTTATGCCTAAAAAGAAGGGATGGAGAACTAGTTTGAATGGAGCTAATTACCAGATATTTATTGTGAGATAGTAATTAGGGCTGAGATCTTAAGGAATAGCTTTCCTAGCTCCCTCCCAATTTATAAATGGCAGTGGGAGAGCTTGCAATCTACTCTAAGGCAAAGCTGACCCAGAGGAGTTCACTTGCTAGAGTAAACACTCAGATGGGAAGGAAATGTTCATGTGGGATGACACAAGGTAGAGAAGTGGTAAACAGTTCAACCACCTCTCAACCAAAACACAACACCTGACTGCAACAGCACAAGGAGATTTAGCATTTCCTAACATACCAAGCATGAACACAGATCTGATGAGTTAGCAAGCATGGCATCTACAAGTCTGTTTTCATCATTTACCTTAGGTAAGACTGCACACTGGTATAGATATACTTTCTAGCAATCTTTCCTCCTTTAAACCAAAGGAATATTGTTTCCATTGTATTTTTGGCAGATGTCTTCCTTTCAGTTCCTAAAAAAAACCACCTTACAACATCTCAGAAATAGAAAGCTGAGCTTGTTTATCAACTCTACAGAAAGATCTGTCTTCAGAAAGGCACATTTCTGTAAGACTTTCTGTAGTGATTTTTCTTCCCACTTCTCTGTTCTGGAAAATAACAGCTTTTACATTAAGAGTTTTGTGTAGCGCTGTGGATAAACTTATGCATGGCATTCCCTTGTGAACTAATAGGGCAGAAAAAAATGTCAATGAAAGAAAAATAGAGGCAAAAAAGATAAATCTACAGTAGGATATCAGATCTCTGATAGGTGCACATTAGATTGCTCTGGAAACCAAGGCAAAGAGTAAATATACAGCACAAGACAATCTATCAGAAAACAGGTAATTTTCAGTTTGGGGATTTCAGAGACATCTGTTCTGAGCTGAGTGATATTTAATATTTTTATTAGTTTCTGGAATTATTGCTTGTAAAATTAACAGAAGACACAAAAATGATATATTAGATGATAAGAGTATAATAATGTAAGCAGTCACATTAGCATGCTGGGCAGAGGGTCCATTTGAATGACATAACACTGTAGCTTAATACAGTCTTGGCACATGCCCGGTCCTTCAGAAACAAGGTGCTTAGTCCACACTTGGAGCAAAGACTTCCAGATGAATCACCAGTAGGAACTAGAGATTCTGATATAGGTTCGAAACCAGCTCTTTCACCTCCGTTTCAAAAAAGCTTGTTGTCAAAGTGAAAAAGAAATTATCCGAACCCTGGAAAAGCTACCTTATGGTAAACAGGTAAATCTGTTTCCTTTACATAAAAAGGTTAAGAAATGACATGACAACAGACTAAAATTGCCTGCATTCTTTCTTGTAATAGGGTCTTTAATCTAGTAGATAAAGGCATAATAAGGAGGAGCTGAAGCTACATAAATACAAACTGAAAATAATCTCTGATTTTAAGAGTAAATTATATTTAACTATTGAAAAGGATGGGGCGGTTTCTTTGTAAACTTTTAAAATCAAAATAGATACTGTGACTTGTAACTTAAATCAATACATATATCTTGATTCATAGTGTAAATAGTAGAATAATTTAAATAATGTATATATTTAGGGTAAAGACATTGGATATTTTTAAACAACTGTTAACATTGAAACAGAAGCTATGTACTATACACAAAAATTAGTGGAAAGTGTCATGTTTTTATTTGGGTGACACAAAAGGTCTACATTAATATCAGTACTAGTACTATAAGTTCAGACTGGAGTTCATTTTTATTTCAATTCAGACTTGAAAAAAGAGACAGTCTTCTATGGTAGAGTCAGAAGTACTTCAAACACTAGGGGCTATGTGTTAATCAAGACTTGTTTTCTGGTATGATTTAGCACCATTGATCATTTACATGGATGTATATGGTAGCGCTTCAGCAGTTCCAGATTTTCTTTCTGACTGGTTATGCTAGATCAATAATCAAGTAGCTGAGAAGAAATGTAAACAGTTTTGCTCAATACATTTGTAGTCAAATGTGACAATGTCTGTGCCTGACCTCTGCTGTTCACCAAGATGTCCCAGAACTGTTAAGTTTAAGGAGCAGGTATGTTCCATTGGTGCCATTAAATGCTCCTCCCTCAGTTTGGACTGGAAGCACATGGGAGGCCATCCAGTCAGAGTCTGACAGCTGAGCTTCCAGGCTGCAGTCCTTGTTAATTTAGACTGACAGCTTGTCTCTTCACAGCCTTCTTCAACTTAGGCATTACTCAATTTTCAGTAGCCCAAACTGCAATCTGAGCTCAACCAAACATCTGAAAATCAAACTGATTTGATCAAACCTAGATGTTTGACAAGTCTGGAGTAAACAACATTATATTCATTGTGGATTAGAAGAAAATATAGACTACAAAAGGTTGGACAAAACAATTCTTAGGAGTTGCACTACTGGCTTTAAAAGATTTGATAAATATAAAAGAATGCTTTCATTTTCTGCATGTTAGGGTGAAATCTCAGCCCAAATCCCATTAAAAAAACTGCTTCATCTGACCCATTTGGAGTGCTGACACAGTGAACAGATCTGACTGCTTATTTAGAAGTATTACAGGCGTTGTATTGGAACAACTGATATAAAGACATGCTATCCCACACTTCCACTTTTTCCGCTATTTGCCAATTCGTAATTACAGTATGTAAATACACAGCAGAATGGGTCTTTGGTTAATCAAATTGATTTAATTGCTGAATCCCCACAGATGAATGTGAACAGAGTCTTCTCTTTTCTCATTTTTTGTTGGCAAAACATAGCCACACAAATGATAAAAATTCCACCAGAAATGGGAATGGGATTTGAATAACTCTCTTACTGGAACACTGCTAGAACACCTGTAGTCAGATTCAAAGGACTTTAACAATTCCTCATAATTTTAGCGTTGTAAATTATGGCATAGCCTAGAGATACTGAATTAATTAGGTCTTTGTAGATTATCAATGTGTATATGTCTATTTTTTATGGAAATCTGGCATTGTTTTTCATTTTCTGAAATATGTTATTAAAAAGGCAGATATAGTAACACAAAATCTTGCAATGGGTTCACTAGATATGCTTATTAGTTCATAGTCTGAATATAAAGCTCTTGTAATAGTTATGAGTGTTACTGTTAATATCACATTTAGCACTAGTCATTGGAACCACAATATTATCCTGATAGCTTTTGGCAGGTAACTGAATCATATAATCTAAAGAAAGCAAGCCTGAAGATGTCCTTGACAAAATAGTGGGTCATTAAAATCTGATGACTTTATGAGCTAGTAAAAATACATGTAACTTTCCAAGTTTGGGACCTGCATTGGATACATTCATGCTACAGGACCTAGGAGCTTGTGAATTTCTCAGGCCAGGTCAAAACTTTTCCCAGGTCCAACCTCTGTAACAAGAGAGGATGTGTTCCTGTGCAAACCCTGGTGAACACTGCTTTCTGTGTGAAGAAGATGATGTCAGTGTGCACTCTTGCAGGGGTGCTAGCCTGAAGGATTTGGGTACCAGAATCCCAGAGCATGCTATGCTATCTATCAGGAGTGAAGCCTCAAATCTAGCACTTTTGATAAGATAATCTAAAGCCTTTTGTTAGACACACTTTTTCATCAGTCCCAAATGTACATGAAAGTTCACTGTCCCCAGCAATGGTATCAGGGCTTCAGTCCCCAGAGTCATACAAGAAATCCGATTCCAGTCCTTCCACAGACTTAACTCCCACTGTGTTCATCCAAGACCTAGTCAACATGGTCAGGTGAGTCTAGAGAGTTCTTTGGTTTACCAAATGAGATGTTTCCTTTACACTGAGTAAACTGAGCTCTGATGATTAACAGCTCAAATTATTTGCCTAGACATATGCAATTGAGATGCCCTGATAACCTCCCTGGTCAATTGCTATTAGTGCAGTAGACCACAAGTCCTATGTTATAGCTGCCAAGCCTGTGCAGATACTTTAGGTACTCTAGGATACCTAAACATCATTAGATGCTTAAGGTTGAACATCTGAGCTGAACCCTGGGCTTCTACTGTAAAAGGGGCTTAGACATTAGCATGCTCATAAACACTTGCATTTAGATTAATTAACCTAGATTTCTGAGGCTGATGGTGAATCTTATCTATGAAACCCAGTGGTTAGTTACCAACAGAAACAGCGTTGTCAGAATCAGTTTTCAAGTTAGGCACTGATAAATCCTATTCTGAGGCACCTATTGCCTTTACTCAGTGCTGTCCATAAATGCTTGGAGCAAGCTCAATCAATTCTAGACTACCTGAGACTAGAAACAGATTTACAAAGGTCATTCATATTTCACAAATAATGCCACTGCTAACTTTTGATCTCAGCAGTTCATGAGAAAACTGATTTAAATGCTTACTATACATTTCTTTAAGACTCGGGATAAAACTGCTGCCAGATTTCAATTCTAAACAAAATAAAATTCTTTACATTGCTTTTGTATTTGCTTTGTGTGATAACTACCTTTTCAGTGTATTACTAAACTCAATTAGAAATTCTTACTTGCACTGCAGTGTTTTGCTGAGACTAATGAACAAAGTTTCATAAAATCAGCCTGTGACCATGTGATGACTATTAAAACTTACAAAACCCTTAACAATTATCATAAGGAAATCAGCATACTATGGCAGTGTTATAGGGTGCGTCGTGAACCAAAGTACTTCTAGCTCATCAGAGCTTTGCCTGTTCATGCTGGAGCACAGACCTGGTTTTTAGCAAACAGATGGAAAAACAAAACCTCTGATATTCCTATTCCACTTTGTGCAACAAACATGTTTAGAAAAGAGGAATTACATTGACCTTGAAAGACTATTGCACTGTACCCTGCACTCAAATGTCTTCCTTTCACAACTCCCTTTTCTATCATTTTCTATCAGTGATTTTTTTGTAAAAGCAAGTTTCTCAAATGTTAGATTTTTAAACTAATAAAATGTCACACACTGTTTTATTCAAAACAGATGGTTTCATTCCAGGTAAATTAGTCATTTTTTTTTAGGAAGCTTTCATAAATTTATTCCCTTACGCCTTATCAGTAACACTGTATGTTATTATTTGCTCTCAGCCTGGATGTTTTGAGTGTTTTCTGACCTTACTGTTGGTGTTTCTTCCGGCAACAACCAGACCTGTCCCCTCATAACTGTCCTTCTCCTTCGTATTTTGGCTAGCAAACCAAGACTGTTGTAGCCAGTCTGGTAACTATTTCACAGTGGGACCTTGCAGTGCTGTTCAGAGATGATGAAACTTGTTTTAGAGAACACCAGACAAGCCTGAAACATTTGACTTACACATGCTTTACTTTGTCAGCAGTCAGAAGCTTTTCTAACACTCAAATCTTTCTGTAGTTCTGGTTTTCCTACTAATCTCCAATATATGTTATGCCTTATTCCCTCCGTATCTATCTTCACAGCTTGCCTGCTTTGTGTGTTGTAGCAGAGAACAAGAACATGATCCTTCTTTGTTTAGGTATCTACATGTAGACATCTCCACAGGAGCTATTCACGCTAGGCTCTTAGAGAAAACAGATGCCCATTTTAGCTTGTGCTTCATGTCGTCCTCAAAGAAGGTCAGATGAATCACACCTTAAAACTATACATTAGTCCCCACTGGCTACAAAAGAGTTCATTTTAACTAATAGAAACGTACATATACTTACACTTCAGATGTCTATATCTATATGGGATTTTAAACATAAATTGAACATATACTATCTATGATGCATCATGTGATCTTTAATAATAAATTCTGCATGCAAGTGGATTCCATGACAAAACTTACAAATAAAAGCATCAATTTTAGTGTGTAATCCTTTCTACTGATTTGCTTTTTCCATCCTGCCACAAAAACCCTGCAACTTAACTGCTACTTAGTTTTTCTGGTTTTGAGCTTTCATTGTCCACTGAATACTGCAACACTGAACGTATTATACTTAACCTAACAGCAGTTCAATGAAGTAATCCAATAGCATATTCTAGGTGCCTACAGAAACAGAAACATCCTGGCCATAAAAAATAATGCCCTTGAAAAGCTGTTTGGAGAAACATTTAGTTCTCTTTAGTCTTTCAGAATGAAGATGTGTTGTATGAGGTATTTTATACATGCAAATGCTTCATTTTCTTTCTTTAAGTCTTTATAGTACTATTTGTTTTCAAATGAGTTTTGTGGTTGTTTCATACAGGGAATGCAAAAGCCAGGGTACATTTCATCATTCTGTGGCTTGCCATATATTTTTCTTTAATAAATCATCATTGAAGATGTGAACAAGTTTAATTTCACTATATAAATATTTCCCTTTTCAATTTGTGTGTTTGTATGTGTGTGCCAAAACCAGATTTTTCTAAAAAGCAATAACCTAAGAAACCACATATTTGGCACAGCATGAAGCTGTGCCAAATAATACTCCCATGGAAAAACTGCACATGATACAGGCCATTTATATTTATGAATCCTGAGCTTGAAGAAATGCCTATGTTTTTATTTAACTTTGTTTGGAAGCCATATTCAGTGATTTCTGAGTTCTTGGTAACATAATGATGTATAGATCATAAATGTCCCTCCTGCTGTTTGTCTCCGCAGAACAGACCTTTGGGTAAATAAACAAGTTCAAACATAACTAAAATATTGGTATATTCCAAACTTCAGTAAAACTTTGAAAACATGAATACCAGGAAGAGTATCAGTTACATAGAGAATAATAATTACAGGATTTTAAACTGCTTTCTCTATTTAGTCTACTTTCTCATTCATTACCATGGCAAAGTGGAAAAACTAGCAGAGCTCACTACCATCCACCTTTTGAACACAGTTCTGCCAGTTTTTAATCCAGGTTACAGCCACTGTAGCCAGCAATAAAAAGGGAAGAGACAGACTGCAGCAACATGGATATCAGCTATGCCCTAATCTTCACCTCAGGTAAATTAGAGGTATCTCTGCATAGTCCTTATCTGCTACAGTGGTAGAAAGCCATGGGCTTTTTGCAACTGCTTTTCCCTGCTCATTGGGCCAACTGGACCCCAAATAGAGCTCTGGTAGTGTCCACTAATCTAGCAGAGAATCACAGACTTCTGATTTGAGAAGGTATAGTCTCACTTGGGTGACAATTTTTATTGTTAGAGAAGAGGCTATGATGACACATAAAAAAGACAGTTTATTTTTATTAAGTTTGTTTCTGTTGTGACTGAACGAAGCTGATCTGATATTAACTGGATTTATGTCTCAGCTACTTGATAGAACAAAAATTATTTGGCATAAATGACCTTTCAACGTACTAGAAAAAATGGATTAGAAAACACAAATCTATCTGGAAGGGCCAATGCTACCAAAAAAAAAAAAAATCTAATCCTGCTTGCTTATGTTCTGGAAACCATTCAAGTTTAGACTGTACTAGGATATACACCTCAGTCACAAGAGTAATTAGGCAGACTAACATATCTTTTACCAGCATCTGTACAGTTGCAGCTCCCATTCATCTACTCTCTGAAGTAAACTCCTTTATAGCTAACTTAGTGTTTATACCCTACCCTGACATAGTCTCTCTACTACTTCTGTGAGAGCAATAAAGACATATGCTAGAAGGAATGAATACGGCTGACATGCCATAACTGTGTTCCAGTTACTGTGTCTTTTCAGCCAGTACAATGGAACAGCTAAATAAAGGCAGAGGTTCAAACATTTCCCAGTATTGTGCATTCCAAGTTCCTCAGGAGTAGAACTTGGGGTTCAGTCTGTCCTGTTATCTGACCCTCAATCCAGCTAGATCTAGGCAGGCCAAAGTCCTTAATCTTCAGAGCTCCCTGTCATAAATGGGACTTCCGTCACAGAGCTTTTTGGAAAAAGACCTCATGCCCTTACCCCCCAAATTCCAGGCTACGCTGGTGTCCAAATAAAACCTCAGAAAAATAAATTATGTTACCAGTTTGCCAATAAAAACTCCTTGAAGTTTTAAGATAATATATCAGTGTGATTTCATATTTACATTCTCTCAGTTATATTTCTTTACCCTTGTTCCTCTCAATTTGTTACGTTTGGCCACATTGCTGGATCTGCTCCGCTCAGTTCTTTTGGAATCCAGGAGATCTATAATTATTGTTTAAGAACTAAAGCTTTGTCAAAGCAGTACAGCCCAATTAATCTTTTTTTCTTGTAATAAATCTAACAAAAAGTGAGGTTTGGAAAATGTATTCATGTTGTGAGCAGTAGAAACAAACCGCTGAGGCAGACTTAAATGTTAACCTACTGGTTAAAGCTTATTAATGACCTAATTTGCCCTAGAGCAAATAGTCACCACCATTTTGGATGTTGCAATTTCCAGATCTAGTAGCCACAGAAAGGAAAGCTCCAAGAACAACTTAATGCTGGGGACAATGATGATTACATGATTGGCTCTAATCATCAGACTGTGTGATTATTCTCAGGACTTATATCACAGTTACTAACATGTTGCTTCTATTAAACAGAAGACGGCCAAAAGAAAGTTAATAGCTAGGTTTGGGGTGATTATCTGTTCTTACAAACATTTTCGTTATCAGACAATCAGCTAGAAAGTTGCTTGCATTAACTTTACACATATATCCAGATCTTCCCGTGACTCGTTCATGCACAGCTGTCCTCCGAGGTTTGGGGTACTCCTTGCCAGAGCAACATTTATTAATCAGAGTAAAGCATCACAGGCCAGGGCTCAGGCATATACTTTTCAAATCCTGCCCTGGAAAACAGTGTCAGACATCCTGTGCATGTATTTTACTGAATGGAATTCCATTAAAACATGCACGTCAGTGTCTGGCTCCTCTTGATACAAATATAATGAACCAATTAACTTCACTGGTGCTTTGTCCAAATAAAAAGTGTAGGACTGGGAGACTGTTCAACAGAAACAAATAGCCCTACCTCCTCTTTCCCAGTCAGAAATCTGCCTATCAGAAATGCATTGCTATTAGAGGTAAGGAAGGAGTCTTGGCAAGTATAAATACCTTTCAACAGGAAGTCCTTTAGCCTCTTCGAAAAGAAATTTCAGCACTGACAAAACCAAGACCACAAGAGCATCCACAAAGATTCTTGAAATTAATCCTTCCTGATTTAAAGTGGAAGACGGCAAATTTTTTATTGAATCGTCCTACTGCTCTCAAATTATAATGTGCTCTACTAGATTGCAGGTCAGTCACACCAATCTGGAGGATATTATTTTTTTTCCTTTTCCCCCCCATTTATTCTTTTCATTCCGACAGCACTATTGATGAAGACCTCAGGAAAAAAAATACCAGCGCCCAAGACACTTTGATGGCCTTTCCACTGTGTAATTATACTTACTCTTGATAACACTAAAGACATGCCTTATTGGTAGTGGCACAGGCTGCTTTCCTTTTCACAGAGAGATGGATTGTTTCTGCAGGCCTTGATGGCCTTCAAATTATCTGAGCACAGAAAAGAGAGCAGAGTGAATTTTATTTTAACTCATTTTATTTCTAAATTTATTTCCCAGTAGCTAGAAGGTGATGACTGCCCCAGCAGTCAAGTCAATTGTTATCTGTGGGACTTGATTATGTTTAGACCCAGTCTCTCATTTTGAGCAAGACACAGTTAATGAGGAGAGAAATGAAAAGTGCATTGAGTCACAGTGTGTTTGTGGTAATTTGTGACACATTCACTCTACTCAGTTCTTTGTTTATTCCTTCCCCCCTCCATGCAGGTCCTGTAGAAAAAGGAACAGATAAGCGAATTCAGTGGTAGACAGTTAAGGGTGTTGAAAGTAATGAATCTATATCTCTCTATCTCTTTCCCCATTGTTGGCAGTAATTGGAGCAGTGTTCATCTATACAGTAAAATGCCAGTGAAGCCCATCTTAACGAAACATCTTTTTTTTCCATTATTTTGCAACACATTTTTCATTGACACTGCTAGTTTTTATTTTCACTATGTGCCTTTTTTTTTTTTTCGCAAGCTCTTTGCCACTCTTCTAAATAATAGTCCATTAAACAGTTCACAGTGTGTGTTCTGTAGAAATGTAAAAAAGTGATTGGATGATACTAATTAAGGAGAGATTTTGTTTCCACTTACTGCAGATCAATGGTGGGTTACATTAAAGCTGCATTTTTGTGATGAGTTTAAACACAAAAGAACAGCTGTGCTAAATACATATTTCAAGGCTTACAGGTAGGTCAAATAAATCTTTCTTTCTTTGCCTGTCTATTTTAAAACTATAGAAAACTGTATGTAAAGAATAGTAGTAAAATAAAAAGGCAAATTTCTCACTGCAGATTTTTTTCACTTGTGGTAGCAGAAACTGTTAAATCAGGAATGCCAGTTGCAGTGCATTGAGATCCTGTTGGCTTTTAATTTACTCTATAGCCTACTATGCATTAATTTTAATGAGACTTTTTTCTTCTGTTTTCTACAGTTGCCACTCTAAGGTACCCCCTCTCTGATTTATGGCAGTGCTAGATACAGGAAAAAAATGTCTTAGTGAAAACCTCTTCCTATGTTTGAACCCACATTTCTTCCTTTATTCCTAAATTATTCTGAGCACAAAATTTAACTGAAATCTCCATACAAAGATACGTTCATATGCAGAGAAGAGTGGCAGCTCATTCCAGTCAGATCAATTAAAATAAAAATTCACTATTCGTTGGCATTCCTTGATCAGCACAAACAACGTTCAGAGGAAATTCACCTGTTTGCCTCCAAGTAATGTAATGAATCTTGAACATGTATGACAAGGAACTAAAAGAAAAAATGCTTTTCAGGCATTTGCTCTAAATTTAAAAGCACAAAACTATTTTTAAATCAGTTCACTCTGACTATTTTAGAAATGTGTATTATTTAATATAGGATCCTATATAAGGAAGCTATAGGGACACTGCTTTTATCCAGATCATTTCAATATCAAAAACAGACAACAATTGCTGGTCCCACTTTCCTTACACTACAGCAGTCTAGATCCCAGTTCTAAACCACTATTAGCAGAGTAGAATAACATGAGATAGGATTTGTATATCATGGGCTAAGAAGGCTCCTGGATATCTTTGATTTTGTAGAAACCAAGGGCACACACAGATTTAGTATTATCCAACAAAATTTTGTATGGAAATAGATAAAAAGATATAATTTGGGTTCATCTTTACTATTTTAAGTTTAAACTATGAATTCAATACTACATGCCTTCTGTCAGATCAGCTCTAAGCAAGAGTTAATTTTTAATTCATAAGATCTTTGTTCCATGTTGAAATCTTGAAAGGAAATGGGTATGCTGGAAATGTACCCCCCAAAACTCTGCATTTACTCACTTTTCAAAAAGGTATATTTGTGATAACTTTAAGAAAATTTTGTTTGTGTGTATGGTTCTTGGCACTAGTACCACTGTCAGGCCTCCTGCACAAAGACAAGAACATCCATGGCTAGTGTGAAAGGCCTGCTGCAAGTCTGAGGACTACTTACACATAAACACATGGATGTTATGACCTTAGCTCCATGCTTTACTCCACAGTGGGTCAGCTAGCTGGCTTTTCCACCAGCCATGTAAAGCTAATGCTTTCCTTAACATCATTATTGAAATGCCTTTCTTCTTTACACACCTTGAAATACAAACAATGCCATATTGCTGCCCATTTTTGGTCCATAAGGATGCTCTGTTTAGCCTGTGTATCAGCTGATTGATAGATTCACACCTTCCCATGCAAGAAAAGACTATTCAGTCACAAAGTCTGAAGACATGTAGTGTGGGTTACAGAATTTAAAGGCTGTACTGAGTCCAGGCAATGTTCAGCAAAGGCCTGTTTTCAAGACTGACATCCACTCTCGAACTGAAAACAAAGACGGTTGGAAAGCATTCTGCTAGTCTCAGGACACACTTCCAGTGAATAAAATGGCCTTTAAAATCTGTACTACTGTGCACCCCACGCTGTTTTTACTGCTGTTATGAACTGGATAGATTAGGGTGAGTAGCACCATTTTTAGTTCAATCTTTCTCAGTGTCTCTGTAGTTGTAGAACCCACACATGCAGAAACCCTTTATTCAAGCATGGGTTATCACTGGTATTCTCACAGCAATTTATACAAGGAAACTTTTCCTGGTATAATTCATTAAAAATTAATCAACCCATTTCTGTGCAAATCTCTGTGACATGCGTTCTTTGATGCAGTGAGTGCTGAATAGTCTTTTCTTTATTATGAAATGACACAAGTGGAACTTTCTAATTGGCTGTCAGTGATGTCATACCCAAGTAAATACACAAGTCGGCTTATTTCCCTTATTATGAACATACTTCATGACAGACTGTGAGTTTCTGGAGAGCTCCTGCCCCTCTTTGGTAGTTAACATCACTTTGCTGGAAGGATTAGAGTTATGCTTCTGTAATAGGATAGAAACTAGCCAGTGTGTTGTCCTGTCTTTATTTGCATGTGGGGGATATTTTCCGTTCTTTTACTATGCTCTATTATTGCTGAATTTCTATCTTTTCCCACAGGGGCAATGTGAAACTTACTGAGTGAAATTAGCAACAATTTTCTCAGGCATCCTTTCAGGGGTCTCTTTTTGGGTAGTTTCACAGGTTGTGTCAAAATCAACAAATGTGGTCACATTCATATCTAACTCATAGTTAACAGACTTCATATAATATGCAGAAGTTTCAGCAGCACAACCACTAAAGGATGTAGCCAAGAGACATATGGAAACAGTGAGATTTTGTTCTTGTGGTTTTCAACTTATTTATGTATTTGGTTAACAGCTCCTCGTTAATGCAGAAAGACTGCCACATCTCCAGCCTTGCCAGGAGAGTCCACTTTCACTGCAGGAGGATGTGCTCTCCAAAGAACGTGGTTTGGCAGGAACGGTGCTGCTTACATGTGTTTTTCTCTGTTACCCATGTTATGCGTGAAAAAAGCTCAGATAGAGAGCAAATGTTTTGCTTCTAGGAGCCACCTTCCAAAATCATGTGGCAAGGTGCCACATCCTCTAGCCATACTCCATACAGCTCTCCAAACCAAGATTACAAACCCATGGCTTCTTTACTACCACAGCTCCCAACTACATTCATCCTACCTCATAAACAGCTTCCCTTCCATGTACAACATTCAGCTTACACTCATCTCTTCAAGATCCCCAGTCCCCAGATCTGTTCAGTATGACAGCATAGCCAGGACCACCCTCAAGCAGAACACAGACTCTTCCACTCTCTGATCTCACATGAGGTCTCTCTCATAATTTTTTTCTGTTCAGTTCCAACCAGGTTAACCAGGGAAGAGAGACATTGCACATCTATGCTGATGCTGGGGAGAGTATAGGTGTGGGCATCCTCTAGGATGGTCTACTGAAGGCCAGAATCTAAACCTCAACTCTACACCTGGACTGTCCCCCATCACATACCTCTTATGTTATCTAGAGATGTGTATTTGAGGTATATGGAGTAACAAAAGATAAACATACCTGGAGGCTCCAGCTCTTTAAGTGATTTGCTTATAGGATGCTCTCCCAGATGCCAATGATTACTACTCCTCACATACACAATGACAATTCAGCTGTGGGAATTCTTATCACCAGGGACTGGAAGAAATTTGCAGAATGTAAAGTGCACTAATCCCATCTGATGGAACTATCATGGTGCTACTGGAAGTGAGGCTGGAGTTTAGCAAAGGTTGTCATTGTTTAATCAAATTATTACAAAGAATGAATACAAAACTTAGTTTGTGAGAGAGGTGTAGGTGACTTATGCCAGGTTGTCCCATCTTCACTGACTGAATATCCTTTGGGGGTTTTTTGTCTTGTTTTAAGAAAAATAAGACAGGTTTCTTTCTCTTTTTACTCCTTTTTCCTTTTTTTTTTTTTTTTTTTTTCTGACAATGGAATAATCTAAAGAATAAAGACACCGTGATTATATCATTTTCTAATCCAATTACAGATCTTTGATATGGCCCCTTATCTTTTCTGTTCATGCAGTGATATACAGATCACATGGTTCTTTAAACTTGAAAATATCTTTACTTTTCAGTTCACGCCTTTACCTTTTCCTTTGCATTTCACTGAAACATAAATGTGTAATATTTAATTATTTGATTCCTATCTTATGAAAAGAAGATTAATAGAGACATTAATGAATACAGTAATGTAATCACTAGTTAACTTTTGTAGAATAATTTCACTGGGATTTCATTTTAGAGTATAGGGTGAAATTCTGGCTCCAGTAAAATTACAGCATTCCCATAAGATTTAGTAGGACCCAATCTCATTCTCTACTTCCAGTGACCAGCAAATTTCCAGTATTTGGCTCTGTGGTCATTTGACACCAGTGGTACTGCTTTGTTGCTTTAATGTATATTAAACTTGACATGAATATTCTTTCAGCTCATCTGCTTGCTAATAAGGAGCTGGAAGGACAAAAAGTCTTCTCCACAGCCTAGAACTGAAGCAAGGATCATCTCCCCAGATAGGCAACAGCTGTTGCAGCAATGTATATAGAGGCAGCCATACCTGCCATTAGGGCTGTTAAATGGACTCCCATCACTCCTTGAAACCTGCCCATAAGTGGATCAAATTTCAGTCGGTGCAGAACTAGCTGTATTTACTGCTGAACATTATGTGCTGACACCATGAACAAAGTGCATATTTGTGACAAAAATAGTATTAAACACACATAATTTTTTTGTTAAGAAGAGCATGCTTGTTTATCTACTCTGCCTTCCTACAGAAGTATGAGATTGTCCTGTAGGCTAAATTTAAAAGCTTAACTCAAATCTCATGCAGTATTTATGGAAGTGTAGGATTCTTTCTAGGATACACAGAAGCCATAAAAATGTTTTTTGATCCTTGGTTTGGTCTTTTTTAGCTCATTATTAGTCTCAGGAGAACCTGCCTTACCCACCCATCTTTGACATTAGCAGTGTCTGAAAGTCTAAAATAAACATTCTATTTTCTTTTTTACTGCTAACTCCAGCTGCTGTTTGATCATTCTGCCCCAACTCTGTTGGAATAATGTAGCAGCCTTTTCATGGTGTAAAGAGCTACAGCAGTTGCACTCACATCCAACCCTCTGCAGCTGAGATGGGCCATCAGAAGGGTAGATGGGTTCCTCCCATCCACCTCAATAAATAAGAAAACCTAACGTAAAGCAGTGGAGTTACAGCACTGATTCTACCAAAGTTCATTGCTGAAGTTCTTGTTGGGTTAATAAAGAAGATAGCAGTCAGGTCTAGTTCCTTTTACTCTTGTCATGAAGAGGGCAAGGATTAGGGATCATGATAAGGATACCAAAAGTCTTTTTTTTCCTTGTGCAAGCATCCTTCAAGCTAGCCTCCTGCAAGACCACAGAAACTCTGCAGCTGGGCTTTTAGAGGTACTAGGAGGTGTTAAAATTTGTGACTTGGAATGAGGATTGATTAAAGGGACTGAATGGCCAGCAAAGCCACGAGCAAGAGCACCTAGGAGAGGACAGAAGGTCAGTAGTCATCAATGACAAGATGATTCTGAACAGTTTGCTGTGCCATGGCTGCCTTCCTCCCCCTTCTTGGCATAATTCCTCTTTCAGTCAATCAGTGCTCAATTAATTAGTATATGCAGTGGCAGCTTTCATGTGTTCTAGCTGAGGTAGGGTCAGATAAAATTATGTAGTAGATTTGTGTGTGCATGCGTACACAAGTGTAAAATAATGGAAGTTTATAACAATATGGAATAAAACCAAGAATGGTAAAGTTTATTTATTATGAAGAGAATATAAAGATGAGAACACTATGTTGTTATACATTGGAAATGGAAAAAAAAAAAAAAAAACCACCAGCCATTGCCTTGTAAAGAAAGTTTTCCATTTCTTCTGTGCTCCCCTTTAGATTCTCAGGCCAAGTTGCTGTACGCTATCTCTGCAAACTTAGGGATAGCCAGTGAAAGCCCCACTGATGGCTACTGCACATGCAGATGAATGCATGGGAGTTCAGTAACACAAGTATTAGAAAAACAGAAAAAATCTCTGTAAACTCTTCAAGTATTTTGATATGTTATTCCAGGGTAAAACTTGTTATCTATTGGGGATTTCACTGAATATTCTCCAGCTGTTCCTGTTTTGTGTGATACCTTTCTTGTAAGTCTCTGGTTTGCATCCTTGTTCCATGCCACGACTAAGACAGATCTCCAACATAAAGATTTTAATGAAGTTTAAAAACCTCTGTTGCAGATGGACTCCCCTGTCTCAATGACATCAGAATTGCTTCCTTTTTACGTAGCATGAACCCTTCCTTGTAGGCACCATGAGATAAAATGGTCATGAGCTCCTTTCTTACACTCTTCTCCCACCTCTAGGAGGAAAGGCTTTCTCCCAGAGAAGGATCTGGATGAAAACCCACTGCCTTGGGCATAACTGTCAGAGTTTGGGTAGCAGGCATCTGCAAGGTACCCTGTGTGGGAAGAAGCCAGGAACTGTCTTGTGACAGTCACAGCCAGGTCCAGTCAGCTCTGAAACTAGTGCAAGCCCATCAGTTGCCAAAACTGCAGCCTCTTAGGGGAGCATCTCACACTCCAGCTCTGTCACATTTATAAAAATACTGCAGGCATGAGGGGCAGAAAAGACATGGGGACATGCCCTTGGGGACAGGTGACTGGAGACATGCAGAGGGAGAGGCTGCTGAAGAGATGCTGCTGAGGACATGGCTGGAGATATGCTCTCAGAAGGAGGCACTCCATGATGGAGGGGCTACCTTCTAGGCACTGCTGTCACAGGCAACCCACAGCAGGGAAGAGACACCCCTAAGGGACTGCAGCTGTGGGCAGCACACAACCGGGGTAGGAATACCCCTCAAGGGACTGTGACCGTGAGTGACCCATATCAAAGTGAGGATACCCTTCAGAGTGAGAATAACCTTAAGGGATTGCTGCCATGGGTGACCCACACCGGGGCAGAGGAAAACCAATAAGAAGCAAAGAGCAGCAGACAGAAACCATTAAGCACACAGCCCAAAATCTTCTGTGCCACACATTTCCTCACTGAAGGAACTAGGATGGTTTGAGTGTAACCCACAACAAAAATACAGGAAACTGAGATCAGGAAGGGAGGGAGGAGAGATTTGGCTTAACATGAGCCCAGAGAAAGGAGAAATCCCTTTACTTTTTTGTAGATGTTTACCTAAGAGTTTGCTCACTTGTTGATGGGTTCTTTTCTTAATAACCAAATCATTGGTTAGAAGTTTGAATGAAGTGGCAATAAATTAATTAAAGTAAAAAAAATTCCCTAGGTCTAGATTGTTTACCTACTACAGGCATTGTGATGCTTGTCATGAAAGACATGTATAATTTTTAAGACCTTTTTTGTCTGTTTCCTTGGCTAATTTTCATTCCATGTTTCAGCTGATGCTTCAGCAAGAAACTTATCTTTTCTTATGGAATAAACTATGTTTGAATGTCTCTAAGTTCAGTTTAGCAACGTTGTGTCTTTCTCTGAAAGTGGTTTCACACACACATGCAAATGGAACAAAATAATGAGTTCTGCTGTTTAAAATCATGAATACACTATTACCAGTAGGTAAGAGAAGACAGTTCAGACTTCAACTTTCTCTCAACCAAAAAAACCCAGTATTTCTGTAACATGGTAGAAGAACCACAGTAAACTGGTTTACCTTGTAGACAACTCTTATACTGGTAATGAAAGGGTTTCAGTGTATCTTGAAGTATTTGCCAGCTTTGATGAACATAAAATGCCTGAAAACTTAATATCTTTGTAGAACAATTAACTTCAAATATATAAATCATGGTCAGTTTCCCTTAACTTGCAAAATTAAGACCTAGCTTTGAAATTCCTCCATGGTCCACATTCAGGAAATCACATCTACTTACAGTAGTAGGAGTCAGACATCAGTTTATAGTTAAGCACCTGTCTAAGTGCTTTTTTGGGTTATGTTCAAAAATCAAATGTGTCCAAGCCCCTCATGTGTAGATAAGGGTCAAATATAAAATTAGAAGATAAATTTAGATTCCAGTCACCTTCTCTTTAATTAGTGAGTACTCAGATCACAACTTCTATATTGGACCATCTGGGCAGTGACATTTTTAATACAGTCATTTATTTTCCTGTTTCATCACTGGATCTCTTGAGTTACAGGTCTGTTTTTAAATAGCATCAAATCAAATATGACAATGTTCTTCATTTACTGACTCAAGGAACTGAAGAAGTGCTGAATGAAGTGCATTTACTATGTTGAGTATTAGTTGCTCACAATATTTGGTTCTCAAAAAATACCAGGAAAATATTTTTCCTCATAAAAAAAATTCTAACAAATTATTTACTTAAAACAACTTTTTTTTTTTCCATTGTTTTATTTTATTAGGATATGTGCCTTCAGTGTAATACACCTTAACAGAAATATTCTCTGCATTCATGGTTGTTTCTTTAATAGTATGAGGGTTCTTTTATATTATCAGTGCTTCAGTTATCAGAGAGATGGACAGAATATATGAACTTAAACAGAACATCTGCTTCAAAGTACATATGCTGTAATTTATGACCATTTCAAGATCACGGAACTGTTGCCAGGGTGAACAGAACCCAGTACCTCCATAAAGATTTTAGCTTAAAACAAATACTGCATCTGAGAATAAAATTACACGTGCGGTGTTATCTATGTTAAGAGATTGAACAAAGATGCAAGTAAAGCACCCTAAAGACAGCAAATATTATTAAAAACAAATGGTTGGGTGTTTTGAGTAGAAGGGATGGTTATAAATAGCTAATTCTTCAATAGAAAGTGTTGCCTAATAAAAGGAAAAATAGAAAGATGAGCTTTTAAACTGATTTCTGCAAAATGAACAAACACAGCCTCTCCTCTCTTGCCAATTACTGGATGGTGAAATGCTCTCACAAAGTTTTAGAGTTGAACGAGAAAGTGTCACAACAGTATGGATTGACATCTGCCTCCGTCAGGTTTTCATAGCTTGCACAAAGAAGGATGAATGCACACTACCACATAGGGAAACCTACCATTTGACAGAAAAGAGCATTTTCTGACCTGACCAACAGTGCTGGGACTTAAGTGAAGGCTCCCCAGAGTGGATGGTCTAAAACATTGATTCATTAGTCTGTTTAATCTTTGTGGCTGCTAAGGGAGAGATCCTCCTTGATTTACAATCTGACAGACTGTCATCTCAAGAGGTCCCTGATCACTGTCCCTCCATGAAACTGATAAAAAAATCCCTACTACCTATGTTGCATAGAATTAGCATAAGGTTCAAGTGGAGGCTGGAAATAAAAAATCACAAAGGGCTGAATTCAGTATATGGAGAAGTGGCTGTCAGGGAGCTACTCATAACCCCCTACTTTGGGGATATATCTGGTATTTTCCAGCTTCCATGAATGCAGTGCATCCTCGAGGGGCCAAGGGAATGGAGAAGTGGCGTAGAAGAGCCCAGACCCTCTACATGCTTCCCGCTACCCTTGTACCACCTATACAGTGCTACATTTTGTATCCCAATGTAAATTTCTGATATAGGCCAGATAAATGAAGTATGGTCACCTATTGCCACTGAAGATGAAGGCAACCTAGAATGACTAAGATGGAGACAGCTAACTTGTAGACACAGAAAGTTGAAGAGAATGAATCTCATTCTGCATGTATGACAGTACTTGGCCTTAAATAACTCCTGACAGTACAGTGGTGGTGTGGTGTGTACAAATGGGAAGACATGAATAAAAACAAAAGCAAGGGATGTGGTTATATTCACTGGAGGTGAGGAATGAGCTATGTCCGGGGGCAGTGATGACCAGCTGCTTCCCTAGGGAAACTGGGAGCCGCGAGAGATCCCAGGGTGAGGCCAGAACATCAGCCCACAGCTGGGGTCAGAATCAGAACCAGTGAGGAAAACTGGGGTCAGAATCAGCTCAGGATAGACAGGCAGGGCAGTGGGGAGGGGGACAGGCCAAGGCTGGGCCAGGATGTGGGCTTGGGGGGGCCTTGCTCTGCAGAGGCAGGGCAGGGCTGTGGGGAGCTGGAGAGTAGTGTCACCAGGGCAGAGGCTGACTGCCCCAGCAGGGGTGACATGGAATCCTGGGTCCTTGGCAGGTGGGGGCAGCCCTGGGGAGGTGGGCAGGACCAGGAAGGGCTGGTCGTGCCCTCAGGGCCCTGAGAAGCTACACCAATACCATTACACCCTTTTGGTAAACCTGATGAGGGTAAAGCAGGACAGGTGGAAGAATGAAAAAGCCCTCATGTTTAGAGAGATATCCACATGAGAAGAACAGTGTGAGGCCCTCTAAAAGGTTAGAAGTTCACTCAGCAGAAAAGAGCAAACAGGCACACCATGTCACCAGGTAGAAGAGCCTTAGGATGGTTTCTGATGCAACCCAAGACTGATCCTTGCTGAAGTTATCCCACAACAAAGAGATGTGAAGACAACAGTATAAAGCCTTGCTTTCGCAAGGACAGCTTGTCATAAACAGCTCTTCCACATGTTGGAAAGTTACCTAGGAAAAGAACAACATAAATGCTCAGAAAAAGTCAACTCCATCACATTCTGCATAACATTTCTTGTCTCTCTTTGTAAGTGTGTTCTGTACAATCAGAGAATGAGGGACCTTGGCACTATAACCATGAAAAAAATTTAAATCATATAAAGACAATCTGAACATCCAGAGTAAATTAATATTCTTCATTTCCTGTTAAACCCTGGTGCTTTATTTGCATTTATCTCTCTGACTGTATTTCTGGCTCTCAGGTACTGTAGCCTATATTAACAGTCACTCTGGGTTTAACATCATTAAACGTTCACTGTCAAGTCTCCACAAATCCCACATTCCCCTTGTCTCTCAGGCTTAAAAAACTCATTTAACACTAAGGGCTAATTAATTAACTGGATTTTCCTATATTTAATGGAGGCTACCCTAAACCATAGAACCAAACCCCACTGAAATTTAGTTCACTGGGGCAACCTATAATTATACCCAACCAGATTTAACCACTGTTCTAATTCATATTTATTATTACAGTAGTAGTCTGCATTGCTATTATTATTACTACTAACGAGAATATCAATATGCTCATATGGCATATTGTACACTATACAGTACATGAGTATATATTGTATCAGGAATGTTCTTTGTCAGGAAGAAATCCAGAAGCAGTTTGTGCCATGGGCATTAGAGCTGGTTTTCACTCTGAATGAAACAATATAAAAAATTCAGGGTGAAAAAGAAACACAAATACATTATTTAACAAACCAGTAAACTCAGGGAAAAAGATCATGCTCAATTTTTATGCTACATTCACTAAAGTTTTTGCACACATTCAGATGGTTTTTATGTCAGCAAACTGGTTTTCTTTATTTGCACTGTCTTTATTGGCTTCTGTAAAATTTATTTTTGTTCATTGTCCTTTATTTATAGGTGTATTCAAAATAAGTCTACAACTTCAAAAAGGATATCAAAGGGGTGTGTGGCTGTTGCTTGATGTAGGGTGTGTTAGAAGAGAAAGATGACTGTGGTGAATTAGCAATGAGGCACGAACTGGGCACATAGCACTGTATGGTTTTGAACATCTGCTTCAGGTGCGTTGCTAGGTCACAAAGAGCCAGCATCTGCTCTCCCTAAACTCAATGTGAGCCCTTCTACTGACATAAACAGAAACTAGTTTGGAGCTCCACAAAGCTATAGAAAAAAAAAAATCCTGATCAGAGAAATCTCACTCTTTTAGACACTGACACTTTTGTGGTTTTACAAAATTAGTGGAACATTATTTGCTCATTTTTAAAAATTTTCCCAAGGCGAAAAAAAACAAATAAAGAAAAAAGCTCCCCCTCACCTTTACTCTGTGAAACTTTCTCTTATATGAGTGAAGCATTTCAGTATAGTTCATAGTGCCCAGCTCCTCTAGGTATTCTTATATGATGAGATGCTATGCTATGTAGAAATATAAAGAAGCTCACTCCATGAGCTGCTGTGTCTTCATATCACTCTGCAGAGGTCTGTGCAGAGATACTGATGTAGATCTCCGGAGAAATCTAGCTATATAGTTCATGATGTATACCTCTGCATTATAGGGCTTCAGGTTTGGGACCAACCCTCAGGATCCCACCACAGCCCAGCCTTGCACCTTTAAGAGGACACTCTCAGTAGTGTAGTAAACTAGTGAATCTGAAATACAAATATAAATTCAATTCCTAACACTACTGATTGAGAAGACAACCTTAACAATGTGGGCTCAAACACACTTAAAACTACAGTCTTTTCCCAATCAGTATGTAATTTGACACAATGCTCTACAAGAAGCAGCTTTCTGACTGATTTCAACATTGTGAGTTTGCAGTAATTAATGCTCATCGGAATAGTAGTGTTGATCATTTTCCACTTGTGCTCTACAGCGAAGAAATTGTTAAATATTGCATGCATTTCTGAATGTTACTTAGTGAATGCATTCAGGTTCGTTCAGGGCAAAGAAAAAAAAAATCTTTTAGAGCACAATTAAATATTGGAGTCCATTAAGAAAAGCTGAAGTTGGGGCATTCAGACCCCATCAGCTTGTAAGTAGGATCATTGAGCTAGCACTGTATATCTGATTAAAAAAAAAAATCAGCAGTGGGGTTTCAAACAAGTAATAAGCTAGCAAATAAGCCAATACAGACTTAAATTCCAATATGGGGTAACCAAAAACTATGGAAATGTTAATGAACTGCATTCAGAAGAGGTAAAGCCAGCGGGGAAGAAAACACCAGTACCTGGCTGTGACTTAATTGTGTCTTTACAAGTGTTTATCTGCTCTATGTCTAATGAATGCAGATTGGGAGTCCAGGACTCAATTAAAAATACTATAAACAAAATAGAGGAGTACAAAGGCAAGGAGACAGCATGATAAACTCACACCCTATGAAGTTGTGATTGGGAAAACATCATACCATACATAAGATGACTCCAGGTCTAAAGGAGTAATAATGTTCACAGTGAACATCTAAGTGATCCAGGAGAACTGAGAGAGTCTGTGACACAAGAAGAAACTGTAGCTGAGAAGGTAAGAGGAGAACACATATCTCAACAGCCAAAGTCCCTTCCATTCCACAAAAATTAGACATTGCTAGAAATATTTATTTAGTGTTGAAAAGTACTTAATTCAGAAGTAAATTGCTCTCCAATGAAGGTAAGGATTCCTTCAGGGTTGTGGGGTTTTTAATTTTTGTCTCTCCTCTGGGTTTACTTGGTAGCAAGCTGTAGTACTCCATGTTCAGGGAGGAGAGGGAGAGGAGAGGAGAGGAGAGGAGAGGAGAGGAGAGGAGAGTTATCTGTGCATCAGTAGAATGAAGATGTGGGTGAAAGGGCATTAGCTACCAAGAGGCAATGACTAAACTCTCCCTGTTCTTCAAATAACACACACATGCACACACATACATCAAGTCAAGTCATCGGAAACATGAGGTGAGCAATAATGACTAGTGACAGAAACAGGAACCAATGAATTATATTCCTCTCTTTGAATTCCCCAGTTAGAATTTATATACTGTCAAATTAAGGGTTGTAAATTCTGGTGACAAAGCAATTTTGCTGATTGTTTTAGAGCCCCACAGTCACCACAAAAGCAGTGTTTCAGGAAGTGTATTAGTCAAGTAGGATGGAGCTACCAACCACCTGCAACTCAATACCCATGGCAACTGAGTTATTGTCACTTTAGATTCTGTTAGCAGTATCATTGGTTTTATCTCACAAGGAAGACATTTGGTGCCTATTAATAAAGCCATTACAATTAGGATAATCAGTTGTTACTTTTGTTTAGAATTAGCTGCAGAAAAACAAAACTTATGGTTGATAGAGATGTCAGCTTTCTTAAAACAGTCAAAACTGAAATGCATAGGCAGAAGCATAACCTGAGACGACTGGGAAGACTGAAGTCCTTGCAGGATGCAGGGCTGTCTAGATGAACAGGTTGCTCAAAGATGCAGCTTTATGAATAAGGACTGAATTCATCTTCAGGCATTTGTATCTTCGAGTTAATCACGGTCTGATTTAATGGCTGACGGCTGTGTCTCCAAGGTACACTCACCCCTCAGAATATTTCTTAAAAACAGTTGCAACTACACTAAGGTGTAATGTTATCCTGAAGCCAGAGTTAAGACCAAATTTGCTTCTCATTCATACTATTTGCCTACAGGACTGCCTTGTGACCACATTGTCAGTGTCCCCAAAGGAAGAAAACCTCCACTTCTTGAAACACTTGCCATGGACTCAGGAGAACACTACTCTCACACCCAAACCTGTCTCAGCAGACTCTGTTGTGGGATCTCTTCTTGTGGTGACCTCACACATATCGTTAACACACAGTGAACAAAATGACCCTTGTTAAGAGAGGCCATGTTGTCATCAGCCACAGGGCAGACCAGAGCTTGTAGGAAAAATGAGTTCAGAGAGTTTTCAGGCTGTCAACAAGGACAATATGGGTACTAGGTACCCATGCTGACATACCCAGCAAGATTAACAATAACTATTTCATTATTGTGTTGGGTTTAAAACTATTCTCCTGTTTTTCTTAATTAATGTTTGGGTTGCACATGTGGAAAACTGTAAAAAGCAGCTGTCCATTACTATTTATTTCAGCCTGAATTTGTTACAATGCATGCAGAATCTGTTCAGAGATGCTACATAGTGATACTGATACATTATCCACAGACCCTTATATTCTCATATTTTACAACCTGCAATTGCATAGAATCACTTATTGCCAAGTGGTCATTTTCTCACATTTATTATGACAACAGGATAAATGCCAGCGTTTGTCAACATCTTGTAAATGATGAGTCTTAATGAGGCAATCTAGTGTTTCACCCCTCTGAGAAATCTCATAATAGGATGAGCAAAATATCAGGTTAAAGGAAGTGGGAGGTAATCCAAGGGGACAAACCTTTTCTTGTACAATATATTCCTCAAGGTTTTGCTTGGAGTGGGTTCTAGGATGCAGGCCAATTTGGCGTACCCCCCTGTACAACATTTTAATTGTATTTTTATCAAATCCAGCAGAAATGCAGTCTGCATGTTGAATCTGTCAGTAAGCAGTGCCCTGTGAGAAAATAACAGTGTGAGCTTTGAGAACTTTCACCTAATACATGAACTTAAAGTTACTCTTCCTAAACTGAAGAATACACCTAATGTGCCTGCTCTTGATCTGTCCTGTATTTTTTAACTTTGATTTTGTATATTTCAGCTTTTGTGTTTGATAATCTATTTCAGAAGGTTTCTCTGAAAAAATACAAAGCACATTTCAGTCCAGGACTTTTGGATTGAGCTCTGTTGCTGGATCCTTTTAATGATAAGCCAAAGGGGAGGAGAATTCTTGCATTGCCTCTGAGCTTTTTAATGTGTTGCTTGCTTTTAGTATATGTGTATACTATCCTTCATGCAGAATGCTAAACCTTGAAAAAACGTCAGTAAATAAAGTGTGTGAGAGAGCCCTACAAATTTAATACTTAATTAGAACAAGACAGTATTTTCACTCTATAAATGCTACTATAGATAATCAAGAGATATTGTGATTTAATAACAAGAAACATATATGATTTAGGATTCAGACAATTGTCTAGCAGGATTACAGTTCATTAGATATTTACCTTCTCGTGTCTTGCAGCTTTTTTATTTGTTTGGGTCAAACAGAAAACTCAATGAATGTCACAGACTATGAATTTGGGCTACTAAAAAATAAGCAAACATTACAGCAATGCTTTTGTTATTTAAAAAAAAAAAAAAAATTCCACTGGAAAATGATGACTCAATCAAGCCAACATGTTCTAGAACAATATTGATTTGATTTAAATCTTTCATGTGAAGTTATGGAAATGTTTAATTTCATTAAAGTCACGTAACTTAATTTCAATACTTGACACATTATATAGCAAAATAGTAGAACTAATAATGAAGTGCTCCTGTAAATTTATTTTCTTTTTTTTTTTTTGGAACAGAAATTTGTGGAAATGTGAAAAATTAATTTCTTTACAAATTCATAAATTTCTCTTCTTTGTTATTTTGCTTCCAAATTTATTCTGGGACAGAAATTTCAGGTGTTACTACATAAATGATGTAAGAGCCACGTTAATTCACCAAGATACCTTAGGTTCACAGTACCACTCTCACTCTCATAGTGCCCTACGCATCTCTCAGGACCAGTCTCTCAGTGTCTTGGAGAAGGTAATGCAGTGATACATTTTGATTTGCACTTTTGCTGTTCATCTGCATACGGGAGACATGGCTTAATTGGATTGGACTGGCCATGGCTGGGCCTTCTCCTGCCAACAGAACTGATGTTGTAGTCTTTTCTTATATTGTTTGTATAAAAACTATAAAATATAATGTTAATCAGAACAACTGCAACTTGCTCTAGTTTGTATCTGGTTTGTTTTAGTCATCATTTAAGTGTTAAGTTACAGTCCAAGAGAGGCAGGGAGACCAGTATTACACTTGTGCATTGCTGACAAGCACCTAGAGCAGCATACTATTTTGAACCTTATTAACCACTGAATTTTAAACAGACTAAATTGTCAGTGTTTATGTTTGTAGGATACTTCACTGAAATTGTTTATATAAATATAAGTGAGAGAGAGAGAGAGACAGAGAAAAACACGTTGTCCAAGGACAGAGAAGGAAAGGGAGAGGTCAGTCTAACCATGAATCTAAGTGGAACAGATTTTTCTAATTTAGACAAATCTTGTGAGGAGGCCCAGACTTTGGAACTCTCCTTGTCAAAGAACAAATTTCTTGACGTGCAAAAATTTTCCACTGAAATTACCATAAGAAAGGGCAGATGAGCCTGATATGTGGGGCTTTTGCGGAGGAATGGTGAGGAGTAGAAACAATATTGCTGTTGATGCTACAGAAAACATTCATGAAGTAGCCAAGGACCTAAAGTGGCCTTCACAAGAAATAAAATAAACCATCGGCTCTTTCCTGAACTCTATGGGGTTCAGTGGTGATTGAATAGGATTGCTTGAGACAGAAACCTGAATTTCAGATGATAGTACAGTTCTGATATGGATAAAAGCATGACATTACAGGACATACTACCCAAAGGCAGGCAGGCCATAGCCTTTTGTTACCTCTGAAGCTCTTCCTCGCCTAAAAAGAAGTGGCAAGAAGTCAGGAGAAATTTAGAGAGGAAGATGTAGAAGGACTTAGCCCTCTGGATGTCCCCCTCAATCTGTTCCATAAGGAAATAAGACAAAATATTTTTTTGGAAGGGGACCAATATTAACTAACAGTAATAGGTTATCCTGCCTTCCTAGCACCCACAATTTCTTTTGTTCAGATATCCCTAAACCTTCTTTACTTCCATAATTTCAATGTATATTCACCCATAAAATAAGCATTTATTGTAACAAAGGTTTAGGGGAGGGAAATAATAGCAACTGAGATTTCAGTTGATGTTATCATAACTATTACATTCACTTTAGTAAAAGAAAATAAAAAAATAAATATCCAGTTATTCTTATATGGTATCATATGGTTTTTATTTAAACTAAGGCAGGATGGAGAATGTAAAGACAGTCTCCAGATTATAGCAGACTAAACCCATTTATGTTTATTTCCGTAAATATTATTTCTTTCTTAATATTTCTGAGAATTCTTTTTTCTTATTTTTCCTCTGCTTTTGCTTCTTCTGTTGCGTTAGTACAGGTTGTAAATTAAACTATTTTTAAGCATACTTTTAAGGAAACCTTCATTTTATATAATGAACATTCTCCTGAACTGCCAATATGTAAATTATCAACTGACTAGGGAGCAATTACTTGTAAATAACACTGAATTGTGCTGAATTACAGTTGGCTGTACAGCCACAGGATAGCTAAGTTTCAGACCAATGTATGGCATTTTGAATCTCCCCATCCAGAGGCCAATGGTTTAAAGAGAGGATGTACAGGAAGAATGACCTGCCACACACCTTTCAGGTGAGGACAATCTGTCTTTCCAAATGGAGATTCATCATCTCACATTGGTTGAGTCTTTCTCACAGGTGTCCTGCCTGAACCCACTCCTTCATTAGGACACTTGGACATTTCTGAAGAAAGGCAATTTTATTTTAAAAGCACAAATAATTAATAAATAGCAAATAAATAAATAAATAGTGAAGAAGCTCTGTAAATGCATTTTTGTTATTGTAATATGGTCACCCAGTTTTTTATCATGAGCCAAATAGTTGAATAAATGGCAGTGCTAAATGTCTTTCTCCCATAGAAGTGATTGTATATACGCTAACCATAAGACAATACAGCAATAGATGAGTGAAGGGTTTTTTGCTGAATGACTGACCGTGTTTGCAGCTCTGAACATAAACCAACACCAGTAAAACTCTACCATAGCAACCTTCTTGCCAGTTCCTGTCCCATGTCCATGTTTCTGTTTCTCAACTCTGACGAGTGTCAGCTCTAGTTCAGCCCACAAGTAACCCCTCAGCAGCAGCAACATTAAATCATTGCTCAAGAACACTTACACATAGCATCACCATCAGTCCTTAAAGCATATGGCCTCCACCAGCTTCATCTTCTCAATGGTGAGCGCACTCAGATTGTCCATGGGAGACACTGCTTATTTCGTTGGTTCATTGCAGCATTGGTTAAGTGACAAAGACAGACATTTCCAAGTAGTAAGGGGACACTGTTGAGAATATTAACTAGAGAAGTTCTGTCTTTACATTTTTACAAATTCAGAAAGAAAGGCAGAGAAGGACTTTGGCACAGGCCCTCACATATCCACTTTCCACTGAGGCTAAGTCAGTTGGCATGATTCACTCCTAACAAATAATTTGATCAGTCTCTGTCACCTCCTAGAGAGTCTCAAGTGACAACAAAAGGTGACAGTGTTGAATGATTCTGCTTTCATCTATTCCACATGATTAAGGGGTTTAGTCTAATAAATTCCACTATATAAAAATAAGTATAAATGATGACAGGAAAGATGCAGCTTAGTCACTGCATAAAGAGATTTGTTTGGGTTTTTTCCCCCTCCACATAAATAGAGGTCTTTCTAGGAAGGTGAGTTTGTATATACTTATCTTCAATTAAGCTCATGAAGCTTGCAGGGAGGCTGTAAAGCTCTGTAAGCTCACTGAGCTCTTAAGACTGGACGGCACTGCTCCATGAGTGCAGCATTCAAAATCAGCAGAGACAGAGAACCCCTAAACATAACTCCCTTTAAATAGTCAGACCTTGTTAATCCAAGCTTAGTTTAACCGAATGCCTGAGTATCTGAAATACTTAAGTGGCAACCTGTCTCCAAGTCTGAATGCACCTTTGATTTGTTAATCTGATTGTAAGGATGGGGGTATCTTGTATGAAATGAAGTTTGCAAACAGCTTTTGATTAATCAGCCTTACATACCACAAAACAAAGTAGATTCCTGCCACCGTATTTATCATCAGGAAGGGCTGGCACCCTCTCTCCCTGGCTGATTTATAGAATTGCACATTTGGCATAGCAGTGTAATATTCAGATGGCAGAGTTTTCTAATAAGGATGTGCAATGAATGGAAATAAACTGAATGTACCTGAAATTATGCACCCAACTTTAGAGTATATTATGTCCCGATAGCTTAAAAAAAAAAAAAAAAAAAAAAATCAGAATATGTTAACTTTCTGGACAACCTGATTCATACATAGCATATTTTTCCCTTTTAAAAGATTTATTTGTGCTTATTTGGCCTCTTAGCCATGTGTTTATTCTGTTCCAGTTCCAAGGAAATGTTACCCATTAAATCTACTAGATTCTGATATGAGGCTGCCTGTCACTTTGGTTCTATTCAAAGGATTTCTTATGTTTGATAACTCCATGCCATTAATGCTGGGGCATCTGTCCATTTCCAAAAATGAGCTATCACACATCTGGCTGCTGGTAATAATTGCTTTATCAATGGCTCCTTCTCTGAGTCAATAACCTCATTTGGACTATAGCAGGATACGTTTGGTGTGCAGCCTAACTTATCTAATTCCATAGCTCTGTGTTTCTGCTGTATACATAAGACTGTCAAACAGCCCCAGTGCTACGGCATCTGAGTTCTCACCAGAGTAAAATATATTTCTGAAGATGTATTCTCACACGTCTTCTCCAGAACAGGAGAATAATTTTTCTGTATGTTTATTTTAACAAAATTCAAGGACTGGAATCAACAATGGAAGGTTTACTGGATATTTTCTTACCTTGACTGTACTCTATGTGTATATTTGCATACATATATGTATATATTGTGCTTCCTTTTGGTGATATAGTTGGCTGTCATCTGGTTTAACTCTAGCAATACTGCAAAAAGGCCTTATCACATTGTTAGAGTTAACTAAACAGATAAATTATTAATTAAAGATATTTTTTTCCTCTCCAAAACACAACATTTTCCACATATTTTTCCCCTACAACATTTTTGAGTTTTAAGTGTTTCTCATTATGGAAAGTTATTGCATTGGATCCAATGTCTTGGCTACCATGGAGTAATTTGCTTTAGTTAAATGACACTACATAATTTAGACAGATGAAGCACTAGCCAGAAGGTTTATCAGATGAATGGTATTGGGTTATCCTGATAAACATACTTGGGTTTTCAGAAGAGTGCCAGTAATACAGGGCTTTGTATCTACCTTCATTACTGCCCAATGTAGCACAACCATGTATGAAACTGCTCATGTTGAAGCAAAAGTGTCCATGTAACCATGGGATATCAAGACTCATCTGAGTGAAAATTGGGGCTTCTTGCTTTGCTTTATGATCTGGATATAAAGGATTTCAACTGGAATCTGTAACACTGTTTCTTCCAGGTCAAATCTAATATACTATGGCTTTATTTTTTTGTCAACATTCCCTGTCTCACTATGATAACCTTAGTTCACTTGGAAGCCTGAGAGTATTTGTATGCTAGGAAAAGTAGCATGGCACAAAGATTCTCAGGGCATCACTGACTCAGACTGGTAAATTGAGTCACTGTAGAATATCACTATGTGGGTCAAACTCAGAAGTCACACTCAGACTCAACTGTGCCCAAACTAGAAACTCTGCTTGTCTTTTTGGGTTGAGCATATCATGTAGAAACAGAGACATATGTCTCTGGATTGAGCTTGCTCAGGAGGAATTCAGATTTAGTGTTTAATGGACAGTGTGATTAAGTCCAGCGGTGGTATCTGAGAATCATTGTGAACAAGCATTTATCTACTCCTTCCTGCACTGGTCGCTGGCATTCAGGAAATTACTCTAACTTATTTAAGTCTTTGTCCCTCATTATGTTCATTTTTGAGTCTGAGAAAGAATATTAGGGAAATTAACATTTGTCTGTTCTGATAGTACTGCTGTGACAAAAGTAGTAAAGATGTGAAACAAATGGTTATTGAGATAAGACTGATCTTGTCTTCTTTGGAAACTTAATCCACTCTCATTCATTTTATTCCTCTTCTTTCCATGATCTACACTGCACTCATTTGTGCCCCTGAGAGCCACACGGTGAGGCAGACACTTTAAGTGTAAGGTAGCCCCCAGTGTAGATGTTTACACAGGCTCTTTTATTCAAGGCAGTGACAGTTAAAACATGCAGTTGTGGCAAATTAAGGCAATGGAGACTAACTGGTCCTCTGCTCCTCCCTGTATGTCATTTGTATAAGCATCTAGTCTCTTCAGACTGTTTTTCACCCTCTGCTTTGCCTGGAAGTAATCTATTGATATGATTCTGCTTACTCTCCTGTTTGCTATACTACACATCACACTGTGCTTGCTATTTCTCTGGCATTACCCATCTGTGATATCGGTACATGGGAACAAATTCCATTAACAAGCCTGCAGACTGATGAAACTCTTACACTGAAAATACTCAGCTCTGCACCTCTGTTTCCTCTTTCTCCTTTGCATAAAACTGGAAGAATTGATCTTTAGGGCCTACCCTGCAACCTCATTGATATTAGCAGCTTGGTGTCACACCCTATGTATCTGTTAGTACTATTCTGTATCAGTGTCAAGCAAAAGAGATAACTGATCTTATCTGCCACAACTAGGTAGGAATTCACAGCATCACAAAAGACCGTACATTGCTTTATCATCCAACTGGTAGAGTGGTTTGGGACAACTTGTCCATTCACTCTTGGGATGCGAAAGGAAATGTGCTTTGTTCGTGGAATTCTTTACCTGGTACTTACCACATACAGAAATGGTGAGAGACTTTGCCTAAGATATCAAGCTACTGTGGCTATTGCTGAAGCACAGGAATATAGATATTTTTAAGAACATGGTTGTTTCTCTGCTATGCTACTTCACAGCTACCTCAGATACCAGTGGGAAAATCAGAAGCAGTTCTGAGGTCACAGAATACAAAAAAAATCAACACCTTTCCAGCAATACCAGCACTACAGCATGAGCTACTGGACAAGAACAAAGGAGCTGTAGACTGAGTATAAGATGACAAATGATCCCATTGCATATTACCTTCTTGAGCCAAGAGCACAAGCTCACTTTAGAAGGAGCCAATCGCACTGGAAATATACCAGTAAATACTGAATCATCTCATGAAACAAAAGCACATCCATTAACACATTAGGGGTCTCTGTCCCAGCCATGGAGCTGCAGCTTATCCATCTGAGAAATTTCATTATGCTGTTTGTTGCTATTTGTTCTCAAAAAGGTGTTGCTACTTGGTCAGCTAGAAGTCAGTTGACTATCAAGCAGAGGCGGGAAAAATCTGCTGTTGATGAAGTGGTCATTGAGGTTTATGAGGAAATTAATTCTTTCATTTTCCTCAGGGCTGTCAAAATTGAAAGTACTGCTGAAGTAAAAATGAGGTTTGAACAAATGGGTTTCCTGAACTGTACAAGTACAACAGATCAGACATATATTGTCCTGTTCCTGTGAATGTACTGCCAGGATAGGATACTATTTCAACAGTGTTTATTCTGCAGTCAAGGTAGAATACTCATGGACACATATATTGGATTCATAGTGTGCAATGCCAAGATATTTTTAAAATGTGCCTCCTTTCATTATGGGCAAACCAAATGACAAAATCGTTTGGACTACAGCATCCATACCACCATACAGATAAAGTTATTCTGGATTTTTCTGTTTGGTACACAGAGTTAAAGACTACTTCGGTTTGGACAACTTCTCTTCCTTACACTTTAGTCGAGTTCAGCATGGTTTAAAAAGAAAGCAGGCCCATGAAATGCATTAATGATACTGGAAATCGTGCAAGCACTACTTGGAAAACATTTTCTCTCATCCAGTTTATAAAATCGTTAATGAATTTCTCATCTCTCCAGCACTGCAGATCAGGTGGTTGCTGATAATCTGGGATCCTTCGGTGTGTCCCCAAGGAATGGGATAGCATATTGTACAGTTCAGAGTAACAGAACAAATTCTTGGCAGCTGAAACATGCCCTTTCTGGTTTAGAATAGACTCTCAGAGCTCCACCATGTCCTGCTGTCTCCTCTCTCATTGCTGTGAAATTCCTCTGAAAGTAACTCAGTCATCTTCCTTTGATCCTTTACAGTATCATTTTCTTATCTGATTAACTTTACATCAACCACACTGCCCTCCTGCTTCCATTTATCTTCATTCTTGCCTCCCTTCCTTGCTTCCTTCACCTTGAGTTCCTGCTCTTCTCATCACTATCAAAGTACCTATCAAATTCAGAAGTCACTTACTCTGTTGGATGGTCTTCTACACAACAGATTTCTCTTTAATTTGTCAAATACCATTGTAGTTGTTCCTGAAGAAAAGAAGAAAACAAAAAATCATAGAGCACTTCCCTTCTATTTATTCCTCACATATGGTGCTGTATATGAAGAAGTAAGTTTTTATCTCTAAAGACTATTCTTTCTGTGGGTTTTCCATTTTTACCAGCAGTTCCCTACCATGTGGGACTTTCATCGAGGACTTATTCCAAGAAAAGAAGTGATGAGACAATTTTGCCTTTCAGATGTACAAAAAACTGTATGGTGCAGAAAAGGGGACAAAGAATGAAAAGGAACAACCAAGCCAATACACAGAAGCAATAGTGAATATCTTGAAAATCTTCCAGGCCACTATTCCTTTAGAAGATTTCTGCATTTTCAGATGTCAAGATGGAAAAGAAAGAAAGTAAGCAAGCCTGCTATCATTCCACCTGTACCATCTGTGGTGAGGAAAACTTGTGTATGATAGATCAGCTGGTAGAGGGACAAGTTAAAAATGGTAGCAAACTAAAATTCTCAGAATTTGCCATGAACTATTTGGACTAAAAAAATTCCCTTCAATAAGAATGCCAAAAATTATATCATTTCTACATTGTCAATCAACATCAGCAAATCTTAAGTCAGGATGTTTGGGGAAGTAGCAAGTTGCTTTATAAAGAACTCATGACACCTACTAATTCGACTATTACATTTACAACCCTCTTATACTCACACCTGTTATTTTTTTAAATATCATACTGAGGGGCTGGAAAGTGTTGCTTGAAGTCACAGTTTTATGTATTTATTGATGTATTTATTTAAAACTCCCCACTTGGTTATAGTTTTGAAGTAGCTGTTAACAATTAGGAGAAAAGAAGGGGAATGTTGTATTTGAGGATAAGAGCAACACATGCTACTGCAGCTAAGCCAAGTACAGAAAGCAGATATTTAAGAACCCACTTCAATATTTTGCAATAGCCATTGTGAGAAGACCAGGGAGGACAGAACTCCATCTTCTCATCCAAGACACCTGTCTCTTTTGTGCAGGAAACCTCTCCTACATTCTCTGAGTGTGTGAACAGTTCCTAAGAGTTTTAGATAAATGTGTCTTTGGATCATCATCATATTTGTGGAAAGATTCTTCCATTCATAGGCACTACCTTTCACTCAGATTACAGTCCAATACTCTCAGTTCTTCCTGACACATTTTAGGTAGAGCTTCAATAATATATATATATACATATATATATATATATATATATATATATATATATATTTATTGCCCTTTAAAGGCCATATATCAGATGTTCACTCAAAGCATCATCTGCACTGTAACATTCATGGACACATACACCATGACTTCATTTTAACCTGGAGAATTATTCAGTTGGTATAAGTTTGCCAATCATGTAAGCCATCATATGGTTTCCACATTGTACTGGGTTTAAATGCAAGGTTTTGGTGGCCTCTGTGAGGAGAAAGCAGGGGATGCCCCCATGTCAGACACAACTGCTTTCAGATGTCTCCAAAATGGACACCCTGCTGGCCAAAGCTGAGCCCATCAGTGATGCTGGTGGATCCTCTGTGATAACATATTTAAGAAAGGGTGAAAAATGCTGCTCAGTAACTGTGAGGGAGAGTAGTGGGAAAAAATGTGAAACAAGGTCAGTGAAGAAGGAGGGGGAGGAGCTGCTCCAAATAGTGGAGCAAAGATTCCCTTGCAGCCCATGGAGAAGACCATGGTGAAGCAGGTTGTCCCCCTACAGAACATGAAGGACTATGTCAGAGCAGATATCCGCCCTGCAGCCCATGGAAGACCCCACACCAGAGCAGGAGTAGCTATCCTTACATCCAAGCATCTAACCTAGGTAAAGATCCAAGCATCGATTTTAGCACATTCTCTCAGGCAGTGGAATGGCTAGACCAGGACACATGGCATAGCTGTAAGGCTGAATTGCATTTTTCACAGCTATGGGGGAAAATGACAGGAAATCTAAGAAAAAAATTTATAGAAACAGTAAACAATAATGGCAGAGGAATGTGACTCATAACTGAGATAAAAACAGTAAGATCTCTGAATTAAGTAGGCCTTTAACAAAGTTTTAAAAGGGGTGAGATTTAAAACATAAATTGGATACCTAAATTGAAGCATTACTTTTTTTAAGCAGTCATGGTGATGGCAATAACTTGGAGAAGGGAGTGGGCAGAATGAACCATATTAAAGAAGCACAAGCAATTATAAAATTACATTAATTGTGATCTTCCATATTCAGAAAGACTTATATGACAGTTATAAGTAAACCCAGTTGTGAAACATTACCTTTAATCAATCCATTTCCATTATAGTAAAGGAGTCCTAATTTCTCTAGTTCTTCAGAAATTGCAGCAAAAATAATTCTTCTCTCCAGTATCTGACCAGTATTCTCTTGTTTCCACCAATCCTATCCACCCTCAGGGCATGAAAGTGTAATCTGTCCTCCTATATCCAAAGTGTAATCTGTCCTCCTATATCCTAACAGGCTCCACTTCTGTGTGCCTTTGTGTGTGGTTTCTTGTGCCACATAAGGCTTTTGTTGTTGCTTTTTGATTCATTATAGGGTTTTTATTTCTTTAACTCTGGTATTTCCATACTCTAACACCATTTATTGCTTTCCATAGTTTCTTCAAGATCTTTCCTTTACAGTCAGATTAAAATCACTGCAGTCTAGCAACAGATAGAGAAAAGTTACAGAGAAGGTAAGTAAAATCAGACTGTGTACATTCCCGGGTTTATGTTGGAAGCCAGCATTCATCTTCAGATCAGACAAAACATACAAGCTATTTCCTAAAGACACTTTTTTTGTGGCATGTGTTTTCAGATTAGTTCTCTGAATGTGGCAGAGGTTTGGATGGGGAACACCAGTTCTGCCTCATTCCTACTCCACATTAAGAGTGTTTGCAAACATATTATTTCACAAGAAAAACAGATTAAAAATTAATTTATTTCCCTTCTCCTCAAATGTTACTTTTGAACACAAAGAAGAAATAGGCATTTGGAAGCAGGAAAAGAAGGATCAGATGCTTCTAGGCAAATTTACTACTTGAATTTTCCATGTTGCACCCATTTCACAGCCATTCTTTGAAAACATTCACACGGATTTGTGAGGCTGTGAAAGGCTCAGAATTAAACGAAACTGAATGCTCCAGTACAAAACAGGAGCGGGTCATTTCCTGCTATTTCTGGTCTATCTGCCTGTGCCTGGAGCGTGAGGGAATGAGGGAAGGGGGAAGGAGCGTTGTGGTGAAAGTGCCAAGCTGCTGAAGTTCAGAATAAATCTGTCTCCTGGCAACTCCACACATTTGCTTTCCTTTCCCTCTACCAAGTGTTGTGGTACAGCGGAATACAGAGTCAGCAGCTACTTTACGTCCTCCTTCTGAAAAAAAAAAAAAAAAAAAAAAAAAAAAAAAAAAAAAAGTATAACTGAATTCAAGGCAAAGTAAACATACAAGTGATTCAGAAAATGGAGTCTCTCCTACCCAGACACGTTCCATCCTTCCATGTAAAAAGATGCTGAAAATACTACTCCCGCATAATCATCTGTTTTTCAAAACTAGAGACTTGAGGAAGAGGAGCGGCTCCAGCACTGATGCCTGCACAACACTACTGCTGGATTGCCCGGTGTGCTAGTAACAATACCAACTGCTGAGTGCTAAAACTAGTCCTCTGCTTACATCGTGCTCTCCTTGTCTCTTCCTAACTGTCATTATTGCAATGGACACTTCTAAATTTAAGTCAGATATCTTAAACTATGACACGAATGCTTTAGGATTAACATGCAAAACTTAATTTCATATCAGCCTTCCCTTTTCTGAGCCAGTCCAGTTCTGGCCACAGATGCAGTACGTTTCCCTTTATCATGTCTATACTTCTTCCGTCTCAGAAAGAAACGAAGCAACCAGGAAGGTGGTTTTAACTAACACATGATTGTTATCACAGCTCAGATTAAGGAGGTAATATCCAGCTCAGTGGTGGTAGCCTCTGAAGATGAACTAACTCCCTCTCTTGCAATTGTGGTATTGAATTCAAATCTGCATATATGATGGACAGGCAAACCCTGCTTTTCATAGGCACTGGCCTCATCTTACAGATGGACAAGGCCTCAAATGACACAAAAAAGCTCCCTATGACACTCCATTTGTCTAAATCACTTTCTGTCCGTGATGATAAAAGAAGAAAATCCATTTTAAGAATGAACCTGCTCATAATATCCACATTTTCCAAGTAAGGATTTTTCAGGCAGGAAGTAGTCCAAAGGAAAAGATTTAAAATATTCTTAAATTTCTTTTATGAACCAATCTATCAGCTCCTAGTTTCATAGACCTTTTGACACAATCAAAGGCAGCTTTCCCTCTTGTCTTACAGGTACTCTGTTCCAAGTTAAAGCCCGAAATAAGCCTGTAATGTGACTCAGGTGACTGATCACACTAGAAAGAGTAAAAACCAGTGACAGAATATTCGCAATTAACCAGTGGCCTGCTATGTTTTGCATGATTCACTGCTGACCAGTGAATAAATTTATAAAATGACAGCTTAGAGACAGGGGAAAAAAGAGTGACTGGCAAAGAATACAATATATTTCTATCACATCTCCCCGTCTCTACTAACAAAATGGAAAGAAGGGAGTTACCTGCTGCTCTAAAAGTTAAGACATATGCAGAATTTCCTTTGCTAAAAGGTTTCCTCAGTAACTTGGCAGTGTGTACTTGTTATTCCCCAAACTTTCTTTCTCCTCTGAAATCCTGTGCTACCCTCCTGTGACATTTTCTTGCATGCACTCCACTGAAGTTTGGGTCTATTGTTTCACAACAAGGGAGCTGATCCTTCAGCAGTTACTTATTTATTGAGGTCACTTGAGGTCAGTGATGTGGGGTTTATGGGGTGCTTTTTTTTTTACAGAATATGGCCAATCTGGTCTATTGGAATTCCTTTAATTTTGCAAAGGGGGAGGTAGATGGTGGAGTTTCATTTTAAAATTACATACATATCAAACGCATAGGTCTATACCTGCATTGTATGTATAACTGGCTATTTTCAATGCTTGTCACCCTCCTGTCACAATTTTGGTTTGATATTAATGGACTCATATGGTTTTTCATGAGCAAGATCTTAGTTCTTTATTTTTCACTGAGGTTTTTTTTTTGTGTGTTGCACAGCAAGGAAAGGCTACTTTGCCTTACCTCTCACATTTCTTTCTTGCCTGGGTGACAGGGGATTTGTTGACATTTGCTGCATGCCCTGTTGCTATTATAAATCGGAAGCTACATTTCAAGCTTCAGCACACTCAGAGTTAAGCTGCACTGGAAAGAGGACAATGGAAAATATAAATGGAAGAAATCTGAAGATGTGAAAAGGGAATTATTTGGAGGAGCTTTTTCTTTTATTTTGAAGCATTTAAGAATGCGGTCAGAAAAAAATTCCTTACAAAGTGGGGCTTTTTTTGCTTTGTTTTTTGTAGCTGGATGACTAAAGTTAAGGTTCTAACTCTGTGTTTAGTCATCAGAGTTTGTGTCCTCTCAAGCCACTCTGAAATCTTTCCCTTAAACAATCATCAGTACAAAAAGTATATATTTTGTGTTGTAAAATATTTTCCAGAATTTTGAAAGTGTCTTTCTAAATAGTGCTTAGTGTCAGAGTTTTAATGAATTAATACATTTGTTTAAAAATATCCATTATGTGAAGAGTTTCAGTTTTCATTTTAAAAGGTTTTCAATTCTGCGTGTGTAATATACAATAAATGAATCCCGACTATTGAAAAAATAAACAAAAGTCAGAGAAAAGTAAATTTTACAAATCAGGCCAAATAAACTATTTCAGTTGAAAGAAATCAAATAATGTTTCTTTTTAAATTTCACTTTGTAGGAAATATCTAGCAAGAGGTTGTTCTCCTATGTTCTATTCCAAAATGGAAGGAGTGTTTTACATCAGGAAATTTCCCTGAAATGAAAAATTGGGTTCTCCTACAACTGCAGATTTTCTAGTCAGTTGGGAGCTTCAAGTGACTTTAAAAGGAGTGTGAGTACAAATCAGTTTATTTATCTGGACTGTTTACAATAATGTTCATCTAGTGAAAAGAAGTGTAATGTAGGGAGTCAGTTTTATAAACGTGGCCACAATTCAATACCACAATCCTTAAAAAAAAATACAACAAATAGAAAACATAAAACAATAGAGAGGAAGCATATAATTTGAAAATATTTTTCATGACTTTTTTTTCGGTTTTTAACTTGTTTCACAATGTTTCTTCTTTTTCTCCAGGATAATTTACTGCATAATTCAAAACCTGCAGATAATTTTGACCTCTTTTCCTTTATTATTAGCTATGAAATTTTGTTTAAGCTTGATCGTTTTAAAAGGGATGGGTGGGATAAAGTGAAGCTTCTAATTTTGCATCCCGCTCTAATCTCCGATGTGAGAGTACTACAGGCTGGGGTTTTGCATAGTAAATACGGGCAACAGATAGAGAGATTTGATACACACCCACACCTTTGCATGTCAACCTCGAGAGCGGCCTGTAGGTTTGGAGTGGTAGCTGACCATAATGGTCCCTTTTGGACTTCAAACCACCCAATGTCCCTATGAGGGAAGCTCCTATATTTTATAGTTGGGTTGGGCTCGGGAATTTATTTTTTTTTTTTTTTTTTTTTTTTTTTTTTTTT
>NW_020799091.1:67259288-67265344 GCF_003259725.1 Athene cunicularia
CGCGCAACCGGTGGCGGCCCCCAAGGGCTGGGGCGGCTGGAGGCTGGGTCTGCCCTAGGGGCTTGGTGATGATCTCCATCTCCCTGGAAGCCCACCTTGAAGGTGCCATCCCGCTCACTCGCCCACGGCGGGAAACTGGGCTTCAAGGTGGGAATAAACCAAGAGAGGGACACGTCAGCTCTCCTTCCCACCACCTGGGCAGAGAGTTTGCTTCAAGAAGCAGGCGTCGTGTTCTGCAGGCGAAAGTCGAAGGATAAGCAGAGCTATGGTTCTTAAGAAAAGCTGTAGCGGGACCGTGCGCTGTGCAAATCAGCATCTTTCATTCCGAGGTGCTGGTATAAGGACCTTTGCAAGACACTGAAATACAGCAGGTCGCTCAGTTCCTTAACAGTAGGCCCTGGGTATCTCCTTCAGCTTGATTCTGTTCACTTTTAAAAATAAATAAATAAATAATTGGGTTTAATTTTTGGCTTATAATTGTGCATCTGGCTCAGAGAGAGGAAGAAAGCCCTTAGCTACATTTTTAAAAATCCAAGCTTGGATGAGCTCTTTAAGTGATTATAAAGTTGACTAAATGTAAAAGCTTTGCAAAGGCAGTAATTTCAGACACACTTCTGGCTGCTAAGACATGTCTATGTTTCATTTTCTGTATATTTTTAGGGAGCTTAAGTGGGGTGGGTAGCTCACTCATTGGAAAAAGGTTTTTTTAAATGTCATGCTTCATTTGGCTGTATGGAAAAGCTGAATATCAGATGTCCTGTCAGGAAATAAGATACACTGATATACAATGTGCAAACATTTTATTTTGAAGAACTCCTTCACAGTCTCACTTCATGGAAGTGAGTTGCCCAACTTAGTCACACAGCAAAGAGAAGTCTACATCCTGATTTAGGTTTAACTTCTTGGTTTAGAGCTCATGGCAGCAAGATATCTGAAAAGGAAAGCAAGCTTCAGTTTTTTTCTGCGGTTTCAGTAATTCTTATCTTCACCATCAGGAAATGGGTTCCAGTACACCAGGATATGGAGAGAATGTTAGCCCAGGGAAATTTTTTAACCTCTTCTTTATAGCTTGTTTATTAAGAATGGAAGAGGGAATGACTAGTCTTTTACTTAGGAGCACCACAGCATAATGTTTCTGATCTTGCAGAAGGGCTCTCTGAAGGTCTGAGAATAGGTGGTACCAATGAAAAACAGCACTTCGTCAGGCAGTTTTCTTAGTCCCCTTGAACAGAAGGACTTGAGAAGCAGGCAGGCAACTTGAGGGCAGGCAACACTTCTCTAAATGCTTGTTATGATATGACCTTATTCTAGTGCCACCAAAAGTCCTCTGGGTTATAGTGAGAAGACAGAACCAGTTATTTCAGAAAAGAAAAAAAAAAAAAAAAAAAAAAAAAATTTTAAAAAAAAGTAAACTTTTCATATGTCCTCAAAAAACTGTCTTATGTGCTGCCATTTACTCCTGTTGAATACTCCTGATTTTGCAGCTCACCTTGAATGAAGAATAGACTGTTCCTTAAAAGCTATTTATTTTAGAGACCATCATTCTCATTGGCTTCACACAGAACCTGGAAGGTCTCACTGGAAAAAAAAAACAACACACCACCTCATTGGAAACCAAGTCTTTTCACACCTCTTCAAGGCAGAAGGAGACCTCTTGTCTGCTTGTTCAATAGCTCTAGGATTCTCAAGCCATAAACAGGCATGGATTGAGTATGTACCCAGTAATCCCCAGCAGTAAAACAATGTGCAGAAACCAGTGTTTCAATACATTGGATTGAAATTTAAGACAGAAAATGAACTTAGAAAGGTGTCTTTCTGTTCAAAATAAAACCATCAGAGATGCCAGACACAGTCATAGTGACATTGTGTATACACTCCTTCCAATTTGGAAGCAACTTTGCCATGATAGGACATCATCAAAGCATTGAGGTAATGTTTAATTGCACTCTTTTTCTTTTCTTTTTCCACAAGTATATTCAGTATTGTACTGATGTTTTCTCAGTTAGTTCATCTGTCTCTGCATTTTATCTTTCTGTCTGTCAGGCTTATTAGCATACTTTGACAGATTAAAAGGCTAAGGTCAAACAAACAAATCCCCAAAGAAATACTGCTAATTATTGTCATATGTTTTTTAAATACTTTAGCTTCTTCAAAGAATTTCATAAGGAACTAAATTCAACTTTGCAGTCTAACTGTTTCTTTTATGAGCCCCTCCTCTCCTTTTCCTAGCCACCCTCCAGTGCCCCTGCCCCCATTCTCATTTTTTTTAGGCAAGCAATTAGCTACTTACAAAAACACGACTGCACTTCAGTTGGGTTACACTTTGTGGGAGTTACCTGGGGTACATAGTGACGCACAGCAAGTAACATTCAGTTTTCTGTTCTGTGGTGCCTGAAGATGTAAAAGACACTATTTATTGCTGGCAAAGAGACACAGGTCATCGTTCTTCGAGAATCCTGATCGGGGACTAGTGAGAACTGCATACAATAAAGGTGTCCTTTGCACGCCAGCATTTTCACTCCGCTCATATGGCGATGAGGATCGGTTAGGATCTGGAGGTAGAGTCAGAAGGATAATGAGCTGCACATTAATACCAGATGCTGTACAAAGTTTTCTTTACTTTCAGCTTCTTAAAGACAAAGCAGAGCAGTAGATGGCCTGAGTGTGAGTGAAAAAATTTAAAAAAAAAAAAACAAACAAAAAAAAAAACCACAAAAGTCAAACACACATTCAATTACAAACAATGATTACAACCATAGTCAACTGAATACTTTCTTTATTCATTGTTGGCCTAGGTAAATAATAAGGTAGGAGTTGATCAGATAGAGAGGGATACTGGCTTCTTGTGAGGATGAGACAACAGGTAGCTAAAATAAATAGAGAGGAACTGCTTTTGTAACACGATAAGCAACAAAATAATCCTGATTAGTTTAATGAGCAGACATATATTTATCTTACGCCTCCATTTTTCTATTAATTTCCAGACACTTCCATGCTTCAAGACAATGTATCTGTTTTTTAAAGGATTAATTGTTTGACAGGTATGCAAAGGTAGCATTGCCAAACCTTGTTCATGGCAGGTAAATCATTACATGGCCTAAGACAGTGTTCATTAGCAGTGTTGTCAATCAAGTGGGAGTCCTGCCAGAGAATTGCTGATGATACGACAGGGTCAGAGACGAAGATATTCAGTCTCTATTCATCCATCAGATTTTTTTTTTTTTTAAATCAATTTACAGCATGATAATTGAGTCAAGTTTATTGTGCTGCCCCTCAAACAATGTAGGATTTGGTGATTATAAATCTCTTGGTACTGAAACCACACAGAAAAGAGAAAGAGAGGAAGAGAAAGGAAAAAAGGAGAAAGGGAGCAGGAGAGTTGGGATAGGGTGGGGAGATGAAAGCTAATTGTTAAGATAAGTATTTTAAGAAGGAAAAGTTTCAACTAGAGAAGGCCTATCTTTAAGATGAAAAAAATAGTTGAGATGATGAAGTCCTCAGTTAAAGAAATTCTTCACGAAAGGTGAAGGGCTAAATTGCCATTCATGTATCTGTATCATCTGAAATTATTTCACTGATAAAACCAATGTGTATCCTTCCCAGGGGAACAATACTGCCTTCAAAAGTATTGTTTCTTTCTGCTGCATTGGAGAGCTGTTTTGTAAAATGTTTCCCCCTCATACTTGCAACTGTGCATGCCTGTGTGCACTTATGTGCATGCAAGGTCTGTCAAAAAGAAAAAAACAATGTGGAAGGAGAAAGTGAAAAGTCTCTTTCTAAGGCAGAAAGAGGAGAGCTTTCTATAGGCTTTCTATAGGGAGGAAATCCCTCTTCTATCAACCTGGGCATGGCTCTTGATTTCTAAGGCAAATGTCCAGCACAGTATTTCCAGCCCAGGTAAAAGGGTTCGTAAACTTTCCTCCTATGACCTGCACTCTTCTCCCACTTATGCCAAAGATTAAAATAAGTGTAGTTGCCATCACACACAGGCTTTCTGTAAACTGATGTTATTGGTAAACATGTGCTTGCTTATCTACTTTCCTCACTTTGCTGTTTGGCTGATTTCAGACACATGATAAATAGACCATTCCTAAATTTTCATATAATTGCGTTTAAATATAATTTTGAGCAATTATAAATGAATGGGAGAGGAATTCATATGAAATCTGTCTCAAAATAAACCTGTAAAATATCTGAGGAGTGGTGCATTCCAGGGTGATTTCTTAAACTCCCCTTCATACAGCAGCCGTGCTCACAAGCTCTCCCCCTCAGACCCTGACTCCTTTCTGGGACTCATCAGGCTGATGCTGAACATATTTAAATCCTCCCCATAAAAGGTTTAGTCTAAGTTGCTTCTCCAGTACTTGTTTGAACATTAAATATGCAAATAATCATCATTACACTTCCAACAATTACACATGTTTGCGAGCACCATGTCAAGTACTGGCAGCAGTGCAATCATTTGTAAAGACAAATATTCCATTCCAAGAGATGTCATGCTGCTTAGAAGATTTCTTTTTGTATTAGTAGCCACACTGCTGCTTCATAAAGTGTGCAAATGAACGTGACAGTGCTGCCAATAGCTGCCAGTTCCTTCCTCTCGACAGAGCAGATGTCAATCAACCATCCCAAACAGACAAGGCCTCGGTACTGCTGCAGACATTAAACATGTAGGATGGAGAAGGGAGGGCACAAACAACACAGGCAGCACAGGGGCTCAGCGTACTCCTCTCTCTCGCTCTCCCTCCTCCTTCTCTCCCTCTCAGCCTCTCTCCTTCTCTCTTTCTCTCTGAGGAGGCCCGAGGCCGTTGGAATATTTTAATTTCTGATTTCTGACTATATTATCGCGTGTTTGTAACAGACGAATTGTAATTTGTAGCTCTGAGGTGATATGAAAAGCTGCCTGCGACCGTAGGACAGATGCAGGCGTGTGTGGCAGACTTCTCTCCTCCCTGCTCTTGCCTCCTTCCCTCTCTCTCCTGCTCTTTATGTAGTTATGGATAATTGTCAGCATTCACTTTTATCACATCCAAAGTAGCAGCTTAGAGAAGATGCGACTTTAGTAAGGACTAATCTTGCCTCCTCCTGAAGTGGGAAAATCCCAAGTATTTCAGGGTCCTATTGATAACCCTTGTGCTTTTTTTCCATAAAAGACGGATGACTCTGGCAAGCTTGGGAGACTGCAGATAATGGGATTGACTTGGTACTTAAATCTCAGTGAACCAAGACAGCATAAGTAATTAGTGAATTGGATCCATACTGGGGTGCTAATGATGGCTAATACTGCCCCACACCATTCTAAAAACCACAAGATACACATCCATCTCATTCAGATAAAACCAAGGGGACACTGCTTTTGCGGGCATCATTTATTTCTTCCTTAACACAGAATTTATCCCCTGTAAAAAAAAAAAAAAAATCTAATTTTCCTGGAGTGACATCCAGAAGAACAAGTGACCGTTCTGTCAGAAGAGTTCATTATGATCACAAATACCTCTGGTGTTTTTAATTAAGAAAGGCTAATTAAGAGAAACTACGCATTTATCTTCTTATCTAGTTGTCAAGGGAAAAGTCACAAACACTACACTAACTATATGCTGTTTGAATGGGAGACACAGTTCATATTTTTAATCTTTGGAGGTTTTTTCATTTTCAAACCGACCAAATCCTCACAAAGGAGAAACTTCACTTAAAGAAAGTATTTCTTTATTTTAACTGGCACTCCAACTTTTATTAAGTGTAGTTCAACTCCGCATCCCAATTTTCCTCCAGCTTAGTATAATTGTGTACAAACTAGCATTCTGCCTCATTTTTCTTTCCCCACGAGTGATAGCATTTTATCAGGATAATTTAGATAAATGTCTTTCCATAGGGTTTGCTTATCCTTCCAGGAGCTATGATCGACAAACAGCCACATAAGATGAATGGCATCGTATTTTGATCAAATGTATTCTCATCTAAAAGTAGAGAGAGTTTCAAGGTGAGGGGAATGTCTGTTTTCCTCAGATGTGATCGTCAGAGGGTGGTCCTCACCCACACCCCCCACACCCCCACAC
>NW_020799091.1:67265394-67317748 GCF_003259725.1 Athene cunicularia
ATGTGTATAAGAGACAGGGTTTGTTACTGTGGCTGCGAGTTAGGATGTTTCTCTGTGTGAGCGTGCGCGTTGCATGTATCAGACCCTAAAAACAGGGACGATGTGGTGGAAGATGTGTTGAACTAATCCAACAGCCTCAGCAAAATAATTTTACAGAGATAACTGAGGACAGGAGGGAGGTTGTTTGGGTAGGGCAGAATGGCACACAGAAACTGGGAACCCAGGTACCCTTCAGCTTTTGTGCTGCCAGCTAAATCCTAAAGTCAGACAACTGATCTTGCCTCTTTCAGCTCTTTATTTGCAATAGGTTCTGTTGTTATGGGACTTTAAAAAAGATGTGACTTGAGGCAGACTTGGACTGTAGCATATAAAGGGTTAAGATGCAACATTACTGATTAACAGCAAAAGAGACTCCTGCCAGACACTAGGTGGGTTTTGTTGTTTTTTGCTTTTTGTTTTTTGTGGGTTTTTTTTCCCTTTTCTTTTTTCATTAGGATTAAGTTGAAATCTTTCTTTTCCCTGACTGTCAGAAGAGTCTTAATTCTATGCTGGGTTATTTCGGCAAGTACCTCAGTAGGTGTGTGTGTGACCACAGTAGGAAATGCTTTTTAAGGAAAACTTCATATTCAACATTTGAGGAGAAAAAGCTGTTTAATACAGGGGCTCTTCGTTTTCCTTCTCAATCTGTAACTGATTAGGCGGCATTCAGAGCTAATGTAGGATGAAAAGATGGGCACATTCTCATCTGAGAAGGCGGAAGGAGGGGTTGGTTGGGGTAAGGATCTGAACTGGATTAGTACAAACCCAAGTTTTAGTTGGGATGGGGCTAAAGTGTTAGCCCACAGGCAAGCAAGCTACCCTTCATCAGCAGAAATGCTCTCACCTTAGTGACTCTTTTTGCTTCTCAAAATGCAGAGAAATTCCCCACGAAAGTAGTGCTTTGCAAATTGCAGCTTTAACCTCATCCTTTCTATCCGGCGAGAATTTCGTTGCTTTCTTTCTTTCTGTCTTGCTGCATATGAGAACTTTCAGCTTGTGTAGTTGCTAGATGCGTGTATTTCTAAAATGACAGGCATTTTTATAATACTAATAAATCACACAGTCCTTTAAGTCTAAAACTGAACTCTGACTCCTGCCCAACCAGGTTTCCTTTTCTTTTCTGCTTACCACTGACTTACCTGTCTCTTGTTAGCTTTTAGATCTTGTTGTAAACCTAAAGAAAAAAAAATAAAAATTTAAAAATCGTATTTTCATCATGCAAGACCTGAAGTAATGTGCCCTGAAGAAACCTGAAATATTTTAGCCTACATAAATCACCAGGATCTCCATTTCGTAACATTTATTGTGAAACATTGCAATGTGGAAGGGTAGGACAAGAGTATAAGAAATACTGTTAAAATGTGAGGATACATATTCTGCAAAATTAGAATACTGCTTGTTAAGGGAGGTCGCTTTTCTTAGCTTTCTTACTGTAACTGTTTCCCTTCCATGAGTTTAGCTTTCAGAAGAGCTTCATTGTTTATATTCCTAACAGCCTGCATTTCCCCTTGAATATGATGAATGCAGCTGCAGGACCCTGCATCACCAGTTTTTGGGAGTTTGTCAGATGGTGGGGGTCTTCAAAGAGTTTTCTAGCAGAAAGAGAAATGCCTCCCTTCTTTTGACCTAATTTGCTCAAATATTTAGTAGTTACTCCCATTTCTGTTGTCCTTCCTCAAAATAGCTCTAGAAATTGCAGGCACTGAAAAAAACAATCACCTCACTGGACAACGGCACCTAAAATACTGCAATTCTCAGTTTTTACTTCTGAAATATTATTACTTATTTTTTTCTTTCTAAACAAGAAGGCTTTGCAGAAATGAGAAAGAAAAAAAAAAAAAAAAGGAAGTTAGAAAGTGATATATGATGTATCCACTTACAGCTTAAGACTTACATACACTATTAGCAGAATTACAGAGCTTGTAGTAAACGGTATTAAATCTCAGACACTTGGCTGAAAGCAGGTCCATATCCAAGGTTATAGAAAAGGAGGGATAATTTTTATGAAGATACTGACCTTCCTGAAACTAATATCTGCCACACATTTCTTTTCCTAACATTTTAAAAGGAGGTCAATTCATTTCCAAATCCTTTCTAATAAGACTTTGAAAGTTACATTAAAAAAAAAAGAAAAAAATGTATAAAGCCCTTACATGAATCTGAAGTCAAGAATAAACTACCTTAGTTAACTTTCTTTTGATGCTGAGGGGTGGAAGTTAAGATAACACTTGTTTTTCCTACCCATCAGAAAGAATAGCGGGAGCTGCAAGACCATTTTCACTAAGGGGAGAAATATGGAAGAATTAATTCTGTATCACTCTTCCCTGCTGGACAATGGCCAGATTCTTGTTGTCTGTGGTGGGAAAGTTTGTAGTGCACATAGATAAGTAGTGGAGATATAGAAAATGTTTACATAAAGGAAAGTGAAAGCAGTACAGGTAAACAACTGTTTCATTCAACTTCTGATATTCCCTTTCCATGACTAAGCACACAGAGCAGAAAGTCAGAAAGAAACGGCTCTTTTTTTTTTTTTTTTTTTTTTCAAAGAAAGAAACTCAGAATACCATACTTTTTACACCTTATAGCAGATATCAGGATGCTGCTGAAAAAAAAAGTGCCAGAATTAGAATTCCCTCAACTTGAGCAAACAGTCCTGAAAACTGCCAGTTGATATTTCCACTGGTTTGGAAGTTTGAAAGCAGGCTAAAAATTTAGGGGTAGTTTTTGTTTGTTTGTTCCTGACCACTGATAGCATGAGCTAGCAGCTGGTAGGAGAATAAAGGAAAATGTGTGTGTATTGGCAGCAGACAATTTATAACATGAAGCGATTACTCTGTTGGAGTCTTAAACATCAGAACTTGTGTCTTAAAAAATAATAATTTGCTTGGACAATTTTACAACTGAGCATTTAGTTTTTTCCCATTTTTCCTCCTTCAAAGATGTGTTGGAATTTGTAACCAACAAGATACATAATTTATCAATCTTGTACTTCTTTTTAAGAGGCGTTTTTCAATCTCGTGCCTTTTAAAGCCTTGATGCAATCCTAGCTTGGTAAACCTACATCTCCACCTAGTGGTTCCAACGAAAGGTGAAGCAATCATTTTTCAAGTAGTGTGGGCATCCAGTAAGTTTGCAGTGCCGCACCAGTGTGAAGAAACCACATTCTTCTGAAGGAAATATTTTTAAACTTGAGATTTAATACATATATACATGCTAATTGAATGTTGACATTTCATTGCCATATGTATTTATATAATAGCTCTTTTATTTCTCAGTATTCCTAATAATTTAATCTTCCAACAGGAAACCCAAATTTTTGGTTCATCCTACATTTTCTGTAACCCCATCTTAGACTGTCCTTGGACAGTAATAGAAGATTCCCATCTTTCCTGCACCCACACCTCTGATGCAAAGTGTGACCAAAGCCCCAAACTAAGCATAGAACAATAACCAAGAACTTGAATATGCCCTGGGACGTCTCCTTTGTGCAGATGAGTTTTTATAAACCTTTGGTTTAGGATACTTTGTATCTGCTGTGAGGAATTTTCAGGCAATCCATGAAGGGAACAGGTGTGCACAGTGATGTAGCTTTGGTACTAGGGGAAGGAAGATTTTTTAAAAGTTGTTCTGTCCTTTCCCCAAAAGCTTAATATTATATTTTCTTGGTTCTCCAATAGAGTCTTTCTTCAATTGTTCTGAAAAAATTATTAAGGATACCTCTGAAAGATTATTCTTCAGAACAGAGGGAATTGCATTGCTGGAAAAACTCCAGTGCCAACACGATCGCTTATTGTCTCATTCAATCACCGTAAACCATCCCTTCAAGAGGTACCTGAAGCATATAAAAAATAACCCTTTCAGGTCCACAAAGAAACTAGTATATTTCAGTAGCAGTAAATCCATTCTATTTAAAAATTAAAATATAGGGATAAATGAAATTAGTCTCCTGAGCCTGTCCAAAAGATCTTACTTTTCTGAACCACGGTTCTTATTCCTTTCATGTGTATGCAGTGCCAGCTGCTTCACACAGCAGTAAAAAACTGTTTTGGGGAGGTTCTGGAATACCATTCTTTTAAGAAAACAGTCAGTTCCATTCACAGTGCACAAAATTAAGTGCGTGCCTAAAACTGTGCAGGACTGGATCCTTCACATGGGCAGTAGATGTACTGTTAATTAAATGCTACTTGTAATAAAATATATTAAAGTGATTGAAGCTACTGTAGCTGCAGAGGGCCTAGAAAGTACAATAATCCTTCACTGTAATGTAGAATCCTCGTGTCAGAAACATGTACAGTACTTAGAAAGAGTATAATTAATGCACATTAACATATATACTCAGTGAGAGAATATATGAAGAGGGTGCTTTGGGACATGGTTAAAATTTTTGTGACTTCAAATTAGGGAAATTTGGAAAATCTCCAGTTCAGCAATTTAAAATGATTAAATGGTATCATAACGTTGCCCTAAAACTGAGCAAATGTGAAGAAATGTGGAAATGTAGTTTTATTTCATTAATGAGATATTCCAGCCTTAAATATGTTTTCCACAAATACAATAAATATTGATTTTTTCTTAGCTAATTAAGAATGGATGGTCACCCACAGATAATTAAACTAAATATTTAGTCTTGTATAGTGAAATGAAAAACTAGATGCTTATTTCGGAGATGGGTAGCATGCAAAGGTCATTAGGCAGTCCAAGGACAGTATTGGATTAAAACTAAAACCTACCACTGAAGAGCAAGAAGGAATTATTTTGGAGAAGGATGGACATTTTGGGTGGCTCAGGCTGAGCCCTGTTCCTGTCTGAGATGGTCACTGTTTGAAATTTGGAGGTGGAGGTGAAAACAAAGGCTCATTTTTCCTCTAGAGTTCACCCTTCTCTTGAATAGTGAGACCTGCAGGGCACTGTCAGTCAGCATAGCAAATTCACCAGCAGAAGACCACAAGTGGGCTTGCCCTGAGCTCTGGTGGGTTTCTGGGCTCCTTCTGAGCAGTTCGGAATGGTGTCCCTTTATACATGCTATATCTGATACATACATGTCACAGATAGATACTGAGTACTCTTGACAGCACCCAGTTAGAAGCAGTTTGGGCAGAAAACAAGTGCTGCAAAACTCCAGAGTAGCTTTTAGACAGAAAAATGAACTGGTTGAGAAACAAGAATGAGAGATGGCAAAACCCTCACACCTCATTTCCTTGTTACTGTAGCTGACCTCTGACTTTTTTACATTTCAGAATTAGATAAAAGTGTAGGCTAAGTAACTTGTCAGAGAGGAAAAAATGTTGTTGTGTTGTTTTGTTTTGTTTTCTGGTTTATGTGAAACCCAAGAAGTGGAAATTCAGCCTCTTCATGAAGAAGATAAAGTCAGAGTCCATCCGGGTTGCCTAGTCTTTCTTGCCAGTTGTTTGTTGGTCATGCTCTGTCCAACTGTTTAAATCCATGCCAACTATTTGGGTCCTTTAAGTAGTCCAAGTAGTCTATTAAAGAGATCAGTGTGATTGAACACTCTTCATTGGCTGTCACAGCAATAAAAGGGACATAATTGTTAATGATAGATGTAAGAGGATGAAGTATCCAATACTGCTACTCAAAAGATATTTTTGCTTTTCCTGACTGTAAAATTCTGAATGCCACAGTATGGGTAGTTCTAACAGAAATCTAGAAAATCACTTTATTAGGAAAAAATGAAACAATTTGTGGCACTGGATAAAAACTCTTGTGACTGTTTAGAAAAATTAAAGGCCCCACAAATATTCCAGAGAATGAAGACTCAACAAATTTGCCCAAGTTCAGAGAGTTGCAAATATTTCAACCACTGTAGATTTCTCATCAACTACATCTTCAAGAGAGTTATATGAAATATAAACAGTTGACAGAACTAGCCACCAAATGGCAGTCTTCATATTATGTTGTTTTTGACATAAAAGGAATAGTAATTGTGAGCTTGCTTTACAGATGTGAGCTGTGTTCATGTGTAACTGTTAAGACTTTCAAGGAAGTATTGAGTATCACAAAGCATTTATCAAACATGTAAACCAAAGTTGACATGATGAAATCAGATTATTTTACTGTAACACAGTTGTATCTGAAAAAATGTAAAGTAAAACCCGTGCATGATTCCCTATACATTTAGAAGTCCAAGAACCCTTCAGCAGTTGCAAAACATGGCTCAAAAACTTGTGTTCTCTTTGCTAGGACTAGTTCTCTCCATATTCAGAGTCTAGTTTTCAGAAATTCAAATAACCACACACTGGAAAAGTCATTATTTCTAAAACTTGGGGACTCAGAGCCTCATAAGTAGAGAGACCATGACACAAAGTTCTTCAGTTAGACATATTTTATAAGAGATTTATTGGTATGAACTGATTATTAGTAATATAACTAATTTATAAACTCTAGTATAAATTTATAAACTCTTGTACTAAACACATTTTGAATTTTGCTTCTTTCCATAATCCCACTGATTAAATTTTTTATCAAGTTATTTCTTCCCTTTCTGGGGGAAGACGGAAATGACAGACATGGCATATTTTCAAATATAAACCAAGATTTCTCACATCCATGTCAGTTCTAATGTAGTTTTGCCTAACTGTTCTTAGAAGTCCACACATACTGTGAAGCATTTCCTTCAAAAAACTAAAATCCAGGCCTCCTTGAGTCACAAGGGAGGTGACCTGCAGGGTATCCAAGCACCTATGTGAGTAACATGGCGCTGCAGAATACCTTGTCCAAGCCACTGGTGGGAAAAGGCAGCTTTTCTTCAGACTGTTTCTCCCACTTCTGTTTTATCAATCAGTTCCACCGCTTGTCAAAAAATATCAAGATATACTTAAGTTTTGTTCTTTAACAAAGAAAAACAACAAATCCCGCACATATACCCTATCTTTCATCTGGGTTTGAATATTTCATTGCTCAATATTCTGGCTACATCTCATATTACTGCACTAATGTTGCTGCACATGGTAAGCAATGCAAACTCACAAAAATTGAGAGTACATGGGGGAGAAAGGGGTACTTGAAATCTTAGTTGAATTGAAGGCCAAAATAGCATTTATCTGGTGATTTCAGTAGAGCAGGGGTTTCATTGTAACTGACTACAAAACCTTCTGACTGATTTCATTGGTACATAGATTTTTGGAGCCATGTAAAATATTTTGCTTATTTGGAGCAAACTTTTATATATGTATGCTCATATATATTTAGATGCATTGTCGAGCAACTCAGAAAAGGAGAGAATATAAACAAAATCACCTAGAGAACCATTAAATTATATTAACAAATAAGAGTCATTGATGTGTCTCCTTGTGTAGAATCAAAGTTGTAGTGGAGAAAAAGGAGAAGAGGAGGCAAGAAATATGTAAGGTATTCTTCATAGAGAACACAGAGTAAATGTACAAAGATAATACAAAAAAAAAAAAAAAGATAAAAGTTGGAAAAACATAATCATCCAGCAAATGTAACATTTATTAGCTAAGTTCATATGCAAAATAGCTCTCAAAGTTAAACAAGGCAAGGTGATACTAACATCCACTCTACTGTTTCTGCCCTGCGTATACACAGAAAAACATGATGCATATATTCAATCTGATGAAAAAGTTTAGATTTAAACTTGATAATAGTAACTGTAGGTTTAGTAGAAATAAATGAGATTCAGAGCTGAAGCTCTTCAACATAGCTCAGCCCATGTTTATGCAGGGACTGCCAGAATTTACTTCAGATATAAAGGTATTGCTCAAGTTTCAGTCCACCATTGAGTAAGGAGCTGATGAAACCTTCACTTGTAAGCAGAGAGATTCTCTTCCCTTTTAGCATTAGTGATTTTCTGTGCCATCAATACATAAATCTGCAATGGTTTTGTATTACTAAACAGTTTCTGCGTTCTTGCACTTGTCTGCTGTAATCCACCATTTGTAATGCTGTAAGCAGCACCTACTGTGGTTGATTTTATATGACTTCTCACAGGATTTTTAAACTTCTCTGTGTGTAAAGTTCACAGGCTGAGTTGTCTTCCTCATCTACTCCAAAGACTCACAAAATGATGTAGACAACAAGGGTGGTTCCCTCCTGATCTGACAGCTGATGGTCCTCAGATGGTTCAGTCCTGAAACCTTGGTAAAGCCAGAGCTGAGCTGGAAAGACTTAAGTGTCTTCAATAATATACTTTTGAAAGCCTTGAACTCCACAAGATTTTCTGCCAAGGGTTTTCTGTGAGTTTAAGAAAGTCTGAAGTGTATGCTTTCCAGCAGTCTGTGTCAGCCAGGCTTTTAGGAGGCTTCTCACATGGCTCTGCAACACGTGTGACTTGTGGGAGGCCTGTCCCCAGAAATGGTACAGAAGGGCTGAACAACCCACCACTATCCAGCTAGAGAAGACTCTTCTGTTCACTAGCTAGCCTCCCTGACTGTGAGACCTAATATCTTTGCTTAAGTAAAAGTTTCTCACTTTTTTTCCATTTAGAAAAGGCAAAAGTATCTTTTTTTTCTCTTAATGTTCAACATTTTGAAGTAAAATCACCACTAGGACAATGCTATAGGTTTTGATAACACATCGTTATTGTCTAAGAAAATAATAAGATTGTTGGAAGCACCTGTTAATGTTCTCATACCAGTGACCCATATTTTTATGCAAATACACAATTGCTCCATAGTTACAAAAATGTAACAATAGGCTGTAATTTATACCAGCAACAACATCAGAAACACCCCAGTAATGTTCTCAGTTGCTAATTGATCGTTTGCTACAACTACTTTCCTTACAGACATAAGCTAGTAGCGACATTAAAAGTTAGAGGTCTAGCAGAGATCCTGCTCAAACAAAAGAGCCCAGATGGCTGACTGGTACACAACAGCTACCAATACTAGCTTTTATCTACGGAGGCCATCTTTGAAATACAGGTCAAATCATGAATGAAACATGCTGAGGAATCTTTAACTATCAAGCCAAGCTGTAGTAGATAGTTACATAGAACATAAAATTCATTTAAAAAATCATGAAATCTTTTAAAGAGACTGCCCTGCAGAAAAAGGTGAAGGGTTGATGTAAAACAGCAGTTTCTTGAGACAAGCTCTTCTTGAGAAGTTTAATCTTTAAATACACCTGACCTGAAGGTATCTGACTAACCAGTTCACTGGGCTTAGGTTATACTTATTCCTTCCACACATATAAACTGCAATGGACTAAAATAAAACAAGCTTGAGAAAGTGATTGCCTTGCTCCCATTACTCCTTCAACAGCTCTTTGTCTGGTGGACAGTAACAGAGCAGGTAAATTTGATTAGAGGTCCTACTGCTTTGTCTAGCTATAATAATTTACTAAATAACTTCTTGGCATAAAACTCTTGATGAAGATTTTTTCTATACATATACAATGGTTTTTTTTATTTTTTATTTTTTATTTATTCACAGTATACCAAATTTGGCTGTGACTGATTTGCTGCTTCTCTGCATTCTGGCAGAAGACGATTTTTGTGTGTTGACTCTCACCATGCTTGAAATGCCAGGGAAGCAGTACACAGTCTGATAAAGTTCTCTTCAAGGAAGTTGAGGATTTTCCATTTTTTTGAAAATACAATTCATCTCGAGTCAGAGTGTCTTTTCAGAGGATAAACACCAACCTTAACTGGCGTGCTCAGTCTTAGGATGAATGGGTGAAACTTAAGATCCAGCAATATATAAGCAGTTTCTCTAAATAATCTTCCATTCTTTTCCATTGTATTTAGAATGTAAAATTTTGCAGTGTGCAGCCTGCAACATATTAAGTATTCTTGGAACGTGAGCAAAGCTTTTACACCCAATAAGTAACTCCACATCACTTGCACAGTGGATTCTTTCTCACTCTGCATAAAATACAGCATAACTGAGTACAAGTGCAGATTAACAGGGTAACAAGCACATGGACAGTCTCCTCAGCCTTGATTCAAAGCCATTGTGCAGTGGCCATGAAGCCCCTTCAAGCCATGTGGCTGAGACCTGTGCTCTGTGGGTCTTAATTCCTCACTTTCACAGTCAAAAAATATAGCCCTGTGATGTCAGTGTGACTATTCTATCGCCCTTTTGAATGAGTCTTTGAAGTGAGGAAAGACATGACTGATCCTTAGAATCATGGTCTGAGGAAAAGCTTTGCCATCAGACTTATTAACAATGCCTTTTCTTTGCCCAGAAGTTTGAAAGCACAAACATTAAGAGGCTAAAAAGTATGAGTGTGAGGGAGCAATAGCATGCAGTAAGAGAAGATATGATGATGAGTGGTTTGATAATTCTTTTGGCTTCTTACAAAGTTGTACATTACACAAGAAAAGATGACAAGACTTTTTATTCTTTAGCTTAGCATCTCTATGTTGCCCAGAGGTATGATGAACATTGTTTTGGTGGGAAACATTTGGGAGCTGCATTGTGTCTGTCAATATGTCAAGTCAAACATACGAGCTGAAGAAGTACCTTGATTTTGCTCAATTAGTACTGTTTGCTTTGTGGCCTTCCCATTAGCAAATATAAATTTGTACAGTGGTCACCATTTAAAAATCAATATTTACCAAGGGTTATCACATCATCAAGCATAGGATACTAAGTAGTTCCTTAAACTTTGAGCAGAAAATAATACTGCGATCTGGTAAATATTTAACACACGTATCATTTTATGGTAACCACCACTTTTGATGCAGGTGTTCATTACCTCTTCCTAGTTGAACCTTACATTGAATTGCATTGCACTGAACTTAAGCTTCACTTCAGCCAGATTTCAGTCAAAGGAACTGAAGAGAAGTATATAGCGAATCTGACTTTACAATGAATATAATGAAAATAACTATAATGCCTTAGTACTTTCATTTTTTGTTGTCTTCTCAATCCCAAAACATTTGATTCAACATGGGTTCTTTATGGAAATACTGAATCTATGGCTAAAATATATATCTAGGGAAATTTAACTCAGGATTCTATTTTACTTTGTGTGTAATAGGAAATTTTCTGTTTGGCAAAAATGCGGTCCAGTAGCTAGCTACGCTGTCCAGATACTTTTAATCTAACCACCCTTCCTTTGATGTGCAAGTAACAGATGTTTAAGAGATAAGAAATTACATAGATTGTGATTACTGAGAAACAACTTAATTTCAATTCATTACTTGATGTTCTCATTCACTTGTTCTGAAAATGACAGTAGTTAGTAGGGTTGTTGGTTTTTTTAATTGACATTTTTTATGTTTTAACAATCAACTTAAACTTAACCTATGCACACCTCTAATTTTGAAACACATCATTTGCAAGCTAATACATCACTTTTTCAGCATAAGTTGGAATTATTTCCAAAATGGCTTCACTTTAATTATGTGTATGTATCATTTAACCAGATTGTTTCCTTGTAGGCTATGGAAAGAGGTAAGGAGAAAGCAGGAAACAACTTTGCTTCTCCTCCTTTCCCAAAACTAAATCCATTCCCTCTCAGTTTTTTTTTAAAAAAGAGGTATTTCAAATGAGCTAGAGGAAGGTCTTGGCAGGGGAGAGATTAGGTTTGGGTATTTCTAGTAGGAAGGGATGATTAAGAAACTATCTTGGATATTCATTAGCTTTCAAATATTGCATGTGTTTGGTTGATAAAGGTAATAATTGTTCACAGAAGTACTGTAAGGCATTTGACTTCGTACCTCCCAAAATTTTGATTAAAAAGGCAAAATGATAATGAACTCAACATGGCATATGTTGAATAGCTTAAAAAGTACCTTTTTTTCTTTTAATTGCAAACAGGGAATTCTCGCAGAAATTATGTTTTCCTAGTCAGGTCCTCAGGGATCAGTTTTTAATGCCATGCTGTGAAATATTGGTATCGGTGCAAAGACATAGAGTAAGTGTTTGGAAGAACTTTCTGAAATATAGTACAGTTAGCTATAAAAAGTGAATACCTAGGAAAGCTTCAGTTTCTCAGTGAAAGCTTTTAAGAACTGATTAAGTAATATGTAGGGGCTGTGTAAGTTTACTTGCATCTGATTCCTACTAGGGATGTGGTTTGGATGACCTTTTGAGACCCTTGCAGAACTGCATCTGCATGATTTAGAGACCAAAGTGATCACTGACAAAATTTGAGGGTGGTCAGAAAACTGGAGCAATGATAAATCAAAAAAGAAACGTAGACTGCTGACAGGATGCCAGCTGAATTGATCTCCTGATAACTCAGTTATAAGCAAGCAACACAGTGTTGCAGCATAGCCATAGCAGGAGGGCAATGGGGAGAGAAGGAGGGGAAAAGATGGAACATAAAACTTACTAGCCCCTAGCTGTACATTAACATTGTACATCACAGAACTTCTGTCACCAGTTCTGATCTTCCCAGTCCAGAGAAAAGCCATCAAAACAACTGCAATGCTTCATAACTCACCCTTGCAGTAACCAACCCCAACAAATTATGCCTTATAGTTCATAAGCCAGGCAATGGTTGCAGGGAGAAGTATTCTTTTTTATGTTGACTGATATCATTGGAAAAAAACAGATGAACTCTTAGGTACACAGCCCTAATTCTCCTCTTTTTTCCCCAACTGTATCAATCTGCCTTATTAAAAAAATACTACCGGTCCTTACAAAGTCTGCTTTGTTTATACCCTTGGGCCATCATAACTATAACCCTACTGTAGTCAGAAATTGAAGTAACAGGTGACTTGGTCTAGGAGAAGTAACATGGAAGAGAAAGACATTGTACCTTCGTTCTGGTGCGCAGACTGTGACACACTCCAGTGGCTGGAAAGTCAGGACAAATTCAGAGTGGAAACTAGGTTTGCTTTCTATCAGTGACAGCAATTAAATTCCTAACAATGTATTAACTAAAAAAAAAAAAAAAAAAAAAAAAAAAAAAGAGTATTAAAACAAGTGAATATATTTTTCGTAAATTATGTAGCTCCAAGAGGAGCTGAGATTTGGAGCTGAACCAAGGTGTATAACAGCCTTTTGCTCTTTATTAAATGGGATGTAAAAAAATGCATCAACCCAGTTGTCCTCTTTGGTTTCATAATCTATGAATCTATAGCTCTGTAATTTAATTTCAAGAGCTGAAGTTAAAAATAGTGAGTAGAACAGCTCTAATCCCACTCTCATTTCTAGTTCATTGTTCTAAATTTGAGGCTGCTACATCTCTCAATAGTTGTTCTGTGTTCATCCTGTAAAAAGAAACAGGCTAAGGCTCCACAGGGTGAGAGTCAGGCCAGGCCAACATAGACAGGCTTTTAAGCAATCTCCTCAAGCACCAGAAATCTGTGTCCAAACCTCACAGTTTGTCCCGTGTTAAGCCTATCCAGATGGTAGGTGATATTCTGGTATTACCAATCCACATCCATTTCCACTTCCGTCTCTGTAGAAAATTGCCAGCAAGACTCCCTGGTGATCTTTTAAAAGTAAAGGAACCCACATATACATAAATGTACACTACATATTTTACAGTATCTTGCTCTAACTAAAAACCAAGCTCTTAGTAATTTAGAATCTGAAATATGTAGCAGAACATGGTTTCAAATGGTATGAAAGTGTGCTATTTGCAAGTCCCTAAATGCCTGTGACAGTCCCAGGACTTAGAGAAGGAAAGTACTACCTGCAAGTCGTTTATCTGCCTACTTGTGAGAGCTGCAAAGACGGAGCTTTGCATGAACAAAGGTAAGACTCCTCTCTGCACAGCATTACAGGCAATGCTATGGCACCAGACTGGAGGGCTATCAGTTGCATGCCCAAAACTAACACATCAGATTTATGGATGGGGAGACCTTGAGATTTTGAGTATACATACCAGGCAGCAGAAATAAGCATGGAGTTACAGAGCAGACTAAACCGCCATGGAGATTTAGTCACAGTTAATTGTCAGGTGGTTATATCAAAATGTGTAGGCAGAGAAATTCCAGCCTTGCAGGAACCAGGAAAACTTCTTTTTCTTTTTTCTTTTTTTTACCTTGGGAAAACTGTTTAAACACCTTTAAAGATTACTTGAAGAGCATTAGGGCTGCCTTCCAATTTCTCCAGAGGTTTCCTGGCTTTCTATAGGTCCCAGCAGAAAGCATCTCCGTTCTCTGCTAACCTGTTGCTTTGTTGCCCTGTGAACACCTTCCTTTTCCCTGTCCTTCCCCTGTGAACACCTGACTGTCTGTGAGGGTAAGGCCTGGGACCACAGCCTCTGTCCCAGTACAGGAAGATCACGATGTGAGGGAACAGAAGTTCAGGATGTACTGCACAGCTCTGCAATTTAGACGGGGAAAAATAATAGGGTCTCAGAGCAGGAGCTAGCGGAGCTGTGTGAAACTGGGCAGGTTTCAGGAACACAGAAGTCTCCACTCTTTTGCTTCATCCTTCTTCTGCACTCTGTGGATATGCATCACTGATAGCAAGGCAAAAACTAAAACCCAACCTCCTTGTTTAAATCCTGGACACAGTGCCAAAGTCTTGCCAATCTATTTCCTTCTTAAAAACTTTTTTTTTTTCTTTTTTTCTGTTTTAATTGCCTATTTCCACCCAGCAGTTACTTCATAAACCAGCTGGCGCTTTAAAGTCCTCCAAATGTCCTACTCAACTGAATGTCATCTAAAACCCCCCAAACCCTTGGATTATTTCAAGTCACCTCTTCTTCTGGTCTATCTCTTCTTCTGGTCTATCTCCTCTTCTACAGCATAGGCAGGCCACCCTTGCTGGCATCAGTGTGAGCATCCAGCAGGAGGGGACATTCAAGATGGGCTGACAGCTTGAGGCACCTCACTTAGACGTCTAACTTGAGAAGACTAGGGTAATTATGTATCTGAGTTGGGGGCATGCCCTCCTTTTTATTTAGCCAGAGACAGAATCTCCCTACAGAGAGTGATTCAGGGCACCTAAGATCGATTTCTTGCAGAACCTATTTCTCTTCACTGAAACATGGAAACTGACAGAAGTCTGGAGTTTGAAATGTGTATTAAGTCCCTGCAGCTAAGCAGTATGAATATCCCTCCTGCCTTCTTCCACAGTTCATACATCCCATACAAGTTCAGGCACCCATAAACACTGGTGGATATAAGGGATGTTCTTGAGTAGCTACGGCCTTCACTGGTGCCTTTTTCTTGCTGAGCTGAAAGCCTGCTGTGGCATTCATAGTTCATTACAGGGTGCAATGTGTTGTTACCCATCCTAGCAACACAGAAGAACAAGCTGTTGTAACACTGTCTCTTTTTAAACGTGCTCATCCTCTGGGGAGATTTTTAATTGCACCTGCTACCGGCAGTGTCTTGGTGTTTCTGCTCCCCTTATGAGATACAGGCAGGTCAGAAAGGGGATGAGTGGTCAGCAGCTTAAGTGGCATGGAAAGTTTTTCAGCTGCCTGTTGCTGGAGACTCAGCAGTCCTCTCAGGGTTAACCCAGAAGTGGGCTGCTGCTGTGTCTTGACAGAACTCGGAAGTTTGCCAAAGAGCATTAATTAAATTTCATGCTTTTCATCAGACTTATTAAATGTACTCATCCCTACCAGCTTCCATACTGACATGGGCTATCATTATTATTATTATTATTACTTTACAATTAGTGTGTTGTACCCTAACTACCATTAAATATGACTGGAGAGTGTTTCTGAGTTAATACTCTAAGACCAGTCTAAACTATACAAAGCTCTGAGAATTATAGGAGAAACATTTATTTTAGGTGTCAACATACTTTTCCTATGTTAAAATTTTAAGGGAAATGTTTCTTCCTAGCCCTGTCTTAATTTTTTCTAGACTCAAGGAATGAGATCTGAGATGTGTTTACATTTTGGAAAGGGAGGTATATTTTGGGGAGGGAAGTGAAGGCAATGATTCCTACAAGCAAATTGGTGGTGGAGTATGTCTGAAGTGTTTAGAGGAAAACAATCTGTTGAAAATATGCAAATTTACTCAATTCTTGCCTTAGATTTTTTTTTTTTCAGTTGTTATTTAAACCTTATGACATTAAGTCAGTGCAGCTATGTGAACCTCTTATGATCTGCTGCCATGGACTGTTTAGCTTGATGATGAATCTCAAAAAGTAGACTGTAAATAGGAGTGTGTGCTTGTTCAGCCCTTTTCAGTGCAACCTATGTGAGCATCCTCATGGTGGATGACTTAAGTTGCTGAGAGAGATCACACAACTGGTCAAAGCACTATGCTGAGGTCGAGTAAATGCTGTTCAAATCCCTATTTCCCATCACAGGGAAGTGTATTGGAACAAATATACAAAACTGTCCGATATTTATAGACTTTAGTAATGTGGAGTGTTCATTAAGGACTGCCTGCTTTTGGGCTTTTACCTACATTCAAGCTCAGCATGGAGAACTGTCCTACTTTTCTTTTGCTGGGTTATGCAAAAATCAACTTGCATTTTGCCTTGGGAAAGAGGCTCAATTTGTATTTGCTTAGCCCTAAGACTTGTGCAGGGAAAGCAAGTTTATCTTGTATCTGTCATGACATTATCTAGATAATTCCTTTTGATAAGCAGTATCATTTTTCTGGAGCAGTACTGAAGACTTTACCCTGGAGTGAATTGAGAGCAGCCTATATGGTTGGATAAATACTTAAGTTCTGTCTGGTATCAGGTATATGCCTTCCATATGAGAGATGGTCTGTGTTCTTTGAATGTTATAAATGTCTCAGGTTACCCAAGAAATGATTCTCCAGACCTGATATTTTAAAACTGTCTCTTTTCCAAATCTGGCCATTAATACATTCAGAAAAAGAAGGTATTCCTTTTAAGATGCAGCGTTGTAGAGAGGGATCTTGGAAAAAAAGCTTGTTTCTTTCATGAGAGTTACAACAGTTTCTGAGCGGCATGGTTTTATTGATGTTTGGACCCAAGTGTTGCAAATGAAAGAGCACTGGTGGACTGCAAAGATCAAACAGAGACTCTATGCTCCAGCAGAACAAGACTCATTGGTGACAACCCACAGCTCATTTCCTAATGAAATATTCTGCCATTTTCAAACAAAAAAAAATCTACAAAAGGGATATGTTTTTCTGAATGTTTTCATAACGATAAACTTTTTTTCTTTAGTAATGTGCAGCAGCAACATCTCTAGAATACAGGGCATCTGACCCTGGAATTTTTCTGTACCAGTATTTGTATTATTGCTGCTACCTGCTTGAGCACTGGTAGGAGACTAACTTCAAAAAATGCCAGTATGGACAAAGCAGCAGGAAGCACTTGTTGTTAAACCTGTCCGCACACCTCAGGGTGGCCTAAGAAGGCTAAAGTGTGAGCCTTTTTATTTTCCTTTCTGCTCTTGAACAATTGCTCCCTGCCATAGCTTTTTTCTTTTCTGCATGAACACTCACAACCCAATACATCCACAGAACAGGTGGTACACAAGGGCGAAGAAGTGAACTGTTGATACACTCAGTGAGTTGTGGGGGCTTGTGACATACCAAGGTGAGGGAGCAACAGCAGCCCACACACTTATTCGTCACCTCTGACCCGTGCACAAAGGCCAAAGGCTTTAAGAGCATTTGTTAAAGGAAAGTGAGCAACTGGGGAAGCAGCCTTCTCAGCTCCCAGAGTTTATTCTGCATCTTGTATTTTTCTTAAATCGCAACCCCTAGAGGCAAACTACACAACCTGAAGTTTTCACATGTCATTAAAATTACATGCATACACACTCACCCACACACACATTCTCAGGTGTTATGTTAGTGGAGAAAAGCTTGAGAATAAGGAAAAGAAAAAACAACCCCGTGGACAAAGGCAAAACTAGTATTTTTTTTAATTATTTAAACATTGTGAGCTAGTCTCATAATTTCTTCGCATTTGGAACTGGCAATAATTTATATTGATAGGTACATGCTTTAACACAGGTGGGACTTGTCTGCTCAAGAATCTGAATGCAATATCTTTTACGGATGCAAAGCAGCTGGCCAAGTTATGCTTTTATTCCTGCTCCCATTTCCTTCCAGCTCTCAGATTCTTTTTTTCCTTGTCCTTTTCTTTCCTCAGTGCTCCCCCAAATCATCCACCCCCCATCTCACAAAAAAGAGGGAGGCTTCTGAATTTGTTATAATAGGTGTTGGAGCACTGACAAACTCTGGAGGGATCAGGCCAGCTCGTTTTCATCTTTTGTAAACAGTATCGCCCTCTCTGTGCTGCAGCCTGTGGTGACACTGACCTCTGGTGATCACATAAGTAACACTCACACTGAAGTGACACAACTGCAATTTTGAACTAGGGTGGGGTGTTTTTACCAGAACAGTGGCTCCCCTTTAATGAGACTGTATCTTCCAGTCTGTTTTGCACCATAAAGGATGGACAGGGGTACGTCTCCCAGGTCTTGCTCCTGCTTTGCTTTTACACGTGGGAATTATCACAGCCCTTGTTATCCTAATAAGTTTTGTACAACATTTCTCAAAATACGTATTGCGCAGGATAGACAAGTTTATCATCTGTCACGCTATTTCTTGAAAACTGACTTGATGTATTACGTTTCACGGGGACCTTAATTACTAAAATGAATTCGGAATAAGGCTGTGGCCCGTGCAGAAGTGACACTGGGCATCTTTTTGCTACACTCTGCCATCCCTAGGATTTCTCCTTGCACTTGCCAAACATGGCATTAACTCCACTGAAGTGAACAGAAACCATATCTCCACCCAGGCTAGTTTTTGTCCATCTAGCCAAGAAAAGCAAATAAATCCAGGGCTAAGGCTTCAAGTTTTCAATTGCTCATTTTAAATGTTCTCTATTATGATATTGGAATGATCTCAGCACACTGATGTTACAGAATCAAATATGTGCTGCAGACCTTGGCAGAAGTGAGCACTGAGTTAATGAAAAGACTTTCAGCTTGACATTCACTCTATTTTGTAACCTTAATTCTACTTTAATTTATTCTTTGGAAATTTTAGAGCTCAATCCCATGCAGATGGAGTGAAAGAAAATGTTGTTTTGCTTATTAATCGTTAGCGAATCTCCAAGATGTGGCGATAGGGTAATGACACAGGTATTGGAAAGCACACTTTGAATGAACTTTAATTAAAAATGTAAGGACTGATGATACCCTCATTATATAAGCAATGCTTTTTGAACATCATCCGGTACTGCTGTAGCCCAGTAGGTATGAACAGTCCTTGATCTCCTTAAGATAGCTTAAAATGCAAGGAAAAGAGAGAAGAATTAATTAAAAGCAGGCTGTTTAAGTAAGTAAAAAATTGTTTTCCATGAAAAAAACACATGGCAAAGTGTCAGGTTAGATGAAAGATATAGACAGCTAGATAATAATCCCCTTGACTGTGTGTTTAACTTTTCTTCTATTGATAGCTTTGCTTGAGTAGTATTAAAACATTTCATGAATCTGTTTAAAACACTACTGTACTGTAGCAGAATGAAAATGAATGCTTAGTAGTCTGCCATATATTTTTAACAAATAGATTTCATTTACTCCTTTGAGCCAAGCAAAATTAGAAGGACCTAAGGGTCTCTGATCATTTGCCCAAAATTAATGATCAGTTATTGAATAATTAACTGTCATTGATATCTCATTTCTAAACAAATCAATGGACCCATTAAGTGTTTGTGTAATGATAGTAATATAATCCTTCCTCATATGAACTGCAAGTGAATAGACCAAAGAGAAAAAGCACATTCTCCACCGAAGTAATTATGAGACCTACTTAAAAATCATCTGCCTCAGCAGAAATATAAAGTATTTTTCTGCATAATTTACCTCCAAAATGTGTGCATTTGACTTCCACTTTAAAAAACGAAACCTGTGTGAGTGGAGGTTGTGCCACAATATCCTTGAAATATGCGAGCAGGGGAGTAGGTGATTGTTTACAAGAGCCCAGTGAGGCACCCATAGCCAGGTTGTCCCAAGGACCTGTGGAGGAGGACATCAATTGCCCCCCAGTCAGGCACTCACGAGGGGTATCATGCAACTCATGTGGACTGGATTGTGAAAGATTGGGCTAGGGAGGGGACATAAAGGACATATCGCTGTGGTTTTTTAATCTCTTTCTCCTGATTGCACGTTGCTTTCCTTTCCACCACCCAGCACTGCTCTTCAAGGCAGCCAAACATGGTCTAGTAATCTAGGATTTAAATCAAGGGCACTATCTTTTTATAATACCATAATGTGTTTGTATTGTGTGAACAAAATTACTGCCACCAATAAGGATAGCGTTATAGATTACTCCATTCCTGTATTTTTGAAAATACTCTGGAGTGTCAAACACAACACTTAATGTTGATTGTCTTGATAAACAGAAGTGACAGGTAAGCACTTCAGCTTGGGTGCAGAGGGGAGGGGAGTTCTGTTTATTTCAAGGCACAAGTACAGAAAACTTTAAAACTATTCAGACCAGGAATTAGTTTTCAAATGTGATTTAGTCCACTCAGAGCATCATGGACTTGCCCATTGCTAACCCTTCAGCTCGTAGGACAATGAAAGCTTGAAGCAGAATTATTTATTAGTATTAGGGAGAGATGCATTTGAGCATTTATTAAGAGGTCTGTGTACATAACAAATGCCACAATTTGAAACAGAAATGTTTGCCTTGTTATTTCAGTGAATGTTTAAACAATAGCAACAACAATAACCCAGAGCAGCAAAAATCCTCAATATGGGACTGAAAATCTTAGTGCTCAACTATATTAAAAAAAGTAATAATTATATGGGTAAACGAATCCCAACATCTAGTTATTTTTGCTGTCACTCATTCACTCCCACCCTTTGGCAGCAAACACATCAAATGTGCCTTCATGTTTCTATTAACTATTGCTTAAAGAGTTCCACTCCCACTCTTCTGGAACAGCAGTATTTGAATATTTCCCAAGAATGCTGAGGTACATTTGCTGCCTTAGCTGTCCAGTTTTAAAAAGCCACCCATTTTTGCCTCAGTTTGGTATCTGTGGGTTTTCTAAGAGAACAAGCAGAGTCTGTAAGGAATTAGAGAGGGTACAGATTTCCCTCCTATCCCAGCACCATATTTCTGTTCTCTCTCAGTTTTGCAGAAGGTTTATGTACCGGAATATGGCTGTCCCCTATTCTGCTGAATTTAGCAGTGACATGTAACAAGAGTGTATTTCAAAATGTTTGTGAGCCTCTTTTGCAGTGAAAAATCTGTAGGTCTTTCCCAGACTTCCCAAATGTGAATATATCCAAGGCATATGACAGCATATTGGGATTTTTTTTTCTGTTGCAGAAATTAGACCAAAAGCAATATGCAGTTATGTCTGATTCCACTTCTGAGTGTGGAGTAAGCTGGAGAGGGGTGGTCTTTTTTAAAAATTGGGGAAAGAGAGGGTTCCTGGGATTTTGTTTTTGCAGATGTCCCGCTGCTACAAGGCTCTATTTGTGATTGTTCCATATTAGGAAAATTCAGAATCAAAAGAGTTTATATCTGAGTAATATATTCATTACAAAACCCCCCAGTATTTCATAGCAGGAGTAATTTCTAAATATATACAATACAGAAGGAGTTTGTAGGATAAAACATAGGATAAACATACAGGGACCCAGAGAAGGAGAGGATTTAACAGCTTAGTTGTAGCCAATCCCATTTACCGTGGATGCACTGGCATCACAGCATTTTGCAGCAAGCTCCCATCCCAACCTTACAAACGCTCTCATGCCTTGAGTCACTGTGTATGTTCCTATCATATCTGAAATCTTAACAACTGAAAATGAGACGTGTGTTCAGTCGACGTATTCACGATGTACAGAGCATTGAAAGAAATTAAAGATGCAAAAGAAATGTTAAAACAACCCTTTCCCCCCCCCCTTTCAGCTCTTTGAACAGCACTTCTTATTTCTTTCTTATGAATCTACACTGATAATAAAAGGGAATTTTTAAGAAGAGGTGAAGTTTCCTAGCAGAAAATGTTTATAAAATACCCACTTATCTCAAAATGATAATGATAAGAACAGCTAAGAAGTAATTATTATTTGCTTGACTATGCTGCCAGTGATCTTGTTCCATGATTTTATTTATTATTTTAGTTTCACAGTATTCAACGGTAATTGAATCATCTTTATTCGTATTATCTGTACATCAAGATTTTTGTTGTTGGTAGTCACAGTCACTCCAAGTTCTTCTTGGAACTGTATCAGAGAGCATTTTCAATACCTATTGCAAGAAGAAATACTATTTAGAGCAGGTTTAATTGTAAAAGGGCTGGGTTTATAGCCATATTTATCGATCACCTGATAAAGGTATTTATATGTTAGCTAAATAAGGGTGTCATGCTCTTCCTTCACTTTAATAAATGGTGTATGTATGTGACAAGTACCATCCTGAATAAGGCATATGACAAACATTTGTTTCCAAAGCCATGATCTAGTTCTTTAATTTGAATATAAACAAGTCTGATTTAGAATTAAAGGGATACACTTCACTGAGATTTACCTCCTTGCTTTGTTTTGCATTTTAATTTTTTCCCCTATTCTTCTGTTCTTATCTTGTGTTCTTAGATTTTATAACAATGAAGGCCAGCAAAAATGTTTCTCTGCCTCAGTATCTTTGACTCCATTTATTTTATACATGTTATGTTATTGTAACTGAAACAGCTGTTTCTGAAGTAATTCCCCATGTAATATTTACTCCTCAGTAGTAGTATCAGAGAGATGATAAAGTGAAGCTCACCATAAACAAGATTAAACCAAGTATAATTTCAAAATTAAGGAAATTAAGAAAATATAAACAAGCATCAAGATTAATGAAAAGTAAACTAAGTTTCCTTTAGTTCTAACTCTAGAAGGTACTATTAATAACTTGTATGAAGGAAAGTCAGAATTTCTGGTATCATTTTTATAAATTTGAAAACATTATCTTTTTTCTTTTTTTTTTCTTTTTTTTTCTTTTTTTCTTTTAGTTAAAGATGTTATTCTAGTGCTTCCTCTTGACAGTCCAGGTTATCTTTAGCAAACCTGAAATCTGCCCAGGTTCTGACTTTGAAGCATACAGGTAACTTGGCTTTGATTGTCAGATGATACTATGCCTTTTGGTGGGGTAGGTAAGAGATGCTGAATTAAAGCAAATTTATTCGAGCATTTGTTGAATTTAAACTCTGAACATATGTTTACCTGAAATGACAATTCAAAAAATTTGGGGAGGGCAAACAACTATTTTATCTCCAGTTCAAGAATGATGGATGTTCTCATCCAGCTGACCAAGTTAGCAACGAATTTCAAGTTTAACTAGTAAAGGAAAGGGTAAAAGCTTTTTTAAAAATTCTCACTCTGCTGTTACTACTGCAGTATATTTATAGGAAATGCAACAGAGAATTAAATTAAAACACTGATTAAAAAATGCATAACATTAATGTCACAACAGTGTTTTTATAATCTAATGATAAACTCAGAACATCTCCTTTAGTTTAAAAGACTGATTGCAGCTAAAGGCAGTGTTAGACTTCTATACATTTAGGAAAACACATTATTATAGTTTTCAAAATCGTTACTTTTTGCAAGCAAAATTTATTTTGTTTACTCAAATCAGATAAATGTTACGGGTATTTTATTCATCATTTTTCTACTTATTTATATTGACATTTTTCACCAGATTCTTCCAGCACTCCAAGTTGGGATGTCAAAAACTGTGCTTGCAGAAATGAAAGTATCCTCATTATGCAAATTTAGGTTCCACTGATAGGCATGTTCTGTTTTATAAATTACATCCTCTTGTCAGAAGTCAAATTGTATTTGAATAACTTCACGGAAATTGTCACCAAGATTTTAAATTGTGTGCCTTGTATGCCATTGTTGATTTAGTCAGTGAGTAAAAAATGGACATATGTTGATTTTTAAATATGTGCATGATTGTTTTGTCATAAATGTTATTTAAATGAAACCTAGATGCATATGTAATTTTTCATGTATATTTTTATAAAGTTTTGCATTATATAAATAATCTTAATGTTTATATTTAATAAAATATGTTAAACAGTATTAGTTGCTGTATATTTTAGTCTTAACAAGTTTGTTTCCTATAAACATTCTTGAAAAAATTTCCTGTAGGGTAAAATAAATATACATGTTCCAATAAAAATATTAAAGCATAAAAGTTAAAATGAAAAGTGAACTTGAATTATGAAAATTGGTTTTATCTGCTATAAAAAGACTGCCTTTCTTATTTACATTTTTCATGAAATTTACAATAAACAAACACAAGTATGTTTCACTCATATTGTTGAGAGTATTTAGTAATACTCAAACATAAGTTGATTTCTTGTTGTAAGCTAAGCAATTTAATTAAAAATACATTTAAACTTATTACAAAGAATAAACTGAGTTTAGGAAAGAATATATTTAAATAATTTATAGAGCACTGAGATGTTCATTTGAATTAAAAAAAAAAAAAAAAAAAAAAAAAAAAAAAAAAAAGATGAGAGATATATTACCAGAAAAAAGATGTCCTTTACAGAAGCTCATAGTTCGGTTGATCTTAGTTTTCAGAATGACCATTATTGCAGCTGGAGTAATCTTTGATGTTAAGAAAAGTGGAAAAATCAAAGTGAAGTGGTAAATCTGTTCATTTTTCAAACATATTAATCTTGTCAAGATAATACATAAAATCAATCTTTGCAATTTTTTTTCAGAGCTTTTTATTGCCTTTTATCCAAAATATGAAAGCACTTAGGAGGATAAAGAAATGTGGATGACTTTGGAAAAATTATCTGAAAATATATTTTGTCTGTTGGTATTAAAGAGTGACACAAGTAATGTGAACTGTGCATGGTCAAAACATAAATTACTTGTTCAACTATTGGTATTCATCATATTTGTTCTGCTTATAATATGAATATACAGCAAATTTCTGGTACAGCTTTCTTAACAATTCAACTGAATTTCAAACCCTGACAGTAACAAATACAAATTGCACCAGCCCCAAAAAATTGTTGGGGCTAATTTTAATATTAATGAATTCTTTACAACCTCAGTTCAGCAGTTTCGATTAAGCTTTAATTAGTAGCCAGAGGGGAATCCAAAACAAAAATAAGGAGTTGAATTGCTAATTAAGTTAGTTTGATGAGGTAGAGTTTTAGTAAAAGACTGGTTGTTGTTGGCTGTACAGGTTCTGACAGGCTAAAAATACTAAAGATTATCATTATTGTAACTAGCATCCTACATTACCACCAGATTTCTGCAAAGAGCAGACAGTTCATTAGAGTACAACACTTTTGTGTGTCAGTACGAGAATTAAAGTCTTGTTAATAAGATAGCAGTGCATGGGAACCATAGACCAAGACAAGAAAACGTGGTTTTAAATTTGACTGGTGATAAATTATCTAGTTATTTGATACCCCAGTATTCATTTGAATCTAGCATGCATTTATTTGTTAGGAACTGCTTGTCAGTCATTTCATTTCCCAAACGGAATTTTGTTTATTAGGCTAGCAGGCTTAGTGATTTTTCTTTTGACATGTACATCACAGTAACATTTTTCTTAATTTACATGTTTTAGATGATATGAATTTCACCAAAGAAATATATTTAATAGTGCATGTGTAGATGCAAGTAGGTGTGGTGTTAGATCCTCTGCTTCCAAAACCTAAATGTTGGAGAAGGTAATTTAAGAAAAAAACTATAAACAGACTTAACTGAACAAGCAGCATGTACTAAAATTATCTAGTTATGCTTTTTTCCTAGTGATACTTTTGATAATAGGTTACAATCTCAGTCAGCTTAAATCATTATCAAATGAATTTTTACATTGCCAAATTAACTATTGCATTCAATTAAATATTTTTGACATTATAAGTGTGTTACTGTGGCTCCCAAAAGATTACTAATTATTGCCACTGAAGCTCTGCAGTGATAGCAGTTTGACCAAATCGCACGTAAGAAACGTGTTAGATATTTCTGCAAGGATCATATGGAATGTCATTTGATTTTGCTATACTTTGATGTTTTCTATAATTTATATTATGTCCTTTTGCTTAAGGTTTCAAAGCCTACAAACCCAATAAAGAAGGGATAAGGAAAGACAGAAAAATAAATGATATTGTTTCTGTGGCATTAAATATAAGCCTGCTATCAGAGCTACATAGCACTAGCGAATTGTAATCAGGTACTTTGACTTAACACTGTTTTGTTTTATAATAAGAGTGGTCGCCATATGTTGGAAGTCCTATCTGTCTGTGTCTTAGGGGTTTCATACCTCTGTAACAAATCCAAAAACTCTTTTTATAATACCTTAAATCTACCCATTGTAATGTAACTCCACTAGTGTAAATCCACATCAAACTTTCCTCATGAATGTTGCTAGAAGATTACTTATATTATCACTGAAAGCAAGGGGAAACATTGAATTAGGATGCAGAAGATAGAGGAAAAATAACTTTTACTAAATCTTCTTTTAATGCATAGTTTTTCTTTCACTCAGCATGAAACTGATTAAAAGCACGTGGATACCCCTCATAAAGAATGCTTTGCACAAACAGATGCATTATTTAATATATTTACATCCCTGAATACTTGGAATTTGAACTGTAATACAGCAATGTAGCAGCTGTTGGAAAGGAACATACAGTATCCACTATAGGTCTATTTGAATATACAGTACATTCCTTTGCTGTCTCACTCTCTCCCAGTTGCACCAGGGATTCCCACTGGAAGACCAGAGCCTGTTAAACACTGTTGGTAGAAGCTGTCAGGGGCACTGTTTCTGCCGGGTATCACATCAGCAAGCAAATAGGGTCATACGCCCATCCCTAAGAGTAGATGTATAGATGCGCACACATTCTCCACTCACTGCTTTATTTAATTGAAAAATAAATCATGATTTAAATATTTTAAAGGATCCATGATGAATCTGCTTTTTGTTGTTTGGATGACTTTCTTCAGGGCACATTTATCACAGATCAAGGCTATTTTTTATTTCTTAGATCACTCTTTTTTAAATACCAGACTGACATTTCCCTGCATGGTTCACTTACTGTGTAAAAATTTAAAGAAAGATAGCATTAATAAAGCAAATACAACTTCCCAAATCAAATTGATGTTCAGTGAACAGACCAAGCAAATATTTCTGGATTAGTGAAATAAAATGCAAGATCATTAAAAATCTTCAAAATTTTTCAAAAGCAGCTTGAAATCATAACCAAATACTACACTGTAAAGTTTTATGTTCCCGGTATTCATCTTATACCAGTTTTAATGCTGGCCTCTTTGCTGACCTTAGTGTAATTACTCCTGACTGACAATTGGGAGAATGACAGAAAAATAAGACTTTTTTTATGATTGAAAATGTCTGCAAAAGCTCTATCACTGAAGGGCACTCAATTACTGCCTGTTAATAAATATTTTTTGCTTTCAGATTTTATTTTTATTTATTTCAGAATCAAATGCAGACTATGCTGATACACAACACTTGTAGTATGAACGTCTTTTCATACACTAAAAAATCTAAATCTTTACAGTCACAGGAGGCTAACTAGATGTTCAGTTTTTATTAATGGAGTTAATGTAAAGCTAGTCATCACTTCAGCCTTTAAATACTGAGGACAATAAAAATATTCACAAAACAGATTATTTGTTTTTATATGGAATGTTAAAATAAAATTCATGGAATAGATTAAGTCAAAATGAAATGAGTTTGTGCTTTGGGGGCTTCGCATAAGTATGTATCTGTGTGTATGCATGTGTATATGGATGTCTATGCATAGATATATAAAAATATAAATATATATGTATTTATAATGCCTCTGAAATAATCTCCTGTTCCCCCACTCTCCAAAACTAGAATTCGTTCAGCAGACTCCCAATCCTAGCTAGATACGAGTTTGTGTGCATGTGTGTGTGTTCATTCCCTATGAGGACACAGAGATGGGGAAGGGGGCTGTATTTATATTATATTTATTTAAAACCTTATTTTTTAATTAGCTTGTACATACAAGATAGTTTTATATTGGTGACTTTAGGAATAATTAAATACCACCTAGCAGAAAAAAAAAAAACAACTAAGGTTGAATAGAAAGGAAAGGAATCACAGAACTTGTAATATTCTGTTTGGTTGTGGCATATTCTCCTACAAAAATGAAGAGTAAATTAAAAACTACTCTTTGTGAGACTTTGCAAGTACACATGAGTATCTTAAAGTGGACAAGATTAAGATTTTTCTTTGATATACCAGGTGTTGATCCCTTGTTTTGTGTAAATTGTCTCACCCACAGAACTGTATGAAATACAGCTGAAATAATGTTTTTGGATAGAGGAGATACTTGAAGGCTTGAGAAGAAGATGCCTTCCAAAAACACATCAATGGTTCTCATAGAAAATAAGCACTGTTTAGGAGGGGCAAAAGTGTTGATGGGTAATATAAACTGCCATTGCAATGAGTTAATAAGACAGTCCTGGAAGGAGAAGGTACCTAACTTGTTCATTTTGGTTTTGTTTGGTTTGTTTTGGTTGGGGTTTTTGTTTGTTTGTTTGTTTGTTTTTCACATGGAAACAAATTACTCAGTTTTAGTATAACTGGTGTGTTTTGAGTAATCCATTGATTTTCACTGCATCCATGTATATCCTGAGGTATTTTACTATACACACTACAGCACAACTGCTCAGCCCTATGTTCAGTGGAGACTGGAAAATTAGAGTGAAAACCCCAAATTATAAGGTAATAAGCTTTTAAGAACTTCGTTGCTTAGTGGAAGATGCCTTGAGAAGGATGGACTTGAAGACAGTACAAAAACATGTACCAGCCTTCAGCTGATCAGAAACCTACAGTCCTTTCGCAAATTAACTGCACATATCTCCTTTTTTTTTTTTTTTTTAGTGTTAGTTTCTTTTAACTCCGAGTTTGAAAGAATTCTATCTAGTATAAATCTATTCTCAAGTGCTCATCAGACACAAATCAGCTCTCATTTAACCTAGTTTAATCAGTATCTTCAGATCTCCACTCCGCAGTGCCCAGATCACTGCTAAACGTGCCGTGAGATCTTGCCAAACATGTACAAAAGAATCAAATTTATTCTCAGATTCATGTTTCCGGTTATTCGGTAGGAGTTTGGGAATGTGTTGTAACAGTGTCCACTACAAAATCAGTCTCTTCTCATATCGTTAGACAGATGGACAGGCTGGCAGACAGGACTAGCCTAGTTTGGGGCCAGGGACAAAAATAACACGATCATATTTCAACTCATTGTTCAAGTTTAATGAGTTCTGCCATAGCTCCAGCACTAGAAGGTTATTGTGAGGGAAAAACAAAGAGACCCTTCTTTTGTCTTTCTTCACAAACTATCAGGCCCCATTACTGAAAATTAAGGTTCAATAAAATTCGTATTCAGAGATAATTAGCGGACAGCTTTGTGGTGCAGCGGATAATATGACCAAAGTGCTGGTTCACAGCAGTGTGTGCTGAAGTGTGAAAGAGCCAGTTCTCCATTGCTGCTACTGAGGTCATACCCCCTCATCCTGCATACAATGTGGCAGTCAAAATGCAGCATTCTTACCTGCTGTGATAAAAAATACACCAAAGCAAATAAATTATTTCAGCCCCCCTCCCCCTTGCAGCTTTTTTTTTTTTTAAACAAAGCTAGATCATTAGTAATAAACTATGACTTCATTAGAATGTTCCACATAACAGGATTACAGAGGAATGTGTCAATAATTGGCAAAGGTTTGTCTTTCATTAATTAACACCTTTGTATGAATACAAACTTGTTATCCTCACTTTTTATAGGTGAAATATTACCATTAAAATTAGACCTTCAGTTTAAAAAAAAAAAAAAAAAGTCTTGATGGTGTTAATTTGTACAACTGAACATTTTCCGAATATTGTTTAGATCGGAAAAGAAACCAAATTTGAGAACAATCAGCATTTCAGGAAAACTGCTTTTCTCTGCACTAAGGGAAATGAAAGTTTCAGAGTTCTACTGTTTTATATACATGTATATACACATATATAATTCTATATATATGCAGGAGAATATTTAAGGCAATAATTAATTCAAAAAATTGATCTGGTTTTGTTGCTTAACAAAAATGCACATTAACTACTTTAGCTTTGCTTTTCCCTACTGTGACTGAAGAAAGAGCTCATAAACTTAGGGGCAGTCTGTAGTATTGGACTGTTTATACTGACATACAAATCTCTATGTGGACAAAGAGCAAATTCTACCTAAAAAATAAAGGTAGGGTCTTTTTCTGTGTTAGAAACAGTCTGTAAGAATTTGTAAAGATGGTGAGATATTCATCTGCGTAGTGGGATCCTGGCTTGAGCTAAATTCTTAGATAAGTGATGTTGTTTCACTGCTGACATGTTTATTTTGATCATTAAATGATTTTCAGGATGGATCCCATTAGCTGAAGGATGTGTAAGCACTTAAAATCTCACCATCCCTGTTGAATTCAGTGAGGTGATCAAGACTTCTAAAATACATTTTCTGGTTTTTTCCAGGATCAAAATATTTTATGGTTTAGAAGCTTTGGACCAGAGTCCTAGGTGCTCTGATATTGGCTCTTCTCATGGAATCAGTCAAAAAAGGTATTAAATACTTACTTAAAACAAGATCTCACTAAACTGACATTTTCTCAACCATTGCCCAGGCTTTGCCAGAAAGGTGGATAGGATGGTATTTAATGTGAGTTGTTGTCCAGGGGTAACTGTATATTCCCACATACTGATGGGATTTTTGTTTTCCTAAAATCCTTTTTATTTCATAGCTCATTACATAATAAGCATATTTTCAAAAAACAATAACAAATGGGAAATGTGAGCACATTTTCTTTCTGCCTAGTTCAGTAAAAGGCATTATGTGGTGTTACTTTAAAAGCCTGTATGGAAATTCTCAAAAACAATGTTGGATTTGTCAACCATATCACAGAGCCTTTCCATGGGCTTAAATTTGAAAAATAGCTTCAAATATTAGTGAACTCATTAAAAACAGGTTGGTTGTTTGTTTTTTTTTCCCCAAAAAAATAATCCATTCTCTGAATGGTGGGGAAAAATAGGTCTCCACTTCATCATTGTTTTTTGGGTGGTAGCTTTTTGAAATCTCATGGACTTTAAGATTATTCGGACTCAGAATTTTTTTTAAAAAAATAAGAGCTTGCTACAGGAAAATCTCGGCACCTTGCAATACAAGGTTGAACTCTTACTGATTATAGTGGAAGCAGGTTTATTAACATTACGTAAGGAAATGCTTTCATCTGCATTTCAGTGTGTGGTGAACTTAGTATGTGATTAGAAAAGGAGGATTAAGTCTGCGTCTATATTAGCAAATAATTCAGTATGGTAAGAGTAAATCGGTAGATCAAAGCAGCCAATGCTGAAGCCTTACACTTGCTATGTGATTGAAAATTTTCACTTCAGACCAGGTTTAGTATGATCTCCTGGTCTGAATGTCCTCCTTGCACATATGGTTCAAAGTCACCCACTGAATGTCCAAACACTTACGACTTCATTAAGGGAACATACCACACTTGGTGCACCTCTGAAGTGGAGAACCTCATTTAGTTTCCTCTGAAATCCAGTTTGTGAGCATCCAGTTTGCAGGCACCAAACCATACTGTATAGCAAAACAAAGCAGAGTAACATGAGGATACTTAGGGACTATAAACCAAAATGTTAGTATGATGCAACCTAAACATGCCTCATAGCTAGATGAACACAAGGTATCATAATTCTTGGAATTTAAGTGACTCTCTGATCCCTGTGCAACCCCCTCAGTGGTTCACTCAGATGGCATTCAGCCATCAACTTTCTTGAAATGGAGTCCTGCAGATCCCCCTACTCCAGACCAAGGATTCAGGCCAACAACCCTCCTGTAGTGTGCTGTGGACACTTCAGTAATTCCAGCACTTGCAGTTCAGCTCCTTCAGAGACATCCCAGGAAAAATGTGTCATAATATAGATTAAAGTCTTCAGGCATTTTAAATTTACTGGGGATTATGTCTTTAACACATGGAGGTAAATTAGAGAGGTTGGCAATATTCTGCCACTTTACAGTGGCATTTTGAGAGAGATTTCCAGCACAGTGAGGACCCTCCATCAGTCCACGCAGCACAAAGTCATGCAGCCTCTGCACAGTGCCATTCTGGACCACTGAGTTACTGCAGCCCTGTGACAAGCTGATAAGACCTGTCAAGGAGTTCATAAATCACCAATGATTATTAGCTCAGTCCTGGTGCCCCTCAAACTTAGATATACTGCTTCTAGATCTGAGCTGGTTCACCAGCAGTCATCTTGGCTATCTTTGTGGTGAAGAAGTACCCATAGCCTTCTGTCAGTGCTTGAACTGCACCTCTCCTTATCCTTAGACCAATGGTGTTATCCTGTTCTCTGCTCTTTTGTTGGGGGTGTCCTTCAAGCAATTCAAACCAGAATATGCAGTTTCTCCTTGTAACAGAGTGAACCAGTTTTCTAACTACATGAGGATTAGCATTAGCTATGTTTGAATTGCAGTTCAGCTTCTACAGGATTTTTTTTCTGTTGATTCCTTTCTGACCACAGAGCCCCCTATAATACTTAATAATGTCAATGTGGTGGGGTTTAAATTTTCCAAGAGCTAGTATGATGTGACATATTTTGATGTTTCTGTAATCCCAAGGTCTCACATCTGTCACTCAGTATTGGCAACTAGTTTGTGTGATGAAAACAATTGCAATAAAGCATATCTAAATTAGAGCTGTGCTCCTCCTTGCAGTCTTCTGTTTGCCTTAACATTGAGTACTAATAGTGAAATTTAAAAGTCCATTTTCACTGTGATAGAAGTATTAACTATATAAAACCATATCATTCTGCATATCTTTTAAGAATTAAGTGGGATGGGCAGGTATTTTATCCAACTGCTGTGTATGGTATAATATTCTTGTCCACAGTTTTGCAGTTGCTCGTTCATTTGAAATGCTGGTCAATTTTTATAAACAGAAAAGTGAACAAAGAGAACAAAAATCAGTGTTCGAACCAAACACCAGATAAAATCAGCTGTGTTTTCAGTAATTTGGATCAAGCCTCAGGTTTAAAATGAAATAAATTACATCTAAAATGAATGCTAAAAAAAGCCCTGGTTTTATAAATTCATTTTTTAAAACAGGATGAAGAGGATTATGTGTGTGTGTATATATATATATATATATATATATGTATATATATATAAGTGCCCTGTGTACCTAAAATCTATCTGAAGGTCTGTCAGTGGAGGAGCACTGATAAATTCCACACAGAAACCCGAAGGTCTCTTGCAGCTGTGTGAAAGCTTGCTGTCACCTCTCTCACAGATGCACTTTGGTTGTGGAACCAGGATCTGCTTACCACAGTCCTGTCTCAGAGCTGCACTCTGCAAGACCAGGTGCACTCTGGATCCATTTTTCCCCCCTCTGTTTCTTGCTTACTGAAGAAAGCTAACTTAAAGCATACAGACTGGCTGGAGCCAAAGCAAAGCATACCGATAATCACAACAGGGCACCAACATAATCCAGAGCTCAACCTGTTATGTCAATCAAGACTCCCCCAAAAAAATTTACAGGGTGTATTGGGTTTGGTTGGGATGGAGTTTTCCCTCACAGTGCTGTGCTTTGTATTGGTGCCTAGAAGGGTGTTGGTAAGGCACCAGTGTTTTGGCCATGGCTGAGCAGTGCTGGCACAGCATCCAGGCTGTCTCACCAACATTCTCCCTCACCAGTAGGATGGGGATGGGCACGACCTTGGGAGGGGACATAGCCAGGACAGCTGACCCAAACTGACCAAAGGGATCTTCCATACCATATGACATCTGCTCAGCAAGAAAGGTGGGGGGAGGTTGCATTTGTTATTACATTTTTATTCCAGAGCAGCTGCTACATGTACTGAAGGCCTACATCCCAGGAAGTGGCTAAATATTTCCTGCTGATAGAGAGCATAAATCTTTGGTTTTCCTTTGCTTCCTCACGTGGATTTTGATTTTGCTTTATTAAAATGCCTTTATCTTGACCCATGAGGTTTTTTCCATCTTATACTCTTCCCCCTGCCCTACTGAGGAGGTGAGTGATAGACCAGCTTGGTGAGCACCTGGAGTCCAGCCAATGTCAACCCAATGTGCAGGGGAACCCAGGGCAGATGAGACTGGAACTTCCTATATATTTAATGTGCTATAATGCCACTGAAAACAGCTCTGTTCTGCTAGATACCTTCAGTTTAGAAAGACCCATCCTTTATTTTCTGTCTTATGGCAAGGGTTTGGAAAAAATACTTAAAATGATTCAGTGGCTGGTTTGACATTAAAGTCTGTACTTGAAGGAGCTGGAAATGATCACGGTGAACCAGGGTGATTGTCACAAGGTGTCCTCCTCCCTGCTGTGCTTGTGTGGCCCTGATGCAGAGAAGGCATAGAGGCATGAACACATCCTTTCACTGCTCCTCAGGAAGGGAAGGACAGCTCACCTGTCCCACTGCACTGTCCCTGTATGCTGCACAGCTCCCTGCATTTTGGAGGGCTATCAAAGAGACAGCACTAGACATTCAATGCTCTCTTCCGCATTAGCCAAGCTGCTATGTTGTCCCTGTACGTTACAGAGCAGGTCTCCACCAGAGGAGCACCTGACATGTGAAGGATACGTCCAAGCTGCCAACACTTCATGAATGCCTGTAGACACCCAGACTACATCTGGCAAGCTTCTCAGTGCAAACCTGGATCCGAAACCATTGCCGCTGTCATTGCCACTGATCAGGTTTTCCTTCCTGATATGTGAAGATAAGGAAAACATATGTTTTCAAGTGGAAAACGCCCTTTTTCTCTTGGCCTCCACTCATGGGTCTACAGGATGAAGTGGCAAGATATTCCTGCAGCATCAAAGTCTTCTCACTGAAGGACATGTGGAGTTTCCCTCATTTAGCAGAAGTCCTTGATGCAACATGAATGAAACGATTGCAACTCCAACGGGTACAGTTAAACTCTGGTGCAAACAACACTTTAAGTAGTGCATAAAATCAATTCCTATTGATTAATATGAATTTAATAATCCAGTAATCAGTTGCTATTAAAGAAAGAAGAAAGCTAATGGCCTGCTTCTGAGTAAATTATACACTGTAAATAGATCCTAATAGATGTAAATATTGGCTAGCTTCACTTTCCTTTAGTGGAAAATTTGATTTATAAGTGTGTCAACCTTATGATATTAAAAATTTTAAATAATGAAAGAATAATGTCTACCACCTGTGATTACAGCCTGCCTACCACCACGGTGTGTAGATGGCAGTTATCCCTTGCTATCACGGCCATCGCTCTCAGGAGTTTAAGGCACCTGACTGCAGGGAGGCTAGGAGTTACTGCAGTCCTTGCAGAACAAATCTCTTCAGTAGCAGCTTGAGGAATTCGGTTACGTGAAACTGTAACAAAATTGCCCTGTGAAGTCCTGAAAAAAGGTAAGGAAAAAAACAGCTAGGGAAATGCCTTGAGTTACTAAAAACTTTACTATGCATTAACTATTGGCTAATTAAGTTCAGTATCTCTCTCAAAGTTTTACTGGTATTCAGATCTTTGGTGGGTTTGATTTTTTTGTTCACTGTCAGGATAGGGGTGTTTTGGAGGATAAAGGGCAACACCACTCTCTTTGTACCATAGGTTCTTTGTACATATAATACAAAAAATTACTCCCTCTGGAATTTTGGTTCATTTAATGAAAGCTTAGTTTGTAAAAATATTTATTTTGTGATTAGTAACACATTCTTTAAATCTTTGATAGAACACATATAAATATCTCTATTTCTATTTGGTTTTATATATATATATATATTTAGTGAGCACAAACAGTGTGCCAAGGTCACCATCATGTGCTGTCAAATCTACTGACTTTCTGATTGCTTGATCAGATCCTAAGGAATAACCCTTTCTCCTTAGAACCAGAGATGCAGGAAAGGTAGATAAAAGGTAGTGTTTACAGTTAGAACATAAAACCAGCTGAAAAAAAGGAATAACAGTTCACAGAACTATGATTATGACTCATCTTGTCTGAGATGGCAGACATCATGCAGCTCCTAAGGTGACATCAGGTCTCACTTCATGTATCCATTGATTCCATGAAGGCAGCCTATAGATCCCATCCTTCCTTTTACCACTCAACGTGAGTTCTGTTCAAGAAGAACACTTATGTGCTTGATTCAGGTATTTTACTTCAAGGGCACAGAGATTTATAGGCACAGTGTCAGGAAGATGGGGAATTTTTTCCTTCAGCGCATACTGTCTCAGGATGCACCTCAGAGAAGTGCAGAGATCCCCACATTGGATCTACTGGGTCAACCCAAGAGTTAACACAATGTATGTAAGAGTTAAGAATGACTGGGAAATCTTTCTTCAGATTTCTTACCATTCTTGAACCACAGTATAGATATAGCCTCTGTGACTGAACTTTTCTAGAACTGAAAGAAGACATACTTACACATGGGGAACAGAAATACATGGATGTTTCTGCACAAAGAGAAGGCTGTTTTGTGTTCACATGCTTAACCTTGATGAATAAACATCGAAAGAAATCCTGTTTTGCAAATGGTCATTGAAATCATGTAGATAATTCATAGTTAAGGTTTACAGTTCATAGTTTTTGTTTTTTAAATTATGTATAAAGTTGGAAAAAACACCCTGCAGAGTAAGAAATTGGGCAATAACAACATAGAGATGACATCCTATAATCCTACATTTTTATGTTGATTTTTTTTCTTTTTTTATATATTTTTTTCTAGTTACCAAAGCAGTCTTGGTAAGCAATTTAGGTATTATTTTAGACAATACATAGGAAGTTAACACAGGATAGAATTTTTCGGTTTTAAAAATGTGTTTTAAAGAGATATATATAAAGACTGTCTGTAAGATATATACGGGCAATACCAACATACAGAGTGTATAGGCATCCTTGAAGTGATATCAGGCTTAATGTTTTGTACTAAAAATCTATTGTGATTATCAGAGAGGATTTTTTAGTGTTTCTCAGCAGGTTATCAACCACTAAGCAACCTAAAACTACCTAACAGGTGTCTACACTAGCTCCCATTAGTTCTAATAAAATTAGTCAAGATGAGAACCCACATTAATTAAAAGAAAATATTAGCAAATACTCTGCTGTCTTCTGGCTGTTTTCCTGTAGATGCAAAATTATAAATACCAGCATTCACTCTTGCAAGTTTTGACCTAACTCCATCACGTTTTAAATTCACAGATATAACTGCTGGTAAGCCTTATCATGAGGACAATTCTCTCATGCATTTGCACAACTTCTCTGACAGCCCAGTATAGATAACCAATGAATATTGCATTTTTACTACCATGTAGAAACAAGGAAAAAAGTTCCCTAGATGGGTTCAGTACCCTTGATGATCTTAATCTTCATTCATCAATAGAAAAAGCTCAAATACACAGCAGCAGAAAACCCAATAGTATAAGGTTAAATTATTACACCCATTTAGGAATAAAGGTATCTAATTAAAAAATTACATCAGAATCTCAAATTATCGAAATTAAGCAATTAGTTAGTGTGTGCTGCAGTGAGGAATATCATTCCAGTTCATAATATATTTCTTGTGCAACAGTTATTCAAAGTAAACACAACAGTACCCAGTTTCAGTATACTGAGCCCTACACTGTGTTGTTTTCTGTTCCATAACATTAGAAAAGCGTTCACAAAACAGTACAAAATCTCTCCTCTGAAGACTTCACCTTGCCTACCCGCATTGTGAGTTTACCATGAGTCAATAGCTGGTCCAAGTCACATCTTCTATATCAGACTCTTCATATTTGGAGAGCTGAGTTCCTTGGTGTGTGCTGCTGCATGGGTCTGTAGCATTTTTAATGCCTACTTTTACATTGTTTATAGGTCTATGGGAATACATGAAGATTGTGATACCTGAAACTGAGCGATATGGGTGTTCTTAGTTTGAAATGACGACATAGTCTAAAATTAAAAGAGTAGCTCCAGTCTTCCCAAACTTGTGAAATACTGTACAAAACCAGAAACAGCAGGTGGAACTTAAAAAAAGAACTACAACAGGTAGCTACTGAAACCTGAGCTCATAGGCTTCCTTCAAGGTACTAATAAGAAGTCCTACAGCCAGTTACAAAAACTCAGTTCTAATTTAGGGGTTACTGAAAACAAGCAAGCTTATCTAATTAAAATTTTAACTATCTAAGAAGCTTCTCTGTGACGTGTCTGCATGACATGGGCTTAGCGTTTTGATTTTTTTTTTTTTTTTTTTTTTTTTTTTTTTTTTTTTTTTTTTTTTTTTTTTAGTTGTCTTCCCTTCACTGGGCAAAAGAGAGAATTTGCTGTTTCCACATAAAGGTCATTAGTAGCCCGAAGGTCTATGCAAATCCTTTGCACCAAACACTAATAATATAAGAATGGAGTGAGTGATAAAAGAATTAAGGAAATTAAGAGTAGAAATTACTCTAAGTAGGAAGGAGTGGGGGCTAGCAACATGTCAATACAACATTTTCTCTGCAGTTGGTCATAACTTGTGTACATATATAGCCAAGTTCACAGTTGTGCCTAAGACCTGCAAGATCCTTCAAGGTGATAATCAGAGAAGTTCAGATGGATTTTACAATGTTCCTTTCCTGGTATGCTCCTGTGTCATTCTTTTTTGAAGACATTGACCATATGATGATATTCAAATGGCCAAGCATTTACGATTTCCAGATCTGCCAAATAGCGAATCAACCTTTATAATTAAAGGTGACAAGCTGACAAGGAAAATGAATGTAAAATTGTATACGTATATGAATTTTTATGTCAGATTGCCGTCTGTGCACTTGTTTTCTCTTTGTCAATAGCCGAAGGCTCATTTCTCTGTACTAGAAGTGCATTTTATATCGAGGCCTTCAGACAGCTCCCCTTCGCCCTAGTGAATTTGCTGATTAATTTTGGATGCTCCTCTTAATTAACACCCCAAAGGAAGTCTAGATTTTCTAGCCTATATTCCATGTAAAACAAGTGAATCTGAAGAACAATGACCTAAGGAGACAGGCGCGCTCTGTCCGAATGACATTACAAGAACATTGAATATCTCACAAGTCAGGACCTGGTCAGGCAATGCCTAGGGAAAATGTAGGCCTTTAATCAGGGCAGAAATGAGATTCATATTAGTCCAATTTCATTTTCTTTATTGCTGACAAAGAGGGGCTGGGATGGATGCCACCTGACAGTTGAAACATGGTGCCCCTATGCAGGAGCGGGTGCCTCTGGCCTTTGATTAATAATTGGTACCATTTTGACTTGCGGGCAGATAAGTTGATGATGGATGAGAGAAAAAGAGTGAAGTGATTTATTATAAAATTAGGATAAAATAATGGACTAGCTAATTGCACACAAGCCTCATAAAATGTAGCTGTGGAGTCAGAAGTGCAATGCCAGGCAACAATGATTTCCACTTCAGTTTTCACAATGAGATCTTAAAGCAAAGAAAGATAGAGACAACTCTTACTTATGCAGCTGCTTAATGCAGAAGAAGCCTTGCCCATTCTTCTACTTCAAGAAAATAAAATATTGAGACTTACATTTCTGTTTTTATTACTACTGTTGCACAAGAAAAGGAAACAGTAGAATAGGCCACATTAAACCAACTGTTGCTTCTCTGTCAGAGCTAATAAAACCTTATAATTCTTGCATTTCTTTGCATAATTTAGCAGGATAAAAGATCTAAAGTTCTAAAACTGAGATGCAGATGTGTTTAAATGAAAATTCAACATTAAAATTGTCTTATAACCGCTATTGAAACCTGTAAAAGTGTACAGCCCTCTTGGTAGGTATTGTTTTTCTAGTTCACTTTTTGATGCTTTGAACTTCCAAATCTGTTCTCTCATAGCTATTTTAGAAGCTGAGTCATCTACTGCTTAATATTTTATCTTGCATATGTTCAGCTGAGTACAATTACAGATTAAAAAAGCATATGTTGTAATATCCTTTTGCTACCTGGTAAAAACATTTATTTTGTTATTAGGAACCCATGTCTTTTGTTTGTTTGTTTGTTTCCTTACAAGACAAATGCTTGGTCACTTTGTCTTGGACATTTTAAAAGTATAACCTTTTATAATACCTTGAAATATTTTGCTAATAGCAGTGCCAACCAACATCCAACTGTTTTTTTCTGCAAGGTGAACTATTAAACCAGGTGAAATTACTGAATTAAGTACAACTGCCAGCAATATTGTTTAAATAAGATGGGTTCAGTCATAAAAGTGAAAATGAGAGTAGCATGGGGAGCTAAAATTTAATTTTCATGTGATCCATTTCTAGTCTACTGCCAAGAAAAATATGTGGCAATTTGTCCTTATATTCTACAAATTTGCAGAAACTGAATTTTCCATGTGATCCAGAGGGACTTCATGAAGTTCATCAAGGACAAGTGCAAGGTCCTGCACATGAGTTAAGGCAATTCCAAGCACAAATACAGGCTGAGCAATGAGTGGATTGAGAGCAGCCCTGAGGAGAAAGACTTGGGGGTAGCAGTGGATGCAAAACTGAATATGAGCTAGCAACGTGTGCTCACATCCCAGACAGCCAATCCCATCTGGACTGCATTAAAAGAAGAGTGACCAGCAGGTCAAGGGAGGTGATTCTCCCCCTCTACTCTGCTCTGGTGAGACTCCACCTGGGAAACTGTGTTCAGACCTAGGGTCCCCAGTGTAAGAAAGACATGGACCTGCTCGAGCAGGTCTAGAGGAAGGTCACAAAGACGATCAGGGGTCTGGAGCACCTCCCTTATGAGGACAGTCTGAGAGAGTTGGGGTTGTTTAGCCTGTAGAAGAGAAAGCTCCAGTGAGACCTTATAGAGGCCTTCCAGTGCTTAAAGGGGGCCAGCAGGAAAGATGGGGAGGGACTCTCTATTAGGGAGTGTAGTGATAGGATGAGGGCTAATGGTTTTAAACTGAAAGAGGGTACGTTTATATTAGATATAAGGAAGAAATCCTTTACTGTGAGGGTGGTGAGACACTGGTACAGGTTGCCCAGAGCAGCTGTGGCTGCCCCCTTCCTGGCAGTGTTCCAGGCCAGGTTGGACGGGGCTTTGAGTAACCTGATCTATTGGACCATGGCAGGGGGGGTGGAACTAGATTGTATTTAAGGACCCTTCCAACCCAAAGCATTCTGTGATTCTATGATCATTTAAGAGGAAAATTACAGATGAACCTTCCTTTCTTGTCTGATTCCAAAACTGTAAAATTTATCATCTCTGTCAAAATCTGAAGGTTACATCCCATCATGACAATGGGAGTATAGGCTTGAGAAAAATATATACTGCTGTGAAATAGGAGATTAGACAGTAATAGTGTTTGTGCTGTCCTTGCAAATTGCATGAATGTCTTCTCACCATCAATACCTATATTCTTTCAATACCTCAGAGGTTTAGGGTTTCAGGATAAAATGAAATAATTTTAATTAACCCCAGTGCTTTTAAGACCAAGAAGTAAATAACTCTGCAAGAAACAACCAGTGCTCTGAGCCCCACCAACTCTATACTCCAGAGAAAGCAGCATGGCTGGCTATTAAAAGGACACTTTTCTATCAGCTATGTTCAGGCCATCATGTCCCTTGTCTGTATGAGCCTGGTGCCAGGCATGAGCTAACTCCACATCTTTGCTACCTTCCTTCTTCTACCTTTGGTACTGATGGGAACCAAGTGCCTGACAGACATGAGTCTGGCCATTTTTCTATACTGCAAATATGGAAAGAGTGGTGGTAGCATCACTAATATCTAGGAGCCTCGTGGCTGAAACAACAATATAACATCAAAGGTTAGGACACCTGAACTGTTACTCCCTGGTTATTCAAAGGCCTCTGAAAGCAGCTTTAAGGTAAGGAGGAAAACTGAAGTCTATTTACCATTTCCTTGAGACTTGGTTTCAGGGTTCACAAACTGAGGAATGTCTCTCATGGAATTAGTGCCTGCCCACTAGCTTTGCCAAGGTAGCTAGAAAAACAGACCAAAACTTTATGGTCTTGGAAGGAGGTGGAAGCAGTCAAAGAAAGGTGGTTTCTTCACTACTTTTAAGAGCTGGTTATAAGGAATCTAAGTGGTGGCCCTCAAGAGTGGTCTGGACTTTGGGCAACCTGAGTGAAGAACTAAAAATAAAGTTGTGGGTTAGATAGATTTTATTCAAGCAGTTTTTGCACTTGTATTAGGTCTGAATTTTTTCCTTTCCCAGGCTCCCCTATCATTCTCACAGTAGTTTGCAGAAACCATTGCCAGTCTCTGGTATCCTTTCTGAAGGCAAAACTCAAGAAAACCTCTGATTTCCTTTGGGGCAAGGTACCTCTTTCTATAAGAAATCACTTTGAGAAAGCTAGTGAAATTAGAGTAAGATTTAGTGCTGGGCTATATCATTCAATATAGGTTAGATGGTGTATCCCAAGGGAAAAAAAATGAACTGCGACACACATCTAACTCATAAAAATACCTTTCATGCATGTTTTGAGCAGGTTTGAACAACTACTCATGTTTTGTTCAAAAGTGTAGCGAATCACAAACTGGGAAGGGTTACTAATAGAAATACATCCTTTTTTACCTATTTTGCAATGTATGGCAGTTTTGAAAAACAGTTTAATTCTTTATGGCTTCTAGTACAACTGTAGTTTTCCTGCCTAGCTGTGTTTCATACATTTAATTTTTGCAGTCACTCATTTAAACATGTGTGCGAGTTGCACCTGCCAGTAGCGCTGTCTGCTTTTAGCAGGCAGAAAGGTGTACCATAAAATGCTGTGAAAAAAGTTAAGGAAGGGGAAGGCTTCTTCAGTTATCTCTCAAAGGGGTGAATGATAATAGCTAGGGGGAATGTCTGTACCAACACATTTTTAACAATGTGAACAAAGTGTCATCTCATTTCACCAACTGTAATGAACACAGAGTAATACAGTCATGTTCAAAAAATGGATGAATTATTATTTCTGAATTATTATGGCTGCTATCTATTGCTCTATTTCCTCCACATGCCAGTCTCCATGCCACCTCACATTTTCCTCTTTTTTTTCTTAAACTTTTCTGTAAACCTTTTGTTAATGTTTTTCATAATTTTTCTTCTACATTTCCTGTTTGGGCATTTTCCTTTGGATTTCTTTTTAAGTTTTCCCTTCTTAGTTCTCTCCATACAGCACTTTTTTTTCCCTCTCTGGTTTAATTTTTGAGTCTCTTTACTGAATTATGACTCATCTCTGTTTTCACCAGTCTTTCTTCTCTGTCTTTAATTCTGAGTGACCAGTGGGAGTACATAAATCCCTTAATACATCTAGTGATTCATGTTGGTCCCCTTATATAGCTTTTCCTTTATCAAATCACTCATCTCAAACCTCAGTTTTCTTTATTCCTTCTCCATGGGTGTTATCTTCTTGTCTCATGTTTCCAATGCAAGTTTCTGTTGAAGAATCCCATCTTTCTCCACTGTTGCAGTTTATTATCTCAGGTTCTTCTGCTATATGTTTTCCTACCCTCCATTTTTCCCTTTCTCTCTTTCTCCAGCCACTTACTTCCCCCATCAGTCTTGTTCCTCTTCTCCAGCTGTACCCATGTTGATTCAAGATCCCAGGCTGCTCAGTTGCTCTCATCTATTCCATGTCAGTCCTCTCCCCCAACGTTTTTTCTCTTTCTGCCACTCTTACCAATGAAAATAAATTTGGTTTCCAAGACCTCCCTCCACAGTTCTGCAAGATCAATAGAGGTAGGGTTTAACGTAAGAGTACTGTTCAAAATTAGTCTTATTTCATCTACTCTCTCTTCCTGAAAGCCCAAAAGGACAAAATTTTGAAATGTGCTTTGTGAAACAAACATTTTGGGGTGTCCAGAAAGCTGGGAAAACATATGGGATCAGAACAGTCTTTATAAATTTATCTGTCTCTGCTGGGGAGGACCAGTTAGGAGAAACCACAGAAGTAGTCAAAATGTGAACAGAATGAAAGGTATTGTTTTGGAAGTCTGCTTTTGTAGTTATTTTGTATGACAGAATATGGGGTTGGGTTTCTTTATCTAACACCCATTTAAGAGGCATGAACAAGAGTAGCTAGAAACATGTGTGAATAGTTTTAGTGTTCTTTCAGTGTGGAAAATTTGGTTTTCTCTTTATATGCTCCATACTCTTTACATGGGACTTCATATAGAACTGAGTAATTCCAACAAGAGTAAATTAAATCCTATTAATGCTACCCATTCCTAAGCACCTGAATTTGTCCCCCTGTGAAGACTCCCAGCTGTTTGCCTTCATGATGCTCCTGTTCCCATCATGATGTTGCAGCAGCTCTGGGATGTGAGTGTCATGCTGTCAGTGTAGTAGGCCTTTAGATCATCATAAGATTAATTTTACTGCAAAAATCTGACTATGTCAGGCCTGACTCTGTGTCTGGCTCTGTGTCTCTCAGAACACTATAACCTACTCTCTTAGCAGTTGCATTTGTACTGTGTTTTGTGTCAATGTGGGATAAAGAAACAAGAGGCCTGCATGTAATTTGGATTTTTCAAAGTATCTCATTTCAATCTAATGTACTGTTGTGTAATTAAGCCAGTAAGTCTATATGACCAGCCCATTTCAGGACTTGGTCTGCTATCTTTAGTCAGTGACAAATTCTGGTTTCCATTGCTTGTTCAGAGATGATAACAGTGTGATTTACAGGTATAAGTAACAAATGAGATCAATTAAAAAGACTAAGAGTGGCACCTGTCTAAGTGTAGGGTTGCACTAAATGATTCCCACATCTTTGTTTCCTGTAGGACCCTGCATTTGCAACCTCTCCTCAGGAAGGTTAACAATGGGAGAGTTGTTTCTTAATGCTCAGGAACCAAGAAAGCAGGCCTTATCCTGCAGACCAGGGATATGATTATTATCTCTGAGTGAAAACAACAGCTGTATTTTTCAGCTCCATGTGTACAAATGATCCCTGTGTTTCATATGGTTCTTGACTACAGCATCTTGGATTGCCCAATTTGTTACAAGTCTGTACTGTGAGCTGCCTTTGTGTAGTTGAGCTGAACTCAGAGTCAGGTGCATGTCCCTCTTTGTTTGTGTACAATTCTCAGCATTTTCTATCCTTAAAGACATTTCTAAGATATTTAGAAGTTATTGTGGTCATAAGACATTTTCAAATAATCTGACTTTATTTTTAAGAAGCAGGGAAAGTATACAATTTTAAAATTAACAAAACCAGTTTTGTGATATTTCCCTTCCTTCTATCTCTATTATTGTCTAATGAAAATTAATGATCATTTTATGACAGGTCATATTAATACAGAAACTCCTTAAAGACTGTGCATGTATGATGAAATCTCAATTTTTATGATTCCAATTAAAATCTTAAAGGTACATCTGTGGTTTATTAGAGTATGTACTTATTTGGACACTGGAACCTTAATCCAGGTGACTAGTAGATATTTGTTATACATCACCCTGCCAAGGGAAAATCATGGTTGGAAGTCAAAAAAACAGGCTGCTTATGACAGCTCCAAGAAGAGATACCAAGGCATCCAAGAGGTCCAAGAGGAGAAAGGGATGTGGGTTACTCAGTTTCCTTGCTCCCTATTACTTTTTTAATAACAGCTTCTGAAGTGTTGCATAGTGGAAGGAATCCCCTTCATTTGTTGGCCTTGGAGTTCAAGGAAAAGGATAATAGTGTTTGTCCTCTCAGTATGTATGTTCAAGGTCTTGGTGGCTAGTGCTTCTTTGTACAGTCTGCCTCCCAGGTCAGAAGGATTCAGTTCAGACTGTTCCTCCCCTACCTTCCAGATATATCTGGCTCCTCTGAAACATGGTCAGAGGCTTATACTTTTGCTAGTATAGTCTCTCCCACATTAATACAACATCATCTCATTAGAATGGAAATGGAATCTTCAAGTGAGGAACCCAATGCTCCATCTCAGAAACCAGTCCCTACAATGTCTGAACAAAGAGAAATTTCAAGTCTTGTACTGCTAGGTTACTATTTAGTTTTAAAGAGGCGAGTACCATCTGTGCCCCTAGATCTCTTCTAGTCTAGGTCACCAGTTAAATTTAAGCTGGATTGGTAAATACTGAAAAAGATTTAAGCTAACATTGTTTAGATGACTGTCTTAAAGAAAATGCACTTTGAGTTAATACTGGAGGATTAATATTCTTGTCATATCCCTCCTGAGAACCATCCTCAAAAAAAAAACCCTTGTCACCCTCTTTGAACAGGTTGAATGAAATCCAAGAACTAAGTGATGTGAATTACCTTTATATTCCTAGAGCTATTCCCTGTAAGTAATGGTGATCACATACATTGGCAAAGCAGCCCAGGGGAAATGGTGTACTGATGCCTGTAGTCTGCCTGTACAGGGAATAGAGAAGCTTTTTAATAAAGTTCTGTCTGTCTATTCATGCTGAAGAGTTTTCATAATAATTTCCTCACTTACTATATTTTGCACCAGTCTGTATATGCCATTTGCACTGCAGTTGTAATTCCATGCTTATTTGCACTCTACAGACTCATGTGCAAACCCATGTGTTACTATGAAACAGGCCTGATCCAGGAAAAACATTATAAATATGTGATGAGAAGCAAAATGGGAAAAAGCATCAGTGTAATATGATCAAATATTAGTGTCTTTTGTTTTTCTTCAAGGGGTTCAGTATGTAGTCACTATTTGTCTGAGATTGCTGGAAATGTCCTCTCCTGGAGGAGCAGGTTCTGGAGAGGAGAGCAAAGCATTATCCACTGCCATCCAGTCTTCCAAATTTCTAGAAAAATACCTAACATGTCTCTGAGTTTTTAATGATACAGACACCTCCTGGGAACTAGGTCTGAAGGTTAATAGATCATTTGCCATCCTATGCTGTGGAAACATTTTATATCACTCATTTGGGACTGGATTTTAACCAGAAACCTAGATGTGTAAGTCCCCAAACCCCATTAGTAATACTTCACAGTGTCCCAGCACCTAGGTTTCAAACTTTTTATAAGTATCACCAATTTAAAATGCTTTTTATGCTCAGTTCTACGGAATTCCTACATTTACATAGTCTCTTTTTATTTAATAAGCTGACAGAAGATATTCCTTGTCCTAAAGAATTACAGATGTTTTAATTAAAGTGTTCAATTAAAATTTTCCAAAATAAATTGAATTGCTGGCCATGCTCAATGATTACACGTAGCTGGCCTCTCACAGAATTGCTGTAAGTTACTCTGTAAGGTATTCTTTAGCTATCATTCAGTGAATGTTATTATTATCATTTGCTGAATTATTTAAAACTATCTTCAGGCAGACTCAAATTGCTGTATTTATTTTTTAAATAGAAGCTATTTACTGTACTTTGCTCTTTCTGTAGTTTACCTGCTTTTCCATGTTGCATCAACATCCTTCCCAGAGATGCATATTTTCCTCACCCCATTACAGCATCTTTTCTAAAGCAAATCTCCAATTATAGAGGAGATTTCTTGGCAGTACATGCTATAAATGCATGAACTTTTTAAACAGGTTGAGTGGTGTAATAAACTGAGTTATGAGTTATTTCAAAAGGGGGCTGGTAATATATATATAAAAAAAAGAAAACAAAAAGCTGGCTGCTGTTAATGCAATAGAGATGGCTGGGAGGGGGTTTATTTGGAAAAGTGGATTTGCTGTGGGAGAAGAGCCTCAGCAGGGAGAAGTTTGGTGTCTCCCTGGATTATCAGAGTGGTGGTCCAGGAGTGGGGCCACACCACTGGCCAGAGCTTGTCCTGCCAACCCATTTTAGGGCTTCATCCAGCCCCAGGGGGCTGAGCAAACACAAAAACCAAGAGACCAGCCCTGCCCCAGTGAGGCTACTGCCTAAGTGAAGCAGAATTGCTATACCTTGAAGCATGAAAAAGCAGCCCTTTCTGAGAGGAAACCTGAAGTGTTCATGTTCTTGTTTTCTACAGGGCTCACAATTAAGATTTCATACAAGTTAATGCTGATTACAAAGGAACAGAAAACACCTCTGTGGCAAGTGAGCACTGAACTTCGGCCACTTACTGTGTGAGTTAAAGCAACAGGGGCTGGCCCACCACTTCCCTTTGTGGCTCTGTTTGAATTCAGTTGATTAATGTTGTACATGCAAGTCTATTGAGGCACCACATTTAAAAGGATTGTTTACCATAGCCTTGTAATCAACCTGCCTTAGCAGCACCCTATTACCCATGATAACAGGGCTGCTGCAATTTGGGTCTGAAAGAAAACTGCCTCAGATGGGCTCTCGGATGTTTTAGTGATAGTATGCTGCCCTGTTATCTTCATTTGTAATTTGTTTTCAAGAACAGTGATTTACATTTCAGTTGGATTACACCTTTTAATGTATCACAAACGTTAAAGTGGCTGCAGTGAAATCTCACATCTCCACTAGATTTCAAATGATGCATTTGAGGCTTCAGTGGAGAGGATTACAATTACAATTAAAATCAAAAGCTTGCTCATTCTTTTAATGATGCACACTAACCCTTTTTATACAATCATGATTTTTTTAGGAATATGAAATAACTGCATGCGTTCTGCCTTATCATCTACTACACGCAAATGCTTTTCTTCTGACAAGGAACACATCCTGCACAGTGAGTTCAGAGGACAACTTACCTTGATAAAAAATATAGAACACATAAAAAAGGAATGGGGAGAAAAAAAGCTCACTGGTTTTGATTTTTTTGTAAATGTGGAATATATTTTAGTAATAGACCTCATTTTCCTAAAGTAGTTGTTGCCAAGGTATACAGTTATGAAGACTTCTATTGAAAGCATAACAGGACCGGATGGAGTGCAAAATATTAATCAGTTAGGTATTTTTTCTTTCAATGAACATTACATGAGCAAAAGATTTATTGATTTTTGTTCCTTCTTGGTTTTTGCTTTTTTTTTTTTTTTTTAATCATGTAGTTTTCTCACAGCAGTAAATCTTCACAAATCTAGATTTTTATTTTTTTTTTTTTTTTTCCAGCAATTCAAAACAATTTCCATCTAAGGCTTCTTCTGTCACTTTAGAAGGATTTTCAGATAACAACCATGTTCTTACTTGGGTCTTACTGTCTTATTCTTGGTCTAGAAAATGACTGAAAAATTTTATGGGGCAGACTTATGGCAAGACTAAAACTTGTTTAGATTATGCATGGTGGAAATATCTGGGGGAGAACCTTCACTGTGGTGTTCAAAAGAATTTTCTCCAAGCCAAAACCTCTCCTGGATTCAGGCAGACTAATGGTTTATCTGTACTCTAAACTTCTTTGTTCCTAATTGCCAGGCTGAGACCACCCCCTCATCCCAAGCACGTCTCCCTGTTCTGAGGGGATAACCTCTGTCACAGAGCAGAAGAGACTCAGACTCCACAACAGTGGGCCACCTATAGAAGATGCCACTTACCCTCCACAGAGGAACTAGCAAACACCAACCATCAGGTGGTGGCATGGTCAGGGCACAAAATGTTTCCAGTCAGGGGTTGTGAGGAACCGGGGAAGAGAAGAAACGTGTCATGGTTAAACAGTGGCATTTCAGAAAATAATTAAAAAAAAGGGTTTAGTTTTCCTATTTTAAGATAACTACAAGGCCTGGAAGACACCATTTAGTAGCCTATAAAAGAACACCTTTACCAGGCTCTGATACATGAATTTTGCGTCCCCTATGACTCAGAAGCCATGGCAATGCATACTATTTCTCTGCTGGAGATTTGAATGCACTGTAGGAAAGATGGTAAGGAAGTCTCAATTACTTCTAAGCGATCTGAAAGAAGCAGTTGAAAAGATTCAGGCGATTCCATCAAAATTTACTCAGTTTATGAAAAAGTATCTTTTACCAAAGCTAGATAGCTTTTAGCTATCTATAAATAATATTTTACATTGAATCAAATGTCTCAGTCAAGACGAAGTGCTTTTCATTTCCATCTTTTACAAAAAAAATAGATTAAACCACCTTTCTAAAACGAAATATTCCTTCTATCTTGAAAAACAAAACTTCTAGTTTAACGTTTGCAGAATAGGTGGGATGCCCCTCACTGAACCAAAACCTTCTGAAGACAAATGTCTAATGAAAAGTAAGTCTTTGAGGTTTTCTTTATATTCAGTGACAAAAGTGGGAAAGTCATGCCGACCTGAGGATTTCTCATACTTAAGCTGACCAACATTTGGTGAAGAAAAGGTTCCTACCTTAATGATAACCCAAAATGGAGTTTGCAAACACAGCTCACACAGAGCAGCCACACATATTTTGGCAAAACACATTATCTTGATGTTTCTTTCCACCTACTCGTGTCACTTTAGTCTTGTTCTGACTAAATTATCATCCTGGCAAGCCTTTCTTCTGATATAAACTAAGGTATTCAACAGCACAGGAAGGGCAGGCTAAAAACAGGTATAAAACACAGATTACCTAAGGATCATACTACATGAATGAAGACATTTGAATTTTTCTTTTTCATTTGACACCTTTATCACAGACAGCATAAAGGAACTTTGAATCTTATGATCAAAACCTACAGAGTGATTGATAAACATCATTGGGGTGTTTCAGGGGAACTGCAGTTCAAGTGCCTCATGCCTTCACTTTTCTCTGTGAGATGATTTTCTGGTTCTTCTGCAATGAGGCATCAGAACCAATCACCAAAATGCATCATGGAACAGGTAGCTCAGCCTGACCCCTTGGCAGCAGTTCAGAGTGTTAGACAACAAAACTGCAGTTTGACAAGTAACCAAACGTAGTTTCAAAATTAATCTGATCTTTGCATTAATTTTTTATTTAAGCTTTTATCTTTTTTTCCATTTTCATATATTTGTACTTTTATAAGAAATCAGTTTTGCACTGATAACTTTCATGGTTCTCTTCCATTTTTCATTTACAAAGCCCCATTGTATCCATTCATAATGGTCTCAACAAAATGAATATGATGGTCTGTGATAATCTGTACTTGATGACCTAAGCTTTCTCAAAAGAGCTTGGTGAAAGAAATCATGAGGAAGCAATACCAGACAATTCAGTGTGACTGATTTCCCTGAATGCTATCTTCACATGCCAGTCTCATATGTCTTGTGCCATCTTGCCCAAGTTTAAAGCAAATAGGTTCTGAAGAAGTAGCCCCTGTAAATACCACTCCAGGGCTCTCCTTCCCATCACTCATTCTTCTTCAGGTGGGGAGTCTTTAGTCCTGCCCTCCTGCAATCTTGGAAAAATTTTTCATAGATTTACCTGTGGGGCATGATCACCAAAGAACAGGCCCTGTACTTCTGCTTCTTAGTCACCACTCATGTTCTGACAACCTGACTTGACTTGGGTCACAATGATTTTCTCTATGAACATTCTTTCTATGAGGGTAAGGAAGTTCTTGGAGGGCCTGAGATGATGAGACAAAGATGCAGTTATAGCTTTCATGTATTCATTTCTAAGTCTGATTCCACTCTTGACGCCGAAACCCAATGAAATTCAAGTACTCAGGACAATTTTGTAAAATATTATTGTTTTGACTTACTGTGGTCCTGACAAGGATTTACAAAAGCACAAAAATTTCATGGCTTGGTTGATCTCAGAGGGGATTTTTTTTTGGAAATCAAATAAAAGTTACACTGAATATCATACTTTGAGCTGAAATAATGGTATTTTACTTCATTTTTCAATATCTTTTAGAGATATTTCTGAAAACAATCACTTGTTATTAAAAACACATTTTATAAATCTGATAATAATTGCTTTATTTGGAGTATTTATCATTATTATTTTAGAATGATGAAGGTGAAATGAAGATATTTGGTATATTTCACCTTATCTGACTTCATATTTCATGAGTAGACAAAGGTTTCACTCAAGACTTTTCACACAAAATTTTAATCCTTTTAAAATAACCAGCAATTCCCTGGCAGACTATTTCTAAAATTGTCATCACTCATTGTCCGTATAATTCAGAAGCTACTCTGTTTAGATTGCCCTATTTCATACAAAAAATAGTACCCATGTTGCTCCAAATGAGAAAAGGTCATATTCCTAATGGAACTGAATATAAATTCAATATGATTTTCATGTTACACATTACATCATTAGCTACAGATTTATAGGGAGAGAGCTAATATATTGAAGATTGTGACATAGTTCTTTTTCTCAGATGCACCTAATTTTTGAAGTTAGGCAGCACTGAATTTCTTCTTATAAGAATATCTAAAGTATTTTTCTTTTATTGGCTCCTTCCTTCAAGCGAATACTGCAGAGCTAATGAATATTTCATGGGTAGAAAAACACCTACAATACAGGGTTTTACCTAAAAAATCTTTGGGGAAAGGGAGAAAATGGCAGGAAGGCGCTGTAAGGACAGTTCTTTTAAGAAGTCTTTGGAAAAGGGTCTCCATTTCATTTTCTACATCAATAACGCCTCCTTCACCCCTTAATACTTTCTTCCTTTCATTTTATTCCATAATAGTGTTCAGTCATTTTTGTACTTTTCTTTGTATTAAAGAGTGTCTCCTGAGCTGGTTAAACCATTTTAAAGCCGAAAATTTAAATAGAAAATTC
>NW_020799091.1:67317798-67323242 GCF_003259725.1 Athene cunicularia
GTAGGGGGGAAGTACATCCAAGTATAGTGGCTGTAAATTTGTACAAATTAGTTATACAGAAATAAGAATTGCAAAAAAAAAAATCAAATGTACATTTTAAATTGTTTTCTTCCTTCTACTGTTCAATCCTAACATACATGTCTCCTGGATTTCAAGAACACATTTACACTCAGAAGTGGCAAGGGTGACAAAAATACTTTATTTCAATAAAGACCCTTCCGGGTAATAGATGACCGAAACATGTAGAATTCTTTTCTAACTGATTACTACTAATAGGCAACAATGACAACAAGAAGGAAAATACAACCAATAAAACCTGTTCCAAGGAAAAGTCAGAATATAAATCACTCTGTAAAGTCCACTAACAGCTTTTGTTCTTATATAGAAGTTTTTCTGGGAGTATGATGATTAGAAAAAAGCATACAATTTGAGAAAGAGTGAGAAAAAACACAAAATCTAATCCCCCTGTCTACAAGTGGTTTCATTTAGTCTTCCTTTGGAACCATTCTTTGCCATTCTGATCTCAGGCTTGGACAGTACACGGTGGAAGGTAGCTGGCTGGTTTGTCAGACATGAAGATTGGAAGTCCACTCTTCAAATTGCAAATTTATACTTGCAACAAAAATACTAGTGCATGGCAACACTATTAAGCTTTTTAGTGAATGGAATAAAAGCCTAGAAAAAAAAAATATGCGGCTTAAGTTAATGTTCCTCACCTAATGTAAGCCTTTACATTAGATGTTTGAACACCTAAACATTGGATGGCTAGGCCAGGCCCCCTTTCTTCTGGTTTCCTTAAGGCAACCATTGTATATGTGATTTTCTAGACTGTTAGTAATTCTTGCTGCTTTCTTTACCTCTTCTCCTTTTAATCTACAATTGTGAAAAATTGCACTTGATTCCTCTGCTTTCATTTCTTAGGATTGTGTTAGTCTTTTATGTCCTCATATTTAGCTGGTTCACTACCTTGCCAACTGCGCCATCTTTCAATGTTTCCAAAGGTTTTCAGTGTTGGTTTTCAGAAAATACTTCCTCATCCTGAAAACATAAGACACCTTTTTGCTTTCCCAAATGTGTGACTCTTCATTTAACTGAAAAGCATTAATGCTGTGTAAGCCTGTCTGATTGTACAATACAGATCACTTGCTAGAAGTTCTCTTTGTTATTTCACATGCCACAGCTGCTCAGATTATCTTCAGACTTCCCCAGCACGAGCTTTTTATTTATTTCTAGATAACCTGTAAAGGTACTGAATAGGCCTGGGTCAAGGATAGTCCTGTTGCAGCTCCTTCCAGGATTTGAATTACCAGATGATTTATTCTTCATCTAAAATTACTTTTTCTCACTTTGTATAGTGCACAAAGGTAAATATTTTAGAGAGATCTGTTTTGAGAACGCAAAAATGTTGGTCAAAAAAGATTGAAATCGCATCAGACAGTGGTATCAAATTTGTATGATGACCTTTTTTACATAAAGCCACATTTACTCTCATTAGTTAGGCTATTACCTTTTACCTCTTTCCTAATTGCATCTCTGTCTATCCTGTTCATGATTTAGCTTGCAATCTGTCAGCCTAAATGACATTTCTAGTGATTTAGGTTGTTCTGCTTAATTTTTTAAGGTACTGACACAACACTCCTGTTATGCCACATCCCTCTGAATCTCCTCCACCATTCCAAATTTTTTTCAGTAACAGTATTTCAGAAAACACCTTGGCTAGTCTTCTAGCATTTCTTAATATAATTTATATGGCTGTATAAATTTGGGTATGCCTTTTTGACCTGATAGGGATTTTTTTTCTGAAATCTTTACAGAAAATGTGGGGGTTTTAACAGAGTTTCAAAAACTGTGTACTTACAGGAAGACAGTTGCCATCTATATCTGAAGTAGAAATATTTGAAACTTTAGAAATTACTTTGTCTTGTATATTTATTTATTTATTTATTTATTTATTTTTAAATTGATATTAAAGACAAAAACTTAAATAAGTCACACATTAAGGTTAGCCTCTTAAGCTTTAAAATCCAGCATATGGAAAAGGTTACCTTCTTAGTGCAGTCTTTTATATACGTGCTTTTCTTTCTAAGTATACATCTTACCTGTAAGTGTGGTAAAATATAAGGTATGTCATAAAATATACAGTATGGTTGAGATAATGTTACTACAGGAAATGTTGTTTCCTGACTTTCAAGTGCTTGAAATTGTCACCTTCCTAACACATTTTCTTTATGTATTGAATTGCACTCTCATTTTTCATTTTTGTACCTGTGAGCACCCAACAATATTTGGTTGGACATAAACAACAGAGGGAACTCACTTAAGCAAACAGTCAGGAAATTACTTTGACTTCTGGAAGTATTAATTCCATACCACAGTTTATTTATATATTTCACCATCTAAGGAATGTCCTCTCTTCAGAGGTTTATGATTAAACAAAGGTGACCCAGACTTTGCTGCCATCTGTCTGCTGAATGTCACTCAGAATTATGATGTAAGAATATTACTGCATTTTCAATTTCTGTTGGTCTTTTTTGAGGTTTCATTCTTGAACAGTCTTTTGCTGCAAGTAGTTAGGTAGATATAAGTGACTGTACTGAAGAGTATTTTGTGAAAAAAAAAAAAAAAAAAGACGACTTGTATAAACCAGAGTGAGTTCAGTGGTGGGGCTGGAGAACCTGCACCATGAGGAATCACAGAACAGCCCAGTTTGGAAGGGATCTCAAAAGATCTTCTGATCCAACCTTTTCTGGGAAAAAGGAGAAGCTGTGGGAGCTGGGCTTGGTTGGTCTGGAGAAGGGACAGCTTTGAGGCCACTTCATTACTATCTTCGGCTACCAAAATAGAGAAAAGGAATACAGATTCTTGTAGTTGGACAGAGAAAGGAAGAGAGGCAAAGGATGCATGCTGCAGGAAGTGAGTTTCCCACTGGGTATAAGGAAAAACCTTTTCCAAGGAGTGTGGTGAAAACCCACATCTTTACAGATACAACTCAGCTGGACAAGGCTCTATCAACCTGCTTTACCTTTGAAATTAGCACTGGTTTGAGTAAGGTGCTGGACCAGATGACCCACAAAGACCTCTTTTAACCTGCCTTATCCTGTGGTTCCAGGGCTGTTCATAGATCACTGGAGACCTGAATGGTTTGGAAGTTCAGTCTGTTCTGCTGAAAGGAACTCACCCTTGACATAGCTCACCCACAGACCATAAATTATATTTCAGTTCAGGATGTGAGTGTAGGATAGGTAATGAGAAGGTCTGATGATGGATCCTTTGCAAAAGCAAGGATCTTACTCTTTCTGAAAAAAGTCTCTTATGCCATTACCTTCAGTTTCTTCCTCCTGCTTATGACCCTCAACTTGTCTTTTGCTTTATGTTATACTTCAGTTCTAACATACTTTTCTCTCAATTCCTTCTGTGGATGAATCACCTCCTCAATGTCTCTAGGACTACTTACGTGAGTAAAATTTTTAGGACATCACTGAGATTTTTCAAGATTCCTGCTGGCCTGGCCTAAATCCAAAATGTCTTTACCTCAGCAATTACGTTTTCATTTGTATCTGTATCTTGCCAAGTAAATGGAACTCTCATCCTGACTGTGATATTTCACTGCATATGCAAAATAAATTATAAGCATTAATACTAATGATCTTTTTGTCTCATACACTTAGACTTTACATCCACTACACAGCCACCTCACTTAATTTTCAAGATGACAACAATGTTGGCACTTGATTTACTTTTAGCAGAATTTGATAATGCTCAATTAGCCTTCTACTCTGATTAATTTTTGGTGCTCATGAGTATTGCCCTCTGATTTACCATGAGTGCTTAAGAGAAAGTCATAAGTAGTGGGCATACCCTAACATTTTTTTTTTCATTCTGCAGCCCTTAGATCATTTGAATCTAAAGGAAAAGGTATCTGTGGATCTCACTCTGTTCCTCCATGCACATTTTGTAAGTATCACAAAATCTCCAGGCAACCAAATTAAATGCACAGGTATTAACAACTGCTTTGGAAACCATCATGAGAGATGGGATCAGTCGTCCTGATGGAGCTGCCTGGTTTGTGCTTAAAATTAGCCATTTGGTAAAGTCAGTCATAAATTTAGTGTTTTCTGTTACTCCCACAGGCAACTGAGAAAAGTAACCACTCGTAAAGTCTTCTGAAGGAGCTCCAGGCCAGCTCATTTATGTGCCTGGACTAGACAGGTAAGGTTTGCCCCCAGGAGCCTTTAAAGGCTACCTCCTTCCATACAGAGAAGTCATCACAGGCCAAGGTAGAAATTGCAATAAACTTTGGGCCATACTGTTTCTGATCATCACAAGAGCTATTAATATTCCAATCACTGCAAATGCTATCTTCCCCAGTAAAGTAGTTATTTAGAAAGCCAGAACAGCACTCTCCTTCTGAATGCTGTTTTCTTGCACATTTTACTCTACCATATAAACTGCCATTATTTTTTTTTTTTCATTTTCACTCCAAAATAGATGTGAAAGGTACATCTGCCTAATTCTAAACCAAGTTCTGGGTGTGAGATTTTTTTGCTTTAGTTTTTTTATAAACCACCAGTACTATAGGAAAGAGAATGGCCAGAACCTGCCAGACTTAAGACAGTCTTGTAGAAGTTAGAATAATCTCTCTTGATCACTAAACTTGATTTGTGATAGTTCAAACACTGAAATAGATAACTTCATATCAACAGAGAAAACCATCACAGAATCATCTAGGTTGGAAAAGACCTTGAAGATCATCCAGTCCAGCCATTAACCTAACATTGACAGTTCCCAACTACACCATATCCCTCAGCACTATGTCGACCCGACTCTTAAATCTCTCCAGGGATGGGGACTCCACCACCTCCCTGGGCAGCCCATTCCAATGCCTCACAACCTGTTCAGTAAAGAAATGCTTCATAATACCCAGTCTAAACCTTCCCTGGTGCAACTTGAGGCCATTACCTCTTGTCCTATCACTTGTTACCTGGTTCAAGAGACTCATCCCCAGCTCTCTGCAACCTCCTTTCAGGTAGCTGTAGAGGGTGATGAGGTCTCCCCTCAGCCTCCTCTTCTCCAGACTAAACACCCCCAGTTCCCTCAGCCGCTCCCCGTACGACCTGTGCTCCAGACCCTGCACCAGCTCTGTTGCCCTTCTCTGGACACGCTCGAGTCATTCAATGTCCTTTTTGTAGTGAGGGGCCCAAAACTGAACACAGGAATCGAGGGGCGGCCTCACCAGTGCCGAGTCCAGGGGTCAGATCCCTTCCCTGTCCCTGCTGGCCACGCTATTGCTGACACAAGCCAGGATGCCATTGGCCTTCTTGGCCCCCTGGGCACACTGCTGGCTCCTGTTCAGCCGGCTGTCAATCAACCCCCCCAGGACCTTCTCTGACTGGCAGCTCTCCAGCCACTCCTCCCCAAGCCTGTAGCGCTGCTGGGGGTCTGTC
>NW_020799091.1:67323292-67394072 GCF_003259725.1 Athene cunicularia
TTTTTTTTCTTTTTTTTTTTTTTTTTTTAACCAGGTTTCACCCCTTGTACAACTGTGGTCATAATCTGCCTCCAGAAAAGAAAGACACCTACTATTCCATACTTTTTCTTTTGTATTTAAACATACATAAAGATCAATGTCTGGAGATCTCTTGCCATCTGCCTGGGAATCAATCTCTGCATTTCTTGAAGGACTGTCATAAAGAAGCAAGAGAAACTCTAGACACCGGAAGCTGAATTCCTCTGAGTTCAAGTGGATTAGAAGGCAAATTTCTTTAACTATGAGATTAATTTATCACTGGAACAAGTTACAAAGCATGTGGTGGATTTTGCTGTACTTTACAACTTTCATTTAAGTCTGATTGTTTCCAAAAGTATATGACATACTTCAAGAAAATCATAGAATCGTAGAATCACAGAATGGTTTGAGTTGGAAGAGATCTTTAGAGATTACCAAATTCCAATCCCCCTGCCATGGGCAGACATATCCATCACTACATGATGTTTCTCAGTGCTCCATCCAACTTGGCCTTGAACAATTCCAGGGAGGGAGAATCCACATCTTTTCTTGGAAATCTGTTCCAGCATCTCACCGCCCTCACAGTAAAGAATTTCTTCCTTTTATATAATTTAAATCTACCCTCTGTCAGTTTAAAGCAGTTACTATTTTTCTTATCACTGCAAGTCCTGTCAAAAAGTCTCTATCTTATAGCTCCCTGTAACTACTGAAAGCTGCAATAAGGTCTCCCCAGAGCCTTCTTTTCTCCAGGCTGAACAATCCTCACTCTTTCAGCCTTCCTTCGTAGGAGAGGTATTTTAGCCCTCTGACCTTTTTTCTGGCCCTCTTCTGGACGCAGTCTAACAGGACAATGTCCTTCTTGTACTGGGGACCTCAGAACCTAATGCAGTACTCCAGGTGGAGCAGTGTAGAGGGCGAGTATCATCTCCCTTGGCCTCCTGGCCACATTTCTTTTTATGCAGCCCAGGATATGGTTGGATTCTGGACTGTGACTGCAAATTCCTGGTCATGTTCAGTTTTTCATCAACCAGTATCTTCAAGTCCTTCTCTGCAGGGCTGCTTTCAAACAGTACATCACTCAGTCTGTAATGATCAACATTTGGACATCGAGTCATTCATTGCAACTCTTTGAATGTAGCCATCCAGCCAATTCCTTATCCATTGGACCATCCATCAAGCCCATATCTCTGCAATTTAGCAACAAGGATGTTGTGTGGGGCTGTGTCAAAGGTAGATGACATCAGTTGCTCTTCCCTTTTCCACCAATGCGGTCACTCCATTGCAGAAGGCCACCAGATTAGTCAGACACAATTTGCCCTTTGTGAAGACATGTTGTCTATCTCTAGTGACTCTCCTGTCATCCATATGCCTTGACACATCTTCCAGGAGGATCAGTTCCATGATCTTAACAGGCAAAAAAGTGTGACTGACTTGTGGGTAGTTCCTAGGGTTCTCCCTTCTACTGTATTGAAAAATGGGGGTGATGTTTCCCTTTGTCCAGTCACTGGGGACTTCACCTGACTACCATGACTTTTAAATATTATGGAAAGTGGCTTAATGACTACATGTACCTGATCCTTCAGGACTCTGATCTGCATCTCATTGGGTCCCATAGACTTGTGTATGTTCAGATGTCTCAGAGGGTCACAAACCTGATCTTTTCCTACAATGTGTGGAACTTCATTTCCCTAGTCTCTGCCTTGAGAATCAGGGACTTCAGACATGTGGGAAAAACATTTGCCAGTGAAACCTGAGGCAAAAAAAGTTGTTGAATACCTCAGCCTTCTCCATGTCAGTTGTCACCAGATACCCTGTCTCATGTACAAGGGGGGTACAATTTATTTTATTTTTACTAACATGCTTGTAGAATCCCTTCTTATTATTCTTTACATCCCTTGCCAAATTTAGCTTCAGCTGTGTCTTAGCTTTCCAGATCACATTCCTACACTCCTGGGCAGTATCCCTATATTATTCCCAAGATGTGTGTTCCTGCTTCCACTGTGTATGCATTTCCCTCTTGTGTTTCAGTTTGACCAGGAGGACCTTACTCAGGCATTCTGGCATTCTGCCGTCCTTGCCTGATTTCTTGCAAATGGGAATTGAGAGCTCTCGTGCTCTAAGAAAAGTAGCTTTAAATAACTGCCAGTTCTCTTCTGCTCCTTTATTCCTGAGGGCATTTTCCTGGAGGTCCCAGCCACTAGTCCCTTAAACAACTGAAAGTTTCTCTTATAAGATTTATAGTCTTGACTATAGTTTTCACCTGACCTACAGGTGAAATGGAATTAATGATCCCTCAAGATCATTAATTCCACCAGGGAATGGTCACTGCAGCCCAGACTACCACCAGTCTTGACCTCACCTTTAAGTTTCTCTGAGTTGATGAGCAACAGGTCCAGTAACACATCTTCTCTGGCTAGGCTTTCTGTTACCTGGATTAGGATGTTATCCTCAATGCACTCCAAGAGTCTCCTAGACTGATTGCAGCTCTGTCACTTTTCCATCAGATGTCAGATATTAGATCCAGTACAAAACCATGGTGCTATATTCTGTACCATGTCATGTAAGAGTTAAAAGACATTTCCACATTGTTCCCACCTAAACCTGAAAATATGAGCACCTCTTAAACATATATTCTTGGCTATTCCAGCTTAATATCTGGTATTGCAGTTAACACTAATTGTATTTAACCAAGATGACAAAGATCAGGAGAGGAGAGATTCAGGAGATGTTCAACTGCCTCTGTAAAAACAGTCAAAAATAATGATTTGTAGAGGCAAAAACCCTTCCAGAACTGAGAAAATATATCATCTTTCAGTGACCTTGGCAATACTCACCATCAGTCCAGAAAGTCTTAATATGTCTGTGACACCATCAGCTCCAGTGTGAATTAGGTTATTAGACTCCATAATTTGTATCATTACCAATTGTTTACAAAGCCTATGTCTTTTAAGATGGTTGATCTAAAAAATATTTTTAACAAACATTTTGCAGATGAATCACAGCAAACCCAATTGCTGCTGCCTTATCTCACATTTTGTTATGAAAAATTATATAAATCATCACGTCAGTGAATTACACCCGAATTACAGTACTGAATTATGTTACCTGAATGATATGCTTCACCTTCAGCATCCTTTTCTACAGGTCTATCAACATCACTGTGTCTGAAAGTTGCAAGACATTTACATCCCTGTGTAACCATGTGCAGGTCATGACTCCAGAAACACAAACATCAACTCTTTCCAACTAGCCTGTCCACGTGTAACCCCTTTCATTTGGATTTAAAATAATGCCAAACCAGAGACACCCGAGTGCTGAGATGTTTGGCTCACTGAAATATAAATATCTCTGTTGGATATAAGCTACTAGTAAAATAGCATAATCATTACCTTATTAAGGTTACCCAAAATGTTGTCAGAGAGTGCTCCTATTCCTAAAGGAAATGTAGTGTTTGCATGTATATCCCTTGTCAAAAATATATAGTTTCTTGAGAGAGAAGCTGTTCTCTGAATGAGTAATAATGTCTCAAAAAATAAACCTTTTCTGAGCCTTTAAGCATTTAAGTTAATAACTATCAGTATTCCAATGTAAAATTTACCAGTTTAAAAAGAAGCTTCTGATGCAACCATGTAAATTTGGGGTTTGGAGGTCTTTTTCCTTTTAAATTCTTCTTCATTCTGGATTCTGAAGGAAAAGCATTGCTTTCTGAAAGTGCTGCAGAGGTTAATAATGTATTCAGCTTGAATAAAACAAAAAACATAGTAGCATTTGACACATACAAGGAATGCTAAGAACTGGCAGCTGAAAGGCAATAGTTGCATAATGTTACCAGAGTAATGAGAAGTGTGCTACATATTAATAAATATGTGACCTTTTTATCTTGATTATTTAAAAATCGTGTTATTTTAAAAATGAATAAACAAATGCCTTGTTTATCTTTACATAAAACCATAGTTTCACTTGATGGACTATGTAGAATGATTTCTGTATTGGTAAAGTGGAATGCTGCTGTACAGGTCATGGTAGCATTTATCAAACCAATCAGTTTATCGCATTATTTTAGAAAACCACACATCAGGACAATCATCTTCTAAGCTAAAGCCTAAGCTGGAACAAGGATATGCAAGTGTATTCATTTATACGTAATGAAATTTTAAATTCCTGAAAGACAAATGCAATCAAAATTAAAGAAGAAATAAAAGAGAAAAGCCATACAAGTAAGATTGCATTTAAGATTGTTATATACTTTAATGAGACAGAGTTTCTTATTTAAAGTTGTAAAGATTTGATTAATGTTTTATTATCCCTATCATTAATAACCATAACTGCAATTTCATATTTTAAAAAGAAACAAGCTGTCCTGGTTCAGCTAGGATAGGGTTAAGTTTCCCCAGCAGAGAGGGGGAAGGGGTCTCCAGCCGGGTTATTCTTACCATGCTGATGTCAGGTGGGAAGATTTTTCCTTTGTGGCTTTGGTCACAGGAAGCACAAGGCTGTCTGTAACCATTGCGGTATTTCTCTGTATATCTTTTGTCTTGTTTACTGTTATTGTTGTTTATTGTTGTTATCATTGCTACTGTTGATGTTCAGATTGTTTATTACACTGTTGTATTAGATTTCTTCTTATTTTAACATGGGGTTTGTGCCCTACTTGTGTCCAAGGGTGGGGGAGAGACAACGGCAATGTGGTCTCCAGTCCTGGTAGGGCCTAAACCAACACACAAGCAAAAAATTGTGAAATTTAAAAAAAGTGGTCTACAACTTCTTCATTTCACTTCTGTTCTATTATTGATTATTTATCCAACACTCAAGCCTCTGGGCCAATTCAGTACAATTTATATTATAAAACAAGTGCTGATGGTCAGAACCTCGTATGACCTAAATGACTCAGCTTATTACGAGATAATTTATCAACTTTCCAGCAAGAGCTGAACTGTCTCAGAAACTCACAGCTCAAACCCTTGAGTCTTGCTGTGTCTTACAGAGGTGAAACCCTGAGCTGCCCAGGAGTCCTATGCGAAAGCAGTGCTGTTGTAAGCCAGCTGCACTGGACACAGCTCAGAGGACACCATCAAGCTGCTCGATCCCTGACAGAGACTCGTACAGGGAGAGCAGAGTTGCACAGGCATGGAGATCTAACTTCTGAGGGCATTGGGCACTGTAGCCTGAGGTGTAACAGGGAGACTTTTTGTAGTAAATCTGGCAAATTCTGCTTATCAAGGAGACTGTAGAAACCCTAGCCAAATCCATCAGTAACATGTCATAGGTTTCTTTGTCCCCTGTCTCTCATTTGCCAAACTAAGAGACAAAACCATCTCCCCCCTAGGTGCACATTTTTCTTGTAATAACTACGCGTAAAACATCAAAGTTGTTGGTTTTTGTAAAGTATATAATTTATGCAGCCATAATGGCAAAGACAACAGGCAGAAGTGCAGTATATCATGAATCTTTCCAGAGTCTTAAATAGCTATTAGAACTAACTTAAACAAACTGATCTCTCTTCCCCCACAGATGTATAAGCCTGGTTAGCTGATTGGGAGAGGGAGGAATGGCCTCCCTTTCCTCACACCAATCATTTGGCAAAATGAGTTTTTTTCCTGCAGACCAGCAATCAGATACTCAACTCAAAATAAAACCATGATTGAAGAATGGAGTTCTCAGGAAACATCATGCTGTGATAAAGCAAAAGGCATATGGGATGTGTACCAGTTAGGGATAAACAGTCTGTGTGTAAATCATGCTGACAATCTTCTTCCTTTCCTTTCTATTTATTATTATTTCTATTGCTACAGATACTATTTGCATTCCAGTAGCTCCTACTGGCTCCAGCTAAAATCAAGCTCTATTGTAATAGACACTCCGTGGACACAGCTACTATCCTGTAACACTTTCAACTGTATAGAGAAGATAAACAAAACATGATAAATTACATATTACTGATCCTGGTCCATAAATGGATAGCCAGGGCTTTGAAAAATCAAGTGACTTGCTGAAGTGTGCAAAGGAATTCTGTGGTAGAGACAGCAAATCACCACAGATGTCTCATGTTGCACTTCTGTGGTCTGAAGTCCAGGATCATTTTTGCCTGGTTTTGGCAATACTTTTACCATCCATTCTTAAGGACAAAATCTTGCTCATAGGAGAACTGAGTATCATGCAGAGAACTGATATGGTGTAAAGCCTGAGTATGATATATATAAAAAAAACCCTGATTATTTTAAAAAATCCAATGTAAAAGCCATCAGGGTTTAGAATTGAGCTATGTTCCCAGTAGCTTAGTAGGCACCACAGATTCTTGAAATAAGTGATAGACTAGAAAAGAAAATATGAAAAATCTGTTACAGTCTGAAGTAGGTATTTTAAACAATTCAGAGCAGTTTGTAGCAGATCACTGTACTGATTTGTTCTCTATTACTAGTGGCATAAGTATCAAACCTCTTAATTTCACTGCTAATGAAACTAGCAAAACTTACATACAAGATGTGTACTACACAAGGAGAAACTTGACTGAGCTATTATCAGAAAGGACACCTTTCCCGACTGAAATAATCACCTGGCTAATCTACCATCATAAATCATAACATATTACTATTTCTTGGTCTTCGTGAGAGGTCATCTTCAAGTAACTATGGCACTACATCATATGGACTCTTTTCTTTTGAACAAGTAGGCACATGTTAGCACTTATCTTTTGTTTCATTTCTGCATTTAAGTTCATTCTCTTTGGGATGTATTCAAATGATAGACAATGCATCATCCTTACACTGATCCATTCATGACTACTGTATTAAGAAAGCATTGTGTACTCTGAATAGGTTAATTGGTTGGTAGCTAATCTAAGTGGAAGACTGTTGAAGACAATAAGCATTATTTTTAACCAATGGCATTATACACTGCACTATTTAATTCATTTTTGTATGCATTTCTCTATTTTTCATTTCAGAATGTTATTGTATTTTGCTTTTTGCATGGGCTTCTGTAAGCATATTGCTATTAACTTATTAGTCTGGAAATAGGTTGGACTGCTTGCTAAATTCTGCCTGTTTTCTTTCTACTGAATTCTCTGCATGCAATTTAGAATTCTGTTTCTAATAAGATTATCAAGGAAATAATGAAAACCTGTAGGATTGTTCTGCTAGCAAGTTTCCTTGGTGATTAATGAACTAAATAATAATGTTTCTCTCTATGGTGAAATTCTGCCTCCAGCTGCACCAGTGAGAAGCCAGAAGCAACTCCCTTGATGCCAATCGAGCTGTTCTAGATTCACTATGGTAGATTTAGTTACTGTGGTATAAAGGATCCGAGAATTTGACTTCACATGTGTCAATAGTTTAAGGCTTGTTTGTGGTTTGTGGGTCCTTCTCTGGAAAAAATGGCATACTGTAGAGCCTTAAGAATCACACAGCCAAAAACCTTTCTAACAGGAGCAAGGAAGTCTCACTTTAACCACATAGCACAAAAAGAGAGGAGCAAGCCAAGAGAGACTGACCGTGAGGCAGGCTTACACATGTGAGGAATGATGAGTGATAACGGTTTCAATCTACCATCGTCACTCTGGCTGCAGGATTCCTTTTAGACCAATGCATGTACATACTGGGTAATGTTTTCTAACACAAAACCACACTGTTTATATAGGGACTGGGTGGAGCATCTACTGGGCAATGTGGGGAAAATATGGAAATTGTATGCCATTCCTCTGTAAGACTCAGTAAAACAGACTATTTTTTGTCACTGGATACAAAGAGCAGATCTAGAATGAGTTCTGGGTGGCATGTGTTTCAACATAATAACTCTTCCATACAGAGATCAGTTAAGTTTGATAATCATATACCATTTGCCTGAAGCTCCATTTTCAGATTATCTATCCAGTAAACCTGCCAAAGCTCTCCCTTGTTTCACCAAGAAAGCTTAATGAGGAATAAGCTGTGATCCATTTCCTCATTCCCTAGGATTTGTCAGCTTGGAGAGTGAGTTGATACTAAGATATATGAGTAAGAAAGTAGTTACTTTCTGGTACCCCAGAAAGAAGGGTGAAGTCAAGTAAACAGACTGAGTGCTGTAGAAGGAACGGTTCTCAGACACTCCAGAAAGAAGCCTGTGCTATTCTTCAGCATTTTTCCATACTGAAGAGAGACATTTCAAAGATATTTCCTCACCATCTTCTTTTAGAGGTAGATAGAAGTAAACAAAAAGCATCAGTCAGTCTCAGCAGTCTCTTTAGCTTCTTTCATTCTTTCCATTGCAATTTTGCTCCAGAAATCCAGAGAGTTTGGTTTTGGGTTTTACTTTCCTAAGGACAGAAAGAGTAGACACTACCTCTTCTCACTAGCTCCAGCATAGCTTTGGACAGCCAATCATGGAAGATCATATCGTAAAAGTCTTTCTACAAGGTGATGGATTTTTTTCTACACCTATCTTTTGTTGCCATGTGTGGAGACTGAGGATTAAGAGCATGCTTTTCTTTCTCTTAAGTATACACTCTCAGTCAAGGACTTGATTAGCACATTTTTACCAATAAAATGGGATGTAATTAGTTTTTAATAACTGGTGTGTTTTTGCTATATCAGCATGTGATTTAGACACTTGAGTTATTTTAAAAGCTGTATTCAGGAGCTCAATACCACCTATTACATTTGGGGCAAATAAAGCTTTTAGAATAATGTTTGGAAAAGCAGCACCCTGTAAATATAAGGTGGTGTTGCACCATATGGAGACTGGCTCTATGACATATGGTTTGAATTAACAAGTTTAAAACTGTTAGGATCAGTTTTTCTTTCACTAAAGGCAAAAAAAAAAAAAAAAAATCACAGAAGATACATAGAGTTAAATAAGCTTCAGTAGCAGATACAGACCCAGCTTGTGCCAGTATGTGCTAATTCAGTTAAAATACTACTTAGGCTATACTACTTGGTTTTGGGGATTTTTTAAGCAAAACGTATTGCCAGCTGCAAATGTGTTTTAGTACTGTTAGTACAAGGACCATCGTCACCACTGCCATCATTATGATTGTGGTCCTCATTAAAGTAAATGATTGGCCCTGGTTTTGTATTAAAGCTGTTTGAAAAGACAAGGCTGAATGACAGATGAAAACAAAGGATGGAAGCGGGTCTTCTGATCTCACCTAATTGAATCTTTGTTGACTGAATTGATCTGAAAAAAGTTCAAAGATCTGGGATCCATATTACACAAACATTGTTTCATTTAATCAAAACACTCTTTGAAGTACCATGCTTGCAGACCACCTGTAGCTTTGAAATCTGAAGTCATAGGAAAGCTTCCCTGATGGTCCACATTTATGATATGCCAGAGAAAAATAAAAACAGAAAAGTGAGATGTCCATGAAATCTATTTTGAATCAAGACTTCTCTTAAGCGGCTTTTTGCCCATGTCTATGCTAAGTCACCTGGAGCAGCAAGCAAGGCAGCCAGCAAAAGGGACTCAATTTTTTTTTTTTTTTTTCATGTGCTTTCTGTCTTGTTTCACAACTTTAATTGTTGTTGCATTTAAAGACAGTGTTAAAGACTAAATAGCCATGAGGTTATCCTTGGTTTCAAATAAATGTAGCAATACTGTGAGAACTTCCTTTCTCAGGACTCAACTTGCATCTGAGAAAGTTAGCTCTGTACTGAAACAAGAAACAACCACAGCATATATTAAAATAGTGACAATGGAATAGTGAAAAGAAAATCAAAATGAAACATTCAGGGCAAGATTCTTCTCCAGGCATGAAGGTTATTGGCAAAAAGGAACTAAATCATAGCATCAATGGATGCTATGTCATTAGCCCCAGAAAGGTAACATTTCAGAACTTCTTGTCCAGTGCATCAAACTGGATGAGCATTCTCGAATCCTATTCTCCTAGGAGTTTCAATATGGGGGGGAAAAAAAAAAAATAATGTGGGGACATGAGCGGCATGCTCTGCTTTTCAGCAGTCATCAAGCATTATGTCTTCCCTTTGGAATTGTAACCATGCAGTTTAATTTAGAGAATCTCAGAAGTTGCTAAGGACGGTGAAAAACAGCACAGGATCACTGATTTACAAGTGGTGCATTTATAGCCTGCTATCTATAACTCAACCTGTGTTGGAAAAAGCTGAGAACCTGGGCCAATTTTTCTTCTCAATGATTCAAATCTCAGAGAGGAAAAAAAGTAAACACACTGAAAATGGCTTTAGAAGAGATTAAGTTTTCTCAGCTGCAGTTTACACCTAATTTATTGGTATTGGAACTGTGGGCATACAATCCTGTAGATCTACCTGGAAATTGATAATCCACTTCTGTATTCTTCAGAGAATTCCTAATGGCATTCAGATCTCACCCACTTTATAATCAGTTTCTCAAATCCACATATCTGTTTTCAAAGTCTCATGTTCCAGTTAGAAAAAAAAAAAAATCTTCTAAATTTGGTTAGGTTATTTAGCTACATGTTGCCATTAAAATTAATCCTCTTCTGGTTTAGAATAATAGTGGCTGCATCCAACTATTGTACTGCATCTCTACTGCTTACAAGAAAAGAGATAAAAGCCCAGTGTGTCAGTCTACCTGAAGGATTCACGGTACATGAATTCCTTGGATGTTCAGAGCAAACAAAGGTCTGTGATTCTCCTTACTATGTAAATTATATATTTATTGCAACATAAGCAGTCAGGTCTCTTTTTGTATGTAACCTAGGTATCTATATGAAACTTCTGAAAACATGGTGCCGAGGGCTGAACTCTTATTTTAGAGTAAAATGATCAAATAATAATTCTTTTATTAATAAAAAAAACCCCAAAAAAAACAAACAAACAAAAAAACCCAAACAAACAAAAAAAACATACTACTTTTTGGTTGCCACTTTAGTGAAATGCATGACACAAATCTGTGTGAATGCAAAATACTGAGAAACATCAGGGAATAATCCATACCTATGCCAACCATAATGGGAACAGCATGTGGTCCACTGACTGTCTATCACAACACAGTTAGTAATTTTCAAATAACCCACTGACACTTTATCTCATTCTACAAAATACAGTATTATACCAAAAAAGAGACTAACGTCTATAAGATAGAATATATGCATGTGCTGTCCTGTAATTACACACATATAGTATAAAGGCAATGTAAAAGAACAAAAATGCTTAAAATGGGATGTCTTATTCTTCTAATTGTAGTATAAAACCCAGTATTCAATATAAAGCAAGCATGACAGTTTTACATGCAAACACATATTGGATACCTACAATATGGTGACTCAAGCAAATAAGGATTCGTCTTGTGCATCTGCTTAAGTTACATGTGTAAAAACTGCTGGATTTGCCATTTCAAAAGTAATGTGGCCTTTAATCTCTTGTGCTAGCATGTACACAAGATATGTCTGCACATGGCTTTTATATATTTGTATCCTGCATGTCACACTCAACATATATTTTGGAGTTGTTGAGCAATGCTAAAAAGTTCATGTGCAACAGATTTTTTAAATATATAAGGATAATAACTACCTCTACGTAAGTCTTTCTGTATAAATGTCTAGATAGATAGATGGATAGTTTTGGCAAATTAAATCCTCTTCCCTTGCTGATAACACATCTGCCAGCAAGTGTGCTGTGTGACAGACATTTGCCCTTCTCTGCAATGATACCTGATAGTTAGGCAGAAAAGAGGCAACATCGTATTAGCATATCTATTTCCCTCTCTTTCCTCTACAGGTGCTAAATAATTAGTACTGGTTGAATTATTCATTGCAAATAATATTCATTGTGACTTTAGCTGTTTTGTTTTGCTTTGTTTTTTAATTTTGCTTACAAATCATTCAAGAGGCAATCCTGAATTCTGCAAATATATTTGTTACTCATAAGAATTCAACAAATATTTCAGCAAAGCTCTTTTGACCTACAAAAACACGGGTTCATAAATCAATTTCTTCAGAAAATTATAATGTATGACTGGCCCATCAAAATCAGATACTGTGGTTTCTCTGTTCTTGTTGGTAGACTTTACATTAAAAAAAAAAAAAAAAATAAAAGAAAAAAAAAAGTTAAAAGTGCTAACTAGCAAATAATCCACACCTGGAGTAAGTTTTCTGGCTCATAACCATTTATAGGACTTTTGAGATTAGCAAATAGGAATTACAGAGAAGCAAGAAATTTGTGAATATGCTAGTGAATCTATTCTTCATTTTGCACTGCCATGATGTAATAATTTAAGTCTAACCAAGAGTATTTGGAGAATAGGAGTTATGGTGTGACTGTCTCTGTATTTGTAGTAATAAAGTTCCAATCTGGAATGCAGTTGTATCTGAAGCAGTAAATATAATAGTAAAAGTCTCATAGTAAACCTGCTAACAGCTAACTGGGATGACTACTTACAAATGCACATTCTCTCCAGCATTCCAGACTGGAGCTTTCAATTCAACTTCGAAGTTGAGAATTAAGAGTTTCTTCATAAACAGTATGAGTTTTCCACCAGTGTATGCATATATACAGATATATGCATCACCTATCATTTTAAGCTAGACAGAAATCTCAGAAAATTTGAGCTGAGAGAAACTTTAGCAAAATAAAAGAAATGAAAATATGCTTATAAGAACTTTAGAATAGAGGTTATGGTTAGCCAGCTTACAAGTCTACAGCCTTTATTAAAAAGAAGTTGTTCTCTGATTCGGAGTTCCTAAGTAGATAGAAATCAAGGGCTGTATACCAAGGAAGGCCATGCACAATTTCTTCTAATCAAAAAAAATGGAAGTGGATCTTAAAATATCTGCCAGTCACTCAGCACTATATTCATCCAGCACAGGAGGACAAATTATAACAAAGTCTATTGCACTCCAGCTTCTGTCCTTATGCATTTTTTAAAGGCTTCATACTCTCCCTTACATATGAAAAGAGGAAAATTCTGCTGATTTTTTATCACTACGGATGAGGAGAAATTCTGCTCAGTTATGGACATCCTGCAGGTTAACCCCTGCCGAGTCTATTTGCTGAGTCTTGAGAAGGTTACTGGAGCAGAAATATCACCTACCCTTCCATACAGAGTAACTACATGGCTTGAAAAAGTTAACATTTCAAGATTACACAATATTGAGTTCTATGTGCAACCTTACAACTATGTAAATTCCTCACATTTTATAAAATGGAATATAATCAGGTGGGCTAATGTCAGTCAGCATCCAAAGGTAATTGCTTTTCTGGAAGAAAAAAAAAATAATTTTGCAATATTCAGCACAACATTCTTTATCATTTTCAGCTAGACCAATTTTATTTTGAGGCCCTTTGTACTTTAATCTGTATTAGAAACATTGCTGGATTATTTTTCCTTTAAAATAACTTTAACTTTTTATTAAGGGCTTTGGTCTTTCTGCTGATGAAGAGCAATAGGGCAACAGAAATACCACAGATCCTTTGAGCCCATGGACATTATTATTATTTACTATACTGAGATATATGTTATTACCCTGAAACACAAACATGGAATTAGCCTCACACCTCTTTCCAGATGCAATGGATATTGATTCGAAAATCCCTATATGTGACTGAATGGGTTCCAATAAACAAAAGTGTCTGAACATCAACATACAAATGTGACACTTCAGCCAATTGCCTCATGACAAAGACAGGTTTAACATGACAAGACCTGATGATCCACATAATTTCACTGACTAGAACACCAGAAAGAATGTAACTGTAAGAAGACTGCACTTGAAAATTCTTCCTGTGAGACTTCAGACAGGAGAGGAAGCTTCCCTTACTACACACAGGGGAGGGGAAAAAAAAAAAAATAAAAAAGAGGCAATTTATTCACCTCCAGCATTTGCTTGTGGCCACTTTTTTGTCTTAGACAGCACAAATCCTTCACTGTCACTTAAGCTACTAGCTACTTGTTGCTATTGTACTGAAGATGGCTTCATCCTTGATACATGTACAAATGAGCTTGTGTTACTGCTCATTTTTTAAGGAAGCATGTCAATAGTCAGGCTGCAGTGTTGCACTGAATTTAATTTGATCTTATTTTGGTTATTGCCAGAGTGGTCTGTCCCACTCCTCTAACCATCTTCTCTTCAGGTCAGGCATTTTGTCTGACTGCTGGATCAACCAGTCTTATTTTGGCGTTAGTTTTCTACAGATCCAGGGAATGAGAATCTAAACCATGGGAGGCTGTGAAGATGAGGGGCTGCCATTTTCAGAAGCATCTGCACTAGGTAAGAGAGAATGTGAAACTGCACCTTCAGGTTCTGGTGCTCACTGATGTCAGAGTAGACTGCAAAACATATCAAAAGAAATACATTTATTCACTCCAGAAACTCATTTCCAAAGGCTCAAGTTTCACAGCTTCTGACTCTATCCTACTGTAGGGATATAATTGTGCATAGCGCGACTGTGTTTTGAACAGAAATTAAGTAACCAGACATAGGGAACTGCAGGCCTGTTGAGGTCTTCAGACAAGAGTTGGTAGAAGCAGGTTTAGATCAGAAGCATGCATCTGCAGCAGCATGATATCGGTTAAATAAGTTCTCACTTTGTGGCACTTCCACAGACTTCATCGTGACACACCGCATGTTGTCAGGCCCGCAGAGCTGAACCTGAAGAGCCTGCACCTCTGTTTCAAGCCATCTTGGTAGTGGCTCTCCTAAAGTCAGGAGCAGCAACGGTGTCTCCAGCTGTGCTTAAACTGTGTTAAGCTTAAATTTAAGGACTGTCCAGCTCATAATTGGAGCTCATTTCTATGTATTCAACATAGTTTTTTCTTTCCAGTTCTTTGATCTCACCAGGTCCCATCAAATGTTCAACCTCAGATACCATATTTTAACGCTAGCTTCAGAACCCTGTAATACTTTTTTTTTAAAAAAACTTCAAAAAAAATCTGCCTTAAAAGATTGTTTTACTTTTGACTAGTTACTTACTGAGAAGCAAGAGACAAGACTTATGTTTATTGCACCAAGACAGGTTTTTGAATGTAATTTTTGTTGAGCCAATGCCAGAATTCTTTTTTTTTTTTTTTTTGATCCATCCCTTCTTTTACACAATTAAGCTGCATGTAGTTGTGTTCTTATTTAGACAGGTTCAGCAACAGTATGGTTTTCTGACCACACAACATACTGTTGTACTCAGTGCTGTCCTCTATGAGGGGACTTGAAGGCTGATAGTCCTGCAAAAGTGTAATTTATACTAGCCAGATCTCTGAGTTTAACTTATTCCAAGGCATGCCATCTGCAAAGCAGAGATGAAATTCTATGGCACAAGAGAGCAATTTACCCTCCCTATAAATTTCATGTGTATTTCTAATCTTGTGTATGTATTTTTAAGTGCTTTTCCTTTTCCCTTAGAAAATGGCAATAGTAACATATCCTATTCATGTAAGCAATTTCCTATCGTGTATTTCTCTTTGTCCCTGGGGTTTTTATCGTGTTATTTTTTTTTCCAGTATTGTCCTAATGAGCAAACTCCTGTTCTTTAAAAGTAACATAAAAGGAAAAAAAAAATGTTTGCTTCCACTATTAGCTTTAAATATTCACCACTGCAATAACAATTGTATACCAAGCCTGGTAGTTGAGGCTTAATTTGAAGTGCTTTTTATTAGTAATCATGATGATGTCTTTGCTGCTATCCTGGAATGCAGACATCCTAACAGCTCTTAGACTTGCTGTACTTGCTTTTGGAGTTATCATTCACAAGCACATATACGCATTGTCTGCACCATCTTGAAGTAAGACTCAGTATACTAGTGGAGAAGGTAATTAAGTAAAACAAGTAGCCAACTCACTGTAATGGAAGATCATCTAAATCCACTAAATTCTACAGAGGAGTTAGGGTGGGCTGCCTTGCTTTTGTCTATGTCAACCTTAGATCTTTCAGCAAAAGCAAGTAAGAACCAGATCAAAATTTCTGGGATCATGACCAGAGTGCTAGAGAGTAATATTGGTCTTTTTTTTTTCCAATATATTACAGATGATTCATCCCAATGTTGAAAAATCCAGACTGATTTGTAACCTAGTCAAGGATGCAGCTTTCATTTCTTGACTATGAAAAAAAAACTGGAGAGAGTTCTTCCTGTATTTCAGTCCTGAGCCAGTAGCCTATTCTGCACATGAAAGAGCTTTTAGTTGTTTGAAGTGTGAAAGAGAATGTGACTGTAATTTGCCTTCTGCTTTAATAATATGTTTATATCATACAGTCAGTTAATAACTTCATGGCTGGATTACTGCTCAATTGTCCACTATGCTTTTCTTTAATTTTTATTTTGACTCTCCCTTACTCTCTTTCTACCTAGATGCAAAGTTAGAAGGAAATATCTATCTAGTTATTCTACAGAATGGCCAGATGCAGACCAATAACTTTATATCATTAGCAAAAGCCTGCTGAAAATAGATCCAGCTATTTATTTTAGAGATCTTAAAAGGCAGATTATCCCATTTGGACTCAGTTCACTGAATTAATGAAATTCTTATATAAATTGTGAGAGTGACACATCTCTAAAGCTTCCCAAATATCTAAAGTACTCAATCATTTGTATACTTAAGAAACAATGGGAAAAAAAAAAAAAAAAAAAAGAGATGGGAAATAATGGATAATTTACTTGGGGAGACAGATATTATGGGTCTTCTATGAGTAGAAATACATTTTTCAAATGCTTACAAAATGTTTACAGAAATAATCTCAGTTTGAATTACTTTTTATTCACCTGATTCATTTGAAACATCTCCAGTATCCTGGCCACTGCTGCTGAAAATACAAATATAGTAGATTTTTAAATATACAATGTGGTCTGCTTACTGATTTTTACTGGGGATTTCAAATCCTTTAAAATAATCATGGAAATTATTCTTCAGTAGAAACCAATAACGGAATATTTTGTATTTTACACAGAACTACTAGAGACTCCATACAAAGACTGCATCAGTGAACAGTTATGAAATGAGCTTACCAGACTCTTACACACACGGTACATGTGCCTTGTTACACAATGAAAATATAGATGTGAACACTGTGGCAGCAATTAATCATGTAATATTTCATAGTGTGCATTACCATATGTACAGGTAAATTTAATAAATATCACAGGCATATAAAAATGCAAATGCTAGCAAAACTAGCTGCCAATAACCAGTTCCTGACAATGTCACTAACACACTTATTGCAATTTTTTGTACAAATGGTTAAATAAATATTTGGTTATATGAAAAGGGGAAAATGAAGTAAAATTATCAAGTAAAAGGAAAAAAAATGGCAAAAAAAAAGGCTGATTCCTTTACACAGATAGGAGCTGAAAAACATCTCTTACATTAAGAAGTCAAGCAGCTCAACCCACTCAATTTATCAGAAGGACAGATAAGAAAGAATGAGAACACTGTGTATAGAAAGGCAGAAACAATATTGGGACAGGTGAGGGGCTTTTCAGTCTAACAGATATTAAAAGATATATTAGCAGGAAAATGATATTAGCTTCAGTCTTGAAATAAGTCTCAGTATCCTAGTGGAGAAGGTAATTAAGCACTGGAATGGCTTAGTACATGTCAATAGAGTCGCCACTGCTTAGAATCTTTCAAATTAGATCCCTCAAAACACTGTTGTTGAATAACATTTCCACAAGAAAACCCACTTGGATTTTCTGATGATATGGCTGTGGTTTTACCTTCTCACCTTTGGTACCTGTCAACAGATGCTTGTGAAACCATTCATTTCCTTTCTTTACAGAAGATCAGTAAGCTTTGTACTGTCATCAGGGCATTTTCAACTTTACATTAGGACATAAACTACAATGAAATCTCATGCTGGTAGGCACAAACAGTCATCATCTCCAAAAGCCTGGAAGGACCAATCAACTGACCCATGCTTAGGTTTGCTGGATTGCTAGACTTGGTGTAAGGAAAGAATTTCTCTAGAAATGCATGGTAGCTGAGTTTTTGGGGTGATTTTTTTACTCTCTGTAGCACAGGAGATGGAATCCCCAGGGAATTGTCTTCTGACAATTTTAGGATTTTAAATATATGTGTCTACATGTAAGCTAGTAGTTTCCACTATACTTAATATAGAATGAACCCAGACGGTTCAGGAAGGCCAGAATGTAGCTGGGTTCATCAAATGCGGGTAGATGTCTCCTTTAGAGTGAACTGAATAGCAACCTGGATACCTTCAACTGTATGGACTAAATCCACATTGTTATGGAAACTTTTGGACTTAGCTCACATGGAGACAACAGCATTTAGTTGTCTAGAATCTATAGAGTTTATTCCCACATTTGGTAGGAATGCACAAGTATAATGCATTTAATCATATGACATCGCAGGGCTCTGGGCATTGGGAAGCACCCTGGTATCACCTGTTCTCTTCTGGAGATACAAAATGTATCAGGATCTCAATGAAACCCAAGCTGTTGGACTCACTAAAGGGACAGCTACAACTCTGTGAAATGGTGTGTAATACATAAGAGATAAGACTAAATGATCTCTTTTGGTTTTAAGTGTTATTATGGTTGTTCAACCCTGAAATGCAGGTTGTTGACACCCTCTTTTTGTCAGAGGATATTGCTGCCTTCAAAAGAAAGTAGAATCAAAATTCACAAAGTGTTTCTTTTTACATTTGTTTATTCAGAGATGCTGTCATTAAGGTCTTGCCCAGGACATAGCTAGCATGATGTTTTCCTCTCCTAGAAGCAAAAAGCTCCTCTTCAGTATAAGTTCCTCTACAGGATTTATCAGCTCTGAAGCTTAGGATCAGTTTATTCCTTGAATAAGCTGTCCTAAAAGGTGCTTGTTGAAAATGTGCCTCTAGAAATTAATTGTCAAAGATAACCCCTGGGAGAACAAATGCTTCCAAAAGTACTTAATGATACTTACCATCTATATAATTTTTTATGTTTTCAGAGCACAGCCCAAACACTCACAATTAACATTAATTATATTACCACTTGTAAAGTGGCACCATTTCACAGTGCAAAAGCTCATACAACCTCTTTTTCATGAAACTCTGAAGCATGGGATTTGCAAAGCTGTAATGGAAGTGGGTTTTTTGTTTCCCCAGGTAACACAGCCATGATCTCAAAATCAGCACATGAGCCAGCCCTCAACTCAAGTGTTTCTGTAGAGGCTGTTATTTTGGTTGGCACCACATCATCTCACACACATGGAGAGTTTGACCAAAAGCTTCTGAATGCACACATACACATTCATCTTGCCAGAATTGCACCCATAGACTTGAGAGTTTCCCACTAAATACTGTGCTCTTTTCACCTGACTTTCCTGCCGACTAAATATATAAATAGTTCAAAGATACCTACTTCATCAGTGCTGAATAACACAAAAAACATGAAAAAATGACAGAATGTCTTTGGAGGGAAGGAAAATAGTAATGAAGTAGAAAAGAGAAAGGAAAAAGAAAGGAATAATGAGATGGGAGAAAGGAATGGCAGGAATGAAATGAAAGGAAAGGGAGACCATTGCACTGTATCTCTGGATGGCTCATCAAGTGAAATTTTGTTTGATATAAAATCAGTGTGAGGTCATCTTGAGGCACAAGGTATGTAACATAATGCCAGGTACTGCTGACACTCTCATTCAGTAATTGCAATTATGTGTAAAATTTGACCGATGCACACTTAAGAACCTTCTTTTTTTCTTTCCCCTAAATATATTTGCTTTGCTCAATATCCTTGGTTACAGGAGAAGAGAGGAAGCAAATAAAACATTGAGGTCAAATGACTCTTTATTATTAAAAGTGGAATGAAGTCTAAAGAATGAGTGAAAGGTTTGCTGTGACTTCAATCCCAAACATTCAGATGTTAGTCAGGCATCTTGATCTCAGTGAGAGGAGAGAATTTAAATATGAACATTTTACTACAGAGTTCTTGCAATACTATCTCTATGTTGGCTTGTAAATCTTATAAAAAAGGTTCAATTGAACATTGTTTTAAAAATTTAATCTGACAAATCTTTTGAGCTCTGAATTTGGTTTTAGGTAAAAGTTTGTGTGAATAATAACAGATAATTGTTTCAGGTAGGTCTTCCTCTTCCCTGCCATCTTTCTGCCAATATACTCCTAAATTGCTGGGGGGTTTTTTTGGTTTTTTTTAAGAAGTTTGCTCTTGCTGAGCAAAAGACATACACTAACAAGGAAGATGGTGACACCATCTATATAGAGAGAGCTATCAACACAAGTGAAAGAAACATGAAAATTATCTGTGTCATTTGCGGTCATCATAGTACTACTTGTCATAAAAGCAGGTAGACCAGTTTCAAACAGAAGTGCAGTTTCAGAGTTACACTGTCCCTTTTATTTCTGTAGGGGGTTCATTCAAAAAGACACACTCTGCAGGACCAAGTAGAAAAAGCTTCAATTAGGTCTGTACAGTATGTGACTAAAGGATTTGTTAACCTTAGCGCTTCAAAGCACACTTGAAAATAAGATTCAAATGGGCTCTTTCTTTTGTGGTTCTGTAGTGATAAACGAGTTCTCCATGCACCAATGCTCCTGATTACTACTTCTCCAACGTTGTGACTCTGGATGAACGCTAGATCAGCCTAAGTAATGTCCAGCACGTTTCATCCATAATAAATAATGTATGTCATGGCAGGCCTCTCCATTTTTCTTAGGAAGGAGCTGCAAGTCTAGTTATAGCTTTTCTGGGGTTATGTCATCAATTTTCAGGTGTTCCACAGATCTTGCAGACTTTTTCTAGTAAAGAAAGGAAGGGAAAGAGAAGCCCAATAGGTAATCAGTACTTTTCGGGGGGTGTGTGTGGGTGTGTGTGTGTTTTTGTTGGGTTTTGTTTTGTTTTGGTTTTTTAAAGTGGATTTAAAGTTAAAGAATGGTTTGCTTTAAGGTTCATTCATAAGCTCTGTTTTAAAACCCTTATGCTTGAGTGTCTGCAAGAAGCTTACTTCCTAATGATCAGTTTATGAATTAGTGGAATAATTCATGACATGCCCTTAGGATCAATACTTTTAAATGTACCTGTGGGTAACATCACTCACATGATTCATCCCAATATAGTAAGTGGAACTATTCAAATACTTAAAGTTATTCACAGGTGTAACTGCTTAACAGACCCTTTACTGTTCATGTGAAAGTGAAATACCCATTTTGCCACTGGAGCCTACCAAACACATTATATTTAGGGTTCTTCTGATTCTGACAACAGTGCATCATTAGCAGTGTTAGGTGTAGTTATTCTTCTCTCTCTCAGCAGAAGAAAGGCCTCAAAAATTTTATTCTTCCTCAAGAGTTAACACATTCCACAAAGTGTACTGGGAAATCTCTCACCTTCAAGGTTTACATGAGCCATCACTTTCACATCTTGTCTGTAACTGATAGCTGTTGATCCTGGTGATATATTGCTTGATTCAGGACTCTGTACCCTGATGGCTTCTTTTTCTTCTTCAAGAACTGATTTATCCTCCAATTTGAATCTAATAATTTAGAGCCTAAAAAATGTAGACCCTTGCCTCTACTGTTTATTAATGGTGCTGTTCTATCTATACACCTTGGATAGCATAATTTAGTCAGTCTGTGTCTATCTGGCTGCCTACCTATCCTATTCTATTCTTTTCTACAGACAAAGCTTTGTTCATGTCTTTTAAGCCTTAGCACAGCCCTATCAGTATTCTTCCCAGGAAAATTAACTTTGTTGTAAACATATTAACAACATCTAGGAAACATTTGCATTGTTTTTATATAAATATTACGTATATCTTGCATGCATCTGAATAATATGAATTTACTTCACTTTATGTAAATGACATCAGCCTACATTTGCAGTAATATTCAAAGAGCGCTGTAAAACAGAAAGTGACAAGTAATGATGGAGTTAAGATAACAATGCTTGGGCAATGAACGAAGCTCTGTCTAGACTAGAAAAGTTTCTTTCCAAAAGCTACAGCCTATAAGAAAGGGGATTAGAACTTCTGGAGAAGCAATTTAGGTGAATTAGTCTCGAGCACACTGGATTTTTACCTAGTCTTATTCAACACACATTAGAAAAATGAGAGTAGATACAGCCAGGGAAGAAGATAGATGTGATCATAACACATTTTTTCTCCTTGTCAGGAGAAAGCAGTTGGGAAGAAAGTTTGAAAACCTTTAAAAAGGTATTACTAAGGCCCATAGCTCTGGACCATTTGTGATTTTATCCTTATCAGCTTGGAAATCTGAAAAAAATACATTGTGCTGGGTTTTGGAAATGTGTATTTGTGTTTTTAAGATGCTATTTCATCGCTGATGAAAATTTGCATTGTCCCAGAGGAAGCTGTGACAGGTACCATAACTCGGGGTGTTCCAGTGTAACTAATGCTGCTGGTAAAGAGAAGTCTGGAAAGGAAAATAGACACCCTAAGAGGAGAAATGTTTTGCCAGGTTACAGTACAAGACACATCTTGGCTGAGGACAGAACCAGAGCCTTCTGGTAGCTGTCTCAGGCATTAAACTATTCTATTCAGCAAATTGGTGCTAACCATTTCCCTCAGACCCTCACTTTGGTTCTCTGGGATGGCATTGTATGAAAGTATAATATATAAACTTTCTCAGCTTCTAAGAGTGCAATAGTTTGTCTCTCACACTAAATTAGTTATGCTAGCCGAAGAATAGCAAACACGTTCGCCAACTGCTCAGCAGGCAGAAAAATCCATATTTTGATTCAGTTTTGGTTTCAGTGATCTTTGCTCCCACCTGGTGTCTCTAATTGACAGCTTCTTTGCAGAAGATGGAGACAGCAATATGATTCTAGGCTTTAGCTTTAAATCATAATTTTAAAACCTCACAAAGTTACAGAGGAGTGATTTACTCTGAAGGGAACTCTGATAAACCCTCTCAGCAGAAATGAGGGAAAGCATCGTAATAGAAATACCACCAATTATAACAGTGATGCAAATAGGAGGTATGTTTACATGGGACTGGCATGCAGCCAGTGCCGAGGCAGAGCTGAGGAGACTTGCTCCATCCTCTACTCTGCACAACATATATTTAAGACATAGGCAAGTAAGAAATAGGGTTTTTGACTGAAAGTGTGAGAGCCATCAGTAGGTGCAATGTAACCCTGCAGCTTTGGTTTCAGCACAGTGTCAGTAGGTCAAGGCTTAGGTCTCTGTTACTGTTTGTATTTTGATCCTTGGAAGTCCCTGGCAGGACAACTTTGCTGATGGAGCTGTGAAGCTCTGGGGCCAAGCAGTGAGTGAAGGTCTAGGTTAAGCTAGATCAGTCCTACATGTAGGCCAGCACTGTCTTCTCTTTTTCTGGTGTACAGCTGGCCAAGGGAATCCACAAGAGGCTACACTGATCTTCATTCCCTTCAGAACCCTGAAGACTTTGTTTCTTAGGAAGATATTATCTTGCTACCAGTATGTATTTGGTTCTTATGTAAGTTCTGACTTCATTGAGATTTTGTCTGAATAAAGAGGAACACATTGGCACAGTTATCTGAAGGGAGGGGTCTGTGTTTGTGTAGGAGTAAGTGTTCCCAGGTCACTCATGTGGCAGAGAGCATGGAGCAGGCATCTCTTGGGTGACTCACGTGGTGGATAAAGAGCAGAACAGCATGGAGATATCCTGTCATGCTTGTGGGAGGTTGGAGGAATGATGCAAAAAGGTACAGAAATAGCATCTTTTCCTGATGAAGTTCCAAGGTAGTATGAATATCGATTTTTTATACCCACCTACTGCATCCTCTATGGGTTCAGCAAGAAGCTAGAGGTCAAGCCTTAAAACGGCAGCAGCTAAGCATGTGTTTGTTCTCCATTGTTTCATCCAAGGCTAAAAAAATCCACTTACACCTGTTTTATTCTCCTTCAATACAACATTTCAGAGCAAAAGGCTTGAGAATTTGGCTTTTCCTATCAGGAAAATCTGGTTAAAAATTTAGCTCATAAGCCTCTGTTACAAGCTTGAATATATATTCCTTTTAAACCACAAGCTCCCAACCTCAAACCAGCAATTTTAAAGGAGGTTCCTCTTTTCCTAATATATAGATTTGTTTTAGTTTGCTCTCTTCCATTAGAGTCCCTTGGATTTGACCATTAAAGAATTGAAGACACATCTTGTCTAGATAAAAATTAAAGACCACACATACTTTCCATAAAACTGAGATTGCTGAAGCCTATTCACAAAATTTTCCCTCTCTGCCCTGCCTTGCTCCCACTGACAGTGAATCTGTTGCACTGTATGTATTGTTTTTATGAAGCATTTTGGGATACTTCAAAATTAAATTCTTAATAAAAATGTAAATTATTATTATTGAAAAACACAGTGTTGGCCCACTGTGCCGTGTAGCATTCTCAGGAGCAGCATTGTTTCAAACTGGGATTTGAAAAATAGCACAGAATTTAGCTTGAATCAAATGGCATTATGTATTTAGTCATTTATCAAAGCCACTTCGTAGAAGCTGGGATAACCATTAGTTAATCTTATCCATGTGGGGCTTCTTTTTTCCCATTTCTTAGTTCCCCTTCTCTCCCAAAGGCCTGTAATGCTTCAGCCTCCTATTGAGCTTGAGGCAAGATATTTTGTACTGCTACAATGTGTGAACCAGCCAACATAGGCTGCTTAAAATTAGTGTAGGATATTCCAGGCATGGCAAGGAGCACCCACGAAAACTAAATAACATCCACAGCATGAGACATCTGCCTCACTGGGTCTGAATTTAGCTCCCCTCTGAGACAGTGAATTAGCAATACTTTGGCCTGTTAATTCAGCTGTTAAGTGATTTTTGTTGGGCTTTGGAAGAGTATTTTTTGTCTTTAAAGCAACAACACTCTTTCAGGTTGCTGAGATAGTCTGGGTCAAGATTTCAGGTATATGTGGTGCACTTTAAAGGTGACAATTTAACATCTTGCAAAAGAGAAATTCTCTGTTGATAAAATGCCTAATGTCAGTGTAGGCTGTTCATTATTAGAATAGCCTGAAATACACAACAGCTGCCTAGCGCAGCTCCCACAGGGGTCCATGGGACTTCTTTTTACTTTGACAAGGAGACAAGTTAGAGCACTGGCACATCCTCACAAAAAGTCTTTGTCTTTATTTTATAGTGATGTGCCCTCCCAATGACACACATACTGTGCTCTATTTTCCTTCAGCAGATTCTGTATGAGACAGAGTTTCTCTGTCTATTAAAGAATCCCACTCAAAGTATCTATCTTTTAGAAAAAATATTTTTTTGTGACATCTTCACTGGTACCAAGGTAGGTGGAAATTCCTCACACCTGCAGACCCCAGAAAATAGATTCGTAGTATTTTTCACTTCACTAGACACATGACACCCCATGCAGGGATTTATCATAGTGATGACACATCTTATTAGAGAGGTTGACTCATGAACCAGCTCCCTTTCCATTTGTGATCACATAACATCTCACTAGCAACTGTAGCAATTGCAGTATTTAGAGTTTTTAGAGGGGTTTTAGTGACACTTGCCATCTGGAACAAGGTCAAGAAACATCATACAGCCCATTGGCCCATTATAATAACGGAAACGTGATTTGTAGACCACAACTGGTCCATGTGCCACAGTTTGAGAATTCTGATTTAAAAAACAAAACCAAAAACCAAACCAAAACACAACAGAAACTAAAATACCATATTCCAAAACAGAAGGCTCTAAAGAATAAAAAAGCAATAGCCAAGGTACTAGGAACACCCTAACGGAGTTGGTAAATATGGTAGAAAGACGCCCACTTCACTCTTCTGTAGAGGCAACCAGAAGCCAAGCAAGCTCTTTTGGGCCTCTGAAATGACTCTTGACAACCAATCACTAGCAATTGCACTCCATATGCAGTTTTTCTGCTGCTTGTCCCCATATGACACAAAGCTGATTTTCTCCTTCTTATTCCTCAGTAGAAAGAAAAGACAGTCTGGTATTTTAGGATGTCATTACTTTGAGATTATTAGTTAGAAGCATTAGGAGATGATGGTTTTAAAGTGAAGATGGCTGGCAAATAAAGAGCATGGCTTGTGTACCCATTGTTTCATGTGTTCATGTGCATTGAAGGGTAAAGTTAGATATAAAAACTGTCAAGTGAAACGTGTCCTGCTTTCTCTGTTTCCGTTCCCCAGAGGACCCACCAATGACTTAAAAACCTGATGTAATGAGTGTAAGAACATCCATATAGGGTCAGAGCCAAGAACCAACAAGTCAAATACCATGTCTCCAGAGGTAGACAATATTCTTCCAGAAGGAGGACAAATTTGTATTTCAGTTCCTAGGGTTTTAAAGTGGGATTAAAGCCAGACTCTGGGCTTATTGCAGACAGGTGAAGGTGAAATTCATTGTGGTGAATGTGCAGCAGCTCCTGAAGAGAATGATGGACAAGTGTTTTTGGAATTACAAGGGGAAGCCAGGGAGTTCACTGGGCAACTAGAGCAGAAGGGAATCACCATGCATATGGATTGGTACCTGGATGCCTGGAACATGTTTTCAGAGGCTTACAGCTTCAGGGAAGCACCAAAAGGAAGCCAGATCCCAGCACCTCCCAGTAATGCTGCTTCTTTGCCAGAGTGGCTGACTGGGACTAACAGGAAAGGGCTTCCTTGAATGGAAGGTGTGACCATTTGAGTAGCTGGGAGTGAAATTTGACTCAGAATATTTACATGATGTTTCTAACCTCTGATGTGGCACCCTTGCACAACCTTTAAAAAGAAAAGAAGTAGACTATCAGATGCTGAAAGAGGAGTGCCAGAACAAGATGAGCATCACAACAGAAGGCCAAAATTTTCTGCTAGTCTGCAGCTCTCTATGGCTCAAGCATTTCCTAAACTAAAGGTGATATCTTTATGTCTACTAGCCTTCGATAGATTTTTTTCTTCCATTAATTTAGGAACTTAGGTCTAGGGAATGGAAGAAGTAGCTAGAACTGAAATTTTTCAGATGCAGAGATTTTGTTCTGTTAGAGTTAAATGAGAATTAACAGGAGAAAGAGAAAAAAAAAAATTGGAACTGTCAAATATAGTTATATGGCATTTTTCTACTAAAGATTTCAAAGCTCTATTCAAAGGAAGTAGCTGCTATTATTATTATTATTATTATTATTATTATTAATTATTATTATTATTATTATTATTATTCCCCTGTGCAGATAGGCAAAAATGAAGCCCATAAATATAGAGACACTGACCAGAAGCCATGTAGCTATCAAATAATGAAACTGGCCATTTTTTTCAGAACTCAACAAGTGTGAGTTTTAGATGAATAATTAAGCCACTAAACAAAAATTCTAATATTTCAAAGCTTATGTTGATAGTGGGGTAGCCAGAAATGCTTCCCAGATCTGTCTGGGTCTACATCAATGCAAGAGCCAAACAGACACCATCACTGCTTCATGCTTTCCTAGTATTCATGGAAAGTGAATCCAGACATGCAACATGGGAAGCAGCCACTGTTTTCTCTAGCAGATCCTAGCTTGAACTACGGGAGACCGAAGCTGAGGATTTTTTACTGGCTTGCAGTACAGGCACAGCTACAGGGAGCAAAACCAGCTGCAAACTTTCGGCAGTAAAAATCTGTGGCCAGAAAATACGAAGGTAAAGGAAATGCTGCAATTGTTTACAAAGATTTCATTGTATATTTTTAAAGGAAATACTCCCTTTGAAAAGTGATAAAATAGTTCAGAATAAAATTTTTAGCCTTTTCAATTTAAAATACTATTCTTCCAAGAAAAATGACACAAATTTGAAAAAAATCTACAGCTTGGAGTAAAGCAATTTTTTTATTTTGATTTGGTTTTGTTTTAACTATGAAACAGTTTTAAAGATATACTTGATATTTTTCCAAATGCTTGGGTTTGATCACTGAATCAAAAAACCCCCAACTTATTGTTTGCCTAGTTATGTTAATGAGTCCCAGCCCAATGAGCTAACCTTTAAATCACACAACCTCTTCATTAGTCTCTCAGAATGATGCAAAACCTTTAATTCTTTTGCCTCTGAAAGATTCTCTTAGCAGAACTTGAAAGCAAGATTTTTTTTTTTCTCCGATACGATCAAAATTTAAATTATTTTCTCAAGTACTCTGAGTCGTATATATAACTGGAAATATCAGCAGGAAATCGATTTGACAGACACTAATGTTGCATGTTCACCAGTTCACCAAATTACACCAACCATGTTATCACAGTGGGCATGAATGGTTCTGGCCCTAAGTAAACTCAGGACACCTAATGTTGTCTAAATAGGACAGCAGTACACAGAGAAGTAATACAGTCTTAAATGAGGGTTAGGGTGTCATTCAGCGAGTTAGTTAAGATCTTTGCTTTGTGGATGGACTTTCACACACTTTTCAATGTATTTACGCATTCTAATGTTTTGAAGAACTAAGGTCTAAATGAATCCACTCATCATCCACTAAAAATCCTGTTGTTTTGTGGTTTTATCCTGTTGTTGTTTTGTATCTTTTTTTTCCTAGCTGCTTGCAGGTGACATTTTTAAGCACTACATTTAAATCTCATATTTCACTTATGCCAAAAAAATTCTTGAGACTTGGCAATATTGTTCACTTTTTGTTGTACAAGGTGAAGAAAAAAAAAAAAAAAAAAAAGAAGGTTTTGTTTTGTCTCCCTCTCACCCTTGAAGTGTTCTTCTGGAGGTAAACTATAAAAAATTCCATCAGTGAGGACCACAGTGCACAGTGGTTGGTATTGGTGATAAACATTACATCTTTAAAAAACAGAAGATATAAGATACACCATTACTGCAGGATCTTTAAGAGCAAGGAAGCAGAAATGAGCGTTCAGAATAGAAGGTGTTTTGGTTTGGTTTTTTTTTTTATTCCTGCTGAACAGTAATTGTGCATTTCCCTTTTCTTCCTCTCACTCTCTCTATTTCATTTTTTAATACTGTTTTATAGACAGGACTTCAGAAAGTTTTCTCAACTTATGATTACTTTAGTCTAAAGTGCGGATGACTGGCATCCCAGGCGTTTCTGCAGTACTGAAGCTCTTTCAAAATTCCATCCACGCACATCCTCAGAATGATAAAACAGAAACTCTATAAAAGTATGAAGAAAGGGACAAAACTAAACCTTTAACTTGGTATGGAGTACTATTTTTTGTTGTTTTTGCTACAAAGCTGTAATTGGCCTAGTGAGATCTGATAAATGTCTTATTATAAACTTGAACATCAACTGATGGTGAAAAAAAATATGATGGAACTTGTGACTGAGAGAAAAGTAAAAGGGTATAAATGACTGGCAGTTCCCATTTCTTTACAAGTGTTACATTTCAGTCCCCTGCCACTACCACATGTTTCCTGTTCACAGATAATTTGTACAACATATTTTATCATTCAGTTTTAGACACAGTTGAAAGGCTTTTGCCTAAGGCTTGGAACACTTTGAAAATTGTATACCATTTGCAAGGCTTTCTTCTGCTTCACTGTGCAATTAGGTGACTGCTTTTCTGCAGACACTGGATTTATCATATGTGGAATTGGGTTTTTTCACCAAGGTGAACTGGGAACAAAAATGCAAGTAGTTTTTCAGTAACCCACAGACAAGGGATTAGTGTGCTGGCACAAAGCTTGTAGCCTGCCTGTCAGTCCCAAACTGGACGCGGTTCTCTCACAGAAGGAGTATTGTGAGCCATAAAGTTTCATACAAAAATACTCTCAGTCTCCCTGCTCTTACATACCATGTCTATATGTGATTCAAACTTCTAAGGTGCAACAAGGGCATCTGATCAGAATAATATTTTTTCTCTAATTTTCTGACACGAGTATTTATGACACTGTTGATTTTTTTCTTCCCCTCCTTCGCCCCCTCTCCCCATGACACCCCCTGCTTCCTCTTGACTAAACTTTGCTCTCTCCTAAAGAAGTGTGAAGAGACTGATGTGCTAAGAGCTTCCCCTGCTGGAAGTTCCTAGCAAAAGTTGCTGTAGCCAAGTAGGGATGGATCTGGGACTAGCTCCCAGTTCAGCTAATTTATGTGCTCAGTTCCTGTCGAACAGAGAGTACATAATGTGACTTGAGATGCTGATTAAATTTCATGTGTATTTCTATGTTCTAAATAAACCAAATTTTAAAGTCAGATTTGAGCGATGGTAGTTTATAACTCTCATTACAGCAGTTTGTATTTTTCCACTGAATTATGTGAGGAAAAAGAAGACAAATTCAGCCCTTTTGTACAGTGTATCTACGTGCTTTTACAAGGTCATCTTCCTTTGCAGCAGAGAATGTGGAGGATTTCCTAACAAGCAAATTTTATCTATTAGAAATATATCATTGCTTAATGAGATTGCAATTGTGAATTCATTATTTGCTTTTTGTTGCAGACATCCTACCTGCGGAAACAGTGAGTGTGTAAGTGCATAAGTGAGCTGCAGGGAACACTGATATGTTATAACATAAGCCCATCAGAAAAAAAGGCATGTTTCTTCAGACTACATGTCTCTCAAGCAATAACTGCCAAACTATATCAATTACCTCTTCTGAAAACTTTGAAAAAGCTGCACTTCTGAAATCAAAACTAACAGACTTTTAATCTAATTGTTTAACTATCAATATCAGAAAATTAAGCACAGTAATATACTTCTGATAGACTGTGTTGGAAATGTGGCCACTGTCTCCTTACACAGTGTGACCTAGTGGACAGGTTTGTCTTGGCCACTTTTGAAAGCCTCTCTGCCTTTGTATAGAACAGCAATGTCACTTTGGAGTGAATTGCTTCTGTGGTCACTCCTATCTTTCTTGATTTTGTCTGGTTCAGTTATAAGGGGGGATTTGGGCACAGGCTGACTTCCTATGTTTTATAAACTCCCCGGTGCTCTGAAGCAGTTGGCATGGTGTCTGGATTAGCATGGTATTGCCCCTGTGAAGGTATGCCCCAACCTGCAAGGGTCTCCAGTAATGTGGCAGTAATCTAAGATGTTACTTAGAAGTCTTCCCTCTGCCAAAGCGCCTCTTCCCCCACGTGAAACACCAGGCTCACTCAGGGATGTGTTTTGCATCCTACAGAAGTGTAGCCATTTGGGGCAGTACAAGAGAAACCTTGCCTTCTCCAGGTGTAGCCTAAGGAGGGTCGAGTCACAGCAGAGTTGCTTTAGTGTGTGTGTGTGTGAATCAGCGAATATTTGGAGAGCTCCAGAGCTCCTACCATCTGTACACATACAGATACACAAGTAGATGGAAAGCTTCCAAAGGAAGTTCCCTTTCAATCCCCGTAAAATTCCCTAGACCCAGCCAGGAACTTGAGCTTGGTGCCAGAGGAACAGAGGATTTCCTTTAAATTCTCTACCTGGCTTAATTTAATTTGCTGCCTGGTAGAAGACCTGAAGAGGCTGCTTAAAAAGCACTGGATCATGGGGTTTCCTAATCTAAGTGTAATGGTAAACCCAGACTGACTCTCTTCTTTCTGTGGTATCCATTGTGCTTTGTCCCAAATGAGAAGTATGGTTTGCCAACACAGAGGCGGCACACACTGTAAACAATGACAAGAATAAAGCTAAATATTATGCATATTCATTGCATGCAATCCTAAACACAAACCTCCCTACTGAGTAAAACAGAAAAGAATATTTATTTATTTTTTCAACTAAGGAGCTGATGGGTCTTTTTAACCCTTCCTGTTCACAGTTGAGTTGTGCAATTTGCAACAACATACAATGGTATTTCACTTCATATATTATGAGCAAGTACTCTTTAAGTAGTCTCCTCTTTTGTTCAATTTAGTGACATGATAGTTTCATTGACTAGTTCATCAGTAATGACTCATTTCAAGTTTCCAGAAGGCAGTGGTAAAATTGCTCAGTATGTGCACTTCAGGTTTTCTGTAACTTTTAACTTTTCTAATCAACTCATTTGACATGGGTTTCATTCCCTTTTATTCATACTGACGGGGTAAGTACAGGTTCATGTTCTACTTCTGAGTGCCGAGAATTCTGTTTTTTAACGTGAATGCTGAACCGTGTAGCAAGCAATGTTCTCTGTGCAGAACACCTCTTTATCCAAATTCTTAACATAGGACATATTTACAAGTTGTTGTGCTCTTATTTACATGTTTACTTGTCAAACATAGTTAAAATGGAAATTATTATTTTCTTATAAAAATCAGATCTCCATCCTGAAGAGTAAACTAAAAAACTCTGTTAAGATCCTGACCTAATAAGACTAATTTCCAGAAAGGTAGTAAAACCATAATTGTAACCCTATGGAAGCCATCTCAACCTGACCCACGAATTTCTTGAAACAGTTGTTCCCAAGGGGCAGTGTACCAAGGTAAGCCAGGATACTTCATTCCACAGCCAAAAAAAATTCCACTTACTTCTGAAGCAATGACCTGGGCTGTAATTTATGATGAAGTGAACTCTGGGTTAGACAGACTGATAATAAAGGTAATTCTGTGGCATGCATTTTTTTTGTTATGCCTGTTTTCCTCTCATTTGAAAAAGCAAAATATGATAGTTTTCATTTTTATAGAAGCATTATTCTTGATCATTTACTTGGTATGAAGCCTTTGCATTCAACTCAGTGTGAAATACAGCACTAATGTTCAGCAGCTGGCATCTGTTGTTCCTGTTTTTTTTCTGGATATTAAGCAGCCTAGAGTATATGAGGAAATCTTCAGCAAATTATTTGTTAAAACGAGTGGGCATACATACTCAAAATTCTGGTTATTTAAAATATTAAGACTGTGAATAAAACTGGGTGTATCTAATTCTGCATGCACCCACAGAGAACTCATGTTTTGCCATTGTGTGCTTGCATAATTACTTATATTTGCTTGAAACATTCACATATTAATTCTGAAATGAGTTTCTACCTTGCTGATGCATGAATATTTAAAGATAAAAACTATAATTTCTGCTATCACATTATTATTATTAATGCATAGCTATTAATAACACATTATCAGAAATATACTCTTTGGTCACAGTAGATATGGGAACTGACACAACAACAGTTGTAAAATAAATAATGAGTGTAGAGCCAGGGTAAAACCTGTTCATTTAGAGCTGGACTATAAATATGCTGACAGATACACCATTTCTTAATATGTGCATGGGTGAGCTTAATATGTTCATGGCCTGCCTGCAAGTTAGAGAATGGGCTGAAACGTATTTAAAAAAGTGAAGGCTAAACCAGAAAACTTCTGTTTAAAGAAGAAGTGCTTTAACAGAAATGTAAAATATTACTTGAACATGTGTTCTATTTGACCACAAATAACTAGCAGCAGCGAAGAGGGCATTTTACAATGGGGATAAGGATCGAGTATCACAGGCATGTCTCAGAGCTATGAGCTTACATGTAATAGGTCTACTGCACCTCTAAAAAGCAAGATCAGAGTCTGTATAATACATAGGTATTGTAGAGGCCTATGTAAAACCAGGAAAATGTAACCCATCATTAACTAGGAAGTTTTCTTTTGTGTGCCTGAGCTACCAGGACTATTTTGAATCCTGGGTTGTACTGGTCACACTAAGAGGCATTGAGGGATTTGCACATTATTTAAATTCCAGTTTTTGTTTACATAAACAGAGCTAGTGTGGGAACAGCCCCATGTTCAATCCCCACAAGTAGAAGCTCTGAAGCAGCCAAATGCCCTGTGGCCATGAGGAGGACTGCCGAGAGGAAGGCAAGTTCTTTCTGTCCAGATCTGCTTCTCTGCCACTTCCCCATCTCAGAGCTGCAGCTGCTCTCCTCTGACTTATCTGGGATAGACTTCATCCTAATGAAAAATATCTAATGAAAAATCAACTAAATATTCAGATTTACAGTTTTTCATTAGACTGAATTGTTGCTTTCTAGCCAACTCCACTGGAGGAAGCTGACATGCTTATAAGTAGGCTGAAATTTTCCATTGCTGAGGCCAAAACCAGGTTTATGCTATTTTCCCATCTACATCCTTCAATGTTGGAATAATCTGGTTTTAATTCACAATAATGCATTAGCTAATTACTCTAGGAGAAATTCTGGTTTAAAACAGTAAGAACCAGCACCTACACTGTCTCTCACTGATGTAAGCAAACACATGTGTGAGGTACGAAATGACTGAAGCTGCAACCACTGGGGTAAACCTCAACTGTTCTGGGCTAACAGAGCTATACAAACTCAGATTAATCCACATCACTCAGAAAGTTACAGCAGCCTCCTTTTTTGCAGGTTTGAGTCAGGTAAGCAGTTTGGCATTTGAAACATCTTTCTAGCATATGTGTTTTGTGCCATCTTTGAACATAAGGAAATACAGTTTTTCCTTGTATACTTTTTTTTTTGTCTTCAAAATAATCCTATACCTTAAATGTTTCATATTTGACATGGAAATTTGGCATGAAAATAGCCTTTTGGGACAAGCAGAACATAATCTTATTCTGGATAAATTGATTTTGTATGAGCAAGTTGTAGACTGAGAACATGCAATAGATTTTTTTTTTTCCACTAAGCTGATGCATACAGTGGTGAAAGAGTATACAGGCATACAGCTGATTTGAGTAAAATGAAACAGATCCTTAAGTGTTGTATTCTTTAAGTGTAATGTGTGCTCTTTTGGATGTGCCAGAAATAGTCTGTGAAAATCATTTCTATCCAAAGTGAGCAGTGATTTGTATTTAGAGTATACGTCTTTCTATAGCTTAAATATGCACCCTGTGCCTAAAAATAGCTTTACAATTGTATACAGGACTTTTCAGCACAGTTGAAGTTAACACAACACTTCCTTGTATTGGAGGCATGCCCAGCAAGTGTGTACAACAAGGCAGTTCTTCAAAGCTGGTGGGAGGAAAGATATGTGTTTCCTGAGAAACTATTGAAATATATCTTCTAGGATGAAGCCACTTAGGCCACTGCATTGACATAATGAAATTAAGTAATGCACCAGAAACTGATATGTCCATCATAGACTGGTTGTCCCCTGACAGGCATCTCTAGAGCTTAGACTAGATGCTGTCAGACTAATGAAATGAGTTTTCTGCCTGGAATAACCCAGTTTTCCCTCACAGTGTCTACAACACCGTCCCAGACAAGACACAGCAAAGCTGCTAGACAGCATATCCTTGCTGTTTGGCTGCAAGCTGCTGCCAAATGGGATACATGAACTGAACTCTACCCATCTTACTCTTACATGAGGTTATAGGTGTTCTTTTACTCAGCTGCCAATATTTATGAAAATTAAGTATTTCACTGGCTTTCAGACATCATCTTCTTTTGAATCTGTTTGATTCAGGAACTTGGTTGAACTCAGCAGGTTCAAAAATCATTAAGGGGAAGTGGGTGTTAGGCAGATAAAAGAGACTGTACAGCTGCATAAAATGTGGGGGAAAATGGGAAATATTTTATGGATATCTACTCACAAAAAATCAACAGCCCAGAATGTGTTAGCTAGTCAATGTCTCAGATTGGCTCCTTGCCACTTCCTGAAAGGAGTCTGAGTTATTGCTTCAATATCTGCAATTGTTTTGGAACCCAGATAACAGAGAAACCACCTTTTTCTGTATGTATCTGATACTGCAACAAGCACTGATGATCAGGTCCATACACTGGATCTTCTGCTTCCTAAAAGGAAGAAGTGAAAGTCCCTTTGGTTCCACTTCTCTTCACTGGAAATTGTCCATGCCTGAAGAAGGTCAACACATGGGACAAAAGCCATCTATTTTCAAATTCTGAGCTAGAGACCAGGGTTATGGTCGCTGATTGCAGACAGCCTTCATTCCTTGCTTTCATTTGCTGTCATAATCTTGTTTTTTTCTACTGAGCCCTGGAAATGTGAAAAATATATAGAAGACAGGTCACAGCTTTGTGTCAGAGAGCAGTGAGCTGCCTGTGAGCTGGAGCAAGGACAGTCCCAGATGACAGTAGGGACAAGGCGAATTTGACCATATAGACATGGACATGCCACCTACTTGGTCTTAGAAAACAGTCACTTGTCATTTTATTAATTAATATAGACTTAGATTCTATAGCCATGCCAGGTCGTAGCTCAGGTGCTGGGTGGTATTTACACTTGGGCCAGTGGCTGAGTTTTTAGAAAAGCCCATATCTGAGGTACAATACTATCTACCAGAAAAAGAAAAAAAAAAAAAATGGGGCTCTTATTTTGTACCATCCTTAAAAATGGGTCAGAGTCATGGTGCTATGATGGAAACGTCTCTCCATGGTCTTGTCCAGAGCCAGGCATGAATATGTCCATCTCAGAAGACAGCCATTCTCATATTCATTGACATGCCCACTGCCCTCATCTGAAGCAGAGCCCCAGTGCAGCCACGCTCTCCATGCTAGCAACAAGAAGGCAAAGTGGGGTAGGAGCAGCTGTGAATAGTGACTCTGTTTCCCTTAAGGCAAAGAAAATATTAATCTGCCACTGTTAACTGCTGCTTTGTTGCAGCTAATGTATACAAAGGTCAAAGAGTGTACTTGAATTTAAGTCTGTCCTGTTAAAAAAATACATAAAAGAATTAAATTAAGACTGTACGTGCAGTCTTAGCTTTAACATTCAGGTGGTTCACATTTTTTAACTATTATGAAGCTTACTATTTCATATAAGTGGATTTCTAATACTATGTCTCTGTGTATATATATGCACATCTACTCTCAGACTGTTGAAAAAAATTCTTGGAGGATATTTTTAACAAGATACAGATTTCCCACCAAATGTGCTGGTTATTGATGAGAAAACCAGAAACAGATAACAGAATAAAAAATATAAATTGTTTAGCTTTCAATAAAAATGCTTAGATTTACGTCATTCTTTTGTTAATTATGGTGTGGCATTTTTTTAAATTTTATTTTTCAAAAGAAGGGGCACTCCCCTATCTATTTTTTTTTTTTTTTTATTCTTGTTGGTGTCATTGAAATATATGGCTTTGCTCTCTTTTATTCAAGAAAAAACAAAACAGCATGGGGAACATCAGAGGGGAAAAAGCAATAAAATTTTGACATTTCCCATGGAAACTAAATTACTTCTTCAACCAGCCGAAATAGGCACCCAGGAACATGCTGATGCTTTTCAAATTGTAGTAGATAGAGGTACTTAATCACTAGTTTAAGTAGAAAATGGGCATCAAGGGAATTTTTCATGGGGTGATTTAGCTATACGCAAATCTGTTGTGCACTGTAGTACTGAGGCACCCAGGAGTTGAACACTGTAGAGCTTGTCAAGGGATTAGGTAACAATGAAGATTTAGAGCCAGGGCAAAGCTAGATGTAGGTAGGGAATAATATCCTGGTCAATATATCCTCTGATATAGACAGATAGATAAACATGTAGATAAAACTTACTACAGCAATGTTCAAGCAAAATGCACCACAGGCAAGGAATTGAAGAGAGACTCCCACAAGACGCTGACAGCTTTTTCTCTTTTTCTTCCACTTTACTGAATATTTATTGTATTAGAAGCATCATGGCAAAACCTCAGGATCGAATCCATTGTGAACCCAAACCTTCAGGGAATGCAATTTGCAATATTTCTCATCACTAATGTGAATTCCACGGAGCTTGTGGGTGCATGTTATTTAGTAGATAATTTATATGTGTGGACTAAAAGCAGTACTGATGTAAAGTATATGCATAAGGCAGTTTTTATAAACAAACTAAAGGTGTAAATAAATTGCAAGTTCATGTATTCATAGAGTCAGTATTATGCATCATAAAATGGCCTACATTAAGATATAGTCTGTCATCCTCCAAGTATATGCATCAATTTCTATCATGCTCATAATGGCTCAGTTAGTACCTGTAAAGTAGCAATAGTAAAACCACACTGAGCTTCCAGAATGTGAGGAAACAATTTATGTTCTTATCCTTGGACTCCTCTGCATGGGGACAGGTGTTTTTTGGTACAGGAAGGTTCTCCTGAATGACCCTAGACTGATGAGGGGTTGATGTGGGGACAGAGCAGTCAGCATGGAAAACAAACCAGAAGTGTATTATAGAAACACAGTGTCACAGCCATTTTGCTCAGAGGGAGGAGAGCTGTAAATACCCTTTGGATGAGCAGGAAAGCTACGAGTATTTGAGCCTGTGTGTTAGCAAGCTCTGAGCACCAGCATGTTGATTTACTCAATGCTAGACCTAGACACGTGTCCTGTGGAGAGAGTCTTGCTGGGCTTATTTAGGGGTCTGTCCCAAAAGACTGTCAGGAGCACCAAAGGGGAAATGAAGCACAGTTATATAGTAGTCAAGAATGTTTTGCTAAGGAGGATTAGTCATAACAAAACTTTTGTGATGAAAGGTAATCAGGATCTCTACTAAGTTTGGGGTTTTTTTTAAATCTGAACTGGAAGAAAAAATGTAGAAAACTATGTTGGTTAGAGTGCTCCCTTCAGGTATAATTGACCAATCCCTGTCATGTTTGAGAGGAAACAAAGATTTAGACCAAGATTTTCCAGGTTTCCTAGGTCTTGCCCTTGTCAGTTTCTCCATGCCAAACATCCCTCACCATCTGCACAAACCAGAGTAGCTCCAGTAGAGGTGACTAGAAGGGAAACACTGCAAAGCAATTGATGAACTGTTGGTCACCTGGGATGCACTGGGCAAGGGTGGGATCCTCAAAACTTATCTGTAGGCACCCAAAATACATCAGGCCAAGATAAGCAATTCCAGAGGGTGATTACATGTTTCCCTTAGGATGGGCTAAACTGATCTCCAGAGGTGCATAACTCTCTGCACTGAGGAAATTTTTCTGACTAGCAAAGAGGAATGAATCCCATCTCTGTGTGTTAGTCCCTTCAGGACTGACAGTACCTTTAGGCCTGATTTGGCAGAAAGCCCCACCTCTCACATGTCTGACAAATGACCGATCAGTGGGGATAACTCCTCCTAATTTTAACAAAAAATTTCAGCTGGTTTCACAGTCACCTCCATGCAAAGCTGAAACACTAAGAACTTTACATAGGACAGGAAAATCATTCCTCAATTATCTGTATTGAACAGTGTTGGAGCAATGTTGAACTTGAAGTGTACATGAAAACAAATCAAAGCAGTGATCCTCCTTAGTTTTTGTACCACATGTTGAGCTCAGTGTATCACTGGGTGTGAAAACTGACTCCCCAAGTCAAGGGCTTAAAAACCAAGTATTTCAGTCCTCTGCCTCAGTTTGTCATCTTAAAATCAATGAGATATAACAATTTTTTTTCTCTCCTTTATATTTCACGCATGTCCTTTGTGGATTGTAAGTGTCTGGGAAAGTCTTTGCTATATTACAAAGGTTCTCCTAATTGGGTGTATATGTAATACACAGGAATAATGACAATTAATATCAATATTGCAGTTCATTAGATTTACTGAGTTCTGGCCCATGAGTTGATGGGAAAGAGCTTCTTTAAAAATGCAAAGTCAAAGTTATTTTTGACTGTGGTTTTTGGTTGTTTCATTCGGGGCATTTATGCAACACAGAGTGAGGGAAGACCTGCATTTCCCTGGCTCATGCTCTGAGCTGAAAGTCCTGTGAGTGTGATGGAACAGATTTGAGCCCGAGGTATAAGTGGTACTGAGAATTAGGATCACAGAATCATAGAATCATAGAATAGTTTGTGTTGGAAGGAACCTTTAAAGATCACCTAGTTCCGACCCCCCTGCCCTGGGCAGGGACACCTTCCACTAGACCAGGTTGCTCAAAGCCCTGTCCAACCTGGCCTGGAACACTGCCAGGGAGGGGGCAGCCACAGCTGCTCTGGGCAACCTGTGCCAGTGTCTCATCACCCTCACAACAAAGAATTTCCTCCTGTATCAGGATACCCTCATACAGGCTCAGTATAGTATTTTTATGAGCATGTGGCCCAGTTTTCTGCCAGATCTGAGGCCTGGCAATGAGGCTTATGTCATGTAAGTTGTAGCTTTAAGTAGGCTTTGAAATCTTTAGGACTTAAGTTGGCTGGAACAAAATCTATCTCCACCAAATAAACCCTAAGACCCTTAGTGATGATAGAAATTTTAATGTAAGTGGTCAAATAGGAGAAGGCACACTTTATCCTAGATCAAGTGCTCTTCGGGAGGGTGGACTGCCAGGACAGAAAAGCTGGACTCACAGTGGAGTTGGTGCCATGAAGAACAGGAGTGCAAAAAGTAGTACAGCATGGTTTACACAGAGCAGCAAACCAAACTGTGTGCTTGAGGAAGGACATGTCCCTGCGCAGCGGGACGTGGTGATTCCTCTCAGTGTGACATGGTGATGCCTCTCAGCTGAGTGTTACAACACATGGGCCTTAAAGATCTGGCTTGGCCAGCACTCCAGGGATGCCGATCAGCTACAGAGGATTCTTCACGAGTTGAGAACACATGATTACTTTTTATATGCAAGATACTCTAATTATCCTGTAGGGATTCATTTCAGGTTACAGAATTTTTATTGAAAACCATTTAATTTTCAGTGGCTGTCACTTGAAGTGGACAAAGCAGATGAGTACAGGAAAATTACTTAGCACAGATTCAGACCCTTCATCATTTGCATACACTCATATAACATAATTTTTATCTTCTTCTCATACAGAATGGCAGCAAAACTCTAATATGTATAGAATACAGTGTATTGCTAGTGTCAGACCATTAATAATATTTTGAACAAATATATAATTTTACATTATACTTGTACTCATTTTATGGATAAATAAATAGCAAATATTCAGGTTCAAGTGTGTGACACAATAATACCTCATATACTAAACTTTTATGGGCAATAACCAAAATGTCCACAGTTATTGTAGTAAAGAGTGGAAAAACAAACAAACAAACAAAGATTCCAAGACTTCTGGGAAAGGATGTAAATTCATATGCTTTAAGGCATAAGACAGTCTGTGGATTAGGAGGAAATCTTCCCTGTGGGTAAGTTGTCTCTGTAACAACCTACTGCAGAGTTTCTGGCATGCTTGTCTGAAGCTAGCCAATTTTATAAACAGTTTACTGAAGGAGGTGGAAAACTTGTCTGATCCAGTGTGTCCTCTGTGTACTCACATGAAAAATGAGACCCTCTTATATTATGCCTACTATGAGCAGTTTCATCAGCTGTAACTCTGTTCTTGATACTTTTCCAAATGTAAATTAAACCTACCAGTGAATAAAGTTTCCACCTTCCCCTCTTCCTATTCCTCTCCCCATTACAGAGGACTGTAAAATGCCATCTCCTTATACTCCAAACAGATAACATGTCTGGGAAATAATACCTGTAACGTAGCAGAGTGCCCTCAGTAGTTGGCAGTAGTGTAGGAAAAGTCTCGGCAAGTCTCTGCTCAGTTTTCCCTGTAGCACTGAGTGATACAGCTGAGGCTCCTCTTCACCTGCCTGATGATTGTGATTGCAGGGATTTTCCATGAGAAGGCGTCTTTAAGTAAAATGATAATTAAAACTCATTACATGAGCCCCATCAGAGGGGGACAACATTTTAGAAGGTCTGAGCAGAAGCTACAAGTTCATTGCCTCAGGAGAGGGTAAACTGTGCTTTCTTTGTGCCTATGCAACATGTTTTATGTGGGCTTTTTAGTCATGGGGGTTGTAAGCTATGGTCTCCAACAGTACTAAATATAGGTGTGGTCCGTTTAAGCTTTCACACATGCCTTACACTTCTTCCCTCCACCCTTGTGAAAATGTGAACCCACTCAGGGAACCCAAAGGAAAGCTGTACCCCCGCCTTAAGGGGAGTATGCAAGTTACAAAGTATGGGTATTCAGCCTTCCTCTCAAGAGGCCTCCACTGGGACAATGGTCCTCAGAAGGAGAAGGGGAGCGCTGCAGAACCAGCACTGTTACCAGCATTTAATACTGTATTTCTTACTTTGATTTTGGGCATCTCGGTGTGAAGTCAGTGAAAGCTGCAGGGATTCAGCACATTGGAAAATCAGACCTAGCTTGTCTTAAATTGACTATCCAGAGCAGAAAGCCACTCTGGAAAAATTTTACTCCAATTCTTTTAACACATTTAATACATTTTATTGCCAAATTTTTTATTTAAAGGTATAACAGCACTTTCCCATCGCAATCGTTTTGGTACATCTATTGTTTTCTGTGAATATGGAATACTATTTTTGTATTGCTGGTTAGTAACTTTTGCTGCATCTCAAACTTTATGGTTTATTTGTATGGAGGTAGTATAAATCACCTGTCTTGGGATTTTCCACTGTGCTGCACAGAAGCATTGTCGGTAAGGCTGTGGTGAGGGTGAGATTTGTCAGTGAGGTTTGGTGCATGGATGGTCCCAAGTCACCTGGTCTTAAACTTGTACAAGCCTTGGTTATAGCCCATCCCTGGGGCCTACAGTAAGATATAGGCTCTGACTCCCACCGTGTTATCCAGCCAACTAGAAGTACCTCTGGTTACAGGGCAATTTTCACAGCAGGACTAATTTTTGGAGCACTGACAGAAGTTTTGAGGGCTATTAGTTCAAATAAATTTTGAAACTACTGGATTATAGGACATTTTACAGTTTAGCAAGCTGTTGCCTGAGGATTTTTCAGCAAAATAAAATAAAATAAAAGAGGAGAACAAAATAAAAGCATATGAGTTTATGCTAAAATTGTCCTTCGACTTGGGGCATTTCAATTTTAACTCGGAGATTTTGGGAACTCAGAATTTTTACAAAGCAAACCCGAATCCAAGTGTCTCAAATTGACCACCAAAAGTCAGAAGCCACTTCTGACACTTTTTGGTTTTATTTTGTGTATGAATTATTAAACTGCTATGAATTACCCATTCATCTTCAGGCTTCTAAACTGAATCTGAAAGACTGTACATTCTGTATAATACAGAAAAGTGAGATTATGCAGATGGAAAGTACTTCTCTGCTGCAGTTTTCTCCTAAGATGCCTTACAAATACTAAGCATCCAGCCCAGAATGCAGCTGGGTGTTATTCAAGTACTTATTGAGGGATGGTACAGGGAGATGTTGTATGCATGGAGATAGGAATATCTGAGGTTCCCTCCAAGAGGCAATAATTCCAGGAAGCTGTGCTCAGAGGAAGGTGTGATGCTCCTTTCAGCGGTGATACTAAGGTTGCCAATTTGTTTGAATGCCAGTACCTAAGCATTTAATGATTGTTTTCCCCTTCCCCAAGAACTTCTATGGAGATTGTCAAACATTTATGCTAGGACTACTAATACATAATTTTACAACCTACCAGTAAGACCTTCAGGGGCCTTCATCCAAAATACTTGCTGCTAGTCTGGCGATGACCAAAGTTTGCTGAATCTGTTATTAAGTAATATCCATTAATTCAATAATCCACCAGAAATTAGGACTCTGAGCAGCTTTCTGTATTAACTATTACAGATTTCACTGAAACTTTATCACATGACAGTTTTCAATTTCAGTGAGCTGCTCCAGGTCAGCAAGTAAAAGGCAGTAACAAAGCAAAACAAAACATGTAACAAATTCAATGAGCATCTATTATCAGCCTGATTACACACTGCGCCACACAGAGTCCTAATGATTTCATTGAGGCTCCATGCAGCATAAGGAGTCTCCCATGCAGATTAGTTTACAAGATCAGGGTCTCCATATGGAACATCTCCTCCCTCCACCCCTTCCCGTTCTGTACAGAGTAGTGTAAAACAAAGGCCTGCCTTTCTGCATATTTACAAGGTTTATTTGTCGGTAGGCTTGTACAATGATTTAAACAATAATAGCTGAGAAAATATTCCTCAGTGCTATTTGAAGCCTATCATGGCTTTTCTTACTTTAGTCACTCACTGCAATCTTCTCTGTCCAGTCACCTTTCTAATAACCATGTTGATGCATTCCTGCTGCCAGTGTTATGTATAGATGCCTAAATCCATTCAGTTCCCAGGCATCCTTTCGTTCAGCGGAAGGACTGTGTGTGTAATATTAACTAAAAAATATCAAATGTCAGAAACTTCATATTGATACTTTGATCAGAAGCAACATGAGACCGAAAGTTTTTGAACAACAAACCATTTGAGAGTGTGTAACATGCTTGTGAAAATATTCATAGCATAATTAGATAAATAACAGATCCAGTGTCTATTTTTACTTTCCCTTGATGAGAAGCTTTGCAGGAGAGACTGCTGGTAGTTAATTCTCCCTAACAACAATCTGTGTAATCACAAACCCCAATTAGCTGTGCCTGTTCTATGCTATACAAACTATTTCCTTAGCGCTTCACATCACTACTTTGTAATTAGCTTTCATCTACACGAGCTTTGACTAAAAAAATATAAAAGAGTGTAAGTGATTGTACTGCCACTCAGTATTCTGCGAAATAATCGCTAGCGATTTCAATCAGATTAATTTTATCACCCGTATTAAGGAAAATTACCTCCCTCTTCACTCTCTACAGCTGAGGGCTATTTCATTTCCTGAGATGTTCATAAAAGCATAATATAAAGCAATCTGTAATTGTAAATATCCTTCCCTAATAACTTTGAGATATTTCCTTAATACATCTTTACATTTGGAGTTTCCGTTCCATAAAATACAGTAACAAGTGCTCTATTATGTTTTAAGTGTGTGCTGTTAAGCTGGACAACTTAGCGCTGTCCTTCCTGTTTTTACATAGGGTTATATTTAACTTGCAGATAATGGGAACAAGGTTTAAAAGTGATGGAGCGGAATAATGGCGTTACAGCAATAATATATCTTGCCTTTGTGAGGAATAGAACTTTACGGCCTATTTCAGGTCAGCCAACACCAATTCCATTTTTCACAGCCTGACAACTTTCACCTTCACCCACACTCCAGATGGATAGTAAAAACTACTTTCCAAACAAGACTGAGGTTTGGCTAAACCTGTGCTCCACACCTGGGGAGAGCCCTCCTGATACTTAAAATCCAAATAAAATAATAAAAAATAAAATAAAAAGATCAGCCTGCAGTAGCCACACGCCACTGGCTCATGTGGTGAACCCCTCAGGTACTCACAGAGAAAAGCAAGTGGCTCAGATCCTACAGGAGGGGTCATAGCAGGGGAATTTCTGCAGCTGCAATGCTTGCGTGTTCAACTTCTTCAGGGAGGACATGGCATTAGCACAGATTTAGCACCTGGTTTATGGGAAATGTGAAGTGTGTGCTAGGAGGATCACAGCAGCCCAGTATATCACCACCAATATTCATTAAGGTTCTCAGGCCACCAGCACTTTTTACTGAACGCAGATTTAGGAGATGTGCACTTGGGAAAGCTGCTTGTGTGGGTAGCTCCCACGCAGGGCAGCTTGGAACACAACTGACTGTTCCCTGAGTTGATCAGACTCCTGTTTTTATCTGTAAGCTTTGCTCCTGAATGTATCTGAATATATATAAAAAAAACCCAAAAAAACCCAAAAAAACACACAAAAAAAACAACCACCCAAACAAAAGCACACAAAAAAAAACCCACAAAAAGAACTGGGTGACTAAAGTACACTCTCAGCTATACATATATGTGTTTTCATTGCAGGCCTTTCCCCCAGCATCCCCAGATGCTCCCATTGGGACCAATGCAGCCCAAGGCTGTTTGAAGTTGTCCCTGTTCTCCTCAGAAAGCAGTCTTCCAACCTTTCAAAAGTAAAAGCATCTCATTGTCTGAGCAGCCTCGTTTATATATGTTTCATATTTTGCTTTAGCTGGTTTATCCCTTGGACTATCTCACTTGTCCCTAATTACTGCAGCATGAGAGCTGTCTGTACACAGGAATTCCACCTGTCACGCTGGAGAGATGACTAAAATGTGACAAAGACTGAGATAGGTGAGGAAGCATCCCAGCTGGAGAGGGTAAGTCTCCCTGCCTGCTGTGGTGTAGTCTGAATTGTTCCCAAATAGCAAAGCCCCAGGGGGAAATAAGGTGTTTGCGTAGCAAATCACGGGTTTCTCCAGCACACTGTGAAACGCCGCACATTGTTGTACGTTCCTTGGCATGTTAAGACTCTGTACTGTGTGTGAGATGAATAACATAATGTGTTTTGCAATCTTATCAATGGGATGGGGTTTGTTAGAGAGGCGATACTGTTTGTCAGAGTCATGGCGTCAGAATAGGCATGATGTTACAGATAACAGCTTGCTGAAATCAAATGTATTGTACTCACCCTTCTCTCCGCAAGAGCAAGATAAACTTTCCAAACTTTTTAAGCAGGTATGGGAAGAACTTCATTCTCCTCTAGAGCAATACCTTGACTGTTTACAAACATGGCTCTTTGTATACATGGATGTATACGCCAGATAGAGAGGTTGCAATGGGTTAATTTCCTTTGCTGTTCACCTAAGACAGAGGACAGACACGTAACCTCCACTCTTTCCCAGTATATATTTCCATAATGGTAGAAGAAACTGAAGACTAGGTTTTACACTTCACTTGAGCATGATGGAAATCCTAAAGAATTATCAGAAAGTGATTTTTCAATTGTCTGAGTCTCTGCAGGAATCCCTGTGACTGAACCTCTTCCAAGGATGTTGTCAAGAAAGAGGCCTGGAGCTGGTATATCCCCACACAGCACAGGTATTCCCAGCAGAACTGTCAGCTTCCACTCCCTTTTTTTCTGCTAAAGGAGCATGCAGGGACAGGGACACATCATGCAGAAACATTGAATCTCCTGGGGAAAATGAGACAGAATCAGTGTAAGAAGAAAGGCTCAAGTTTATAGATCTCCAGAAAACCTCAAACATATGCTGAATTTTCATTTTCTCACGCTTAAATTTCCACTTCTGAGAAGGCCGGCTAATAAACAAAGGCATCTATTAAAGTTATACAAATGTTGCATCCCCACTGTTTTATATTGTCAGGAAATAAAGTGAAATTAGTCAAAATTCAGCATCCCTGGCAAATATCTGAAACTCTTTTCTATGTGTAATGAGGGTACGGCTAGGGCTGAAAGAACATGTGTTTTCAGTCCCACTGAAAATTTCACTGTCTTCATATTCGTTTTTATCCCAATTTGGAACAGAAAGTCAAACGTTGACTACTGAAACTTCTGAAAATCACAAAGTTCAGATATGTCAAAACATGTCACTTTAATATTTCTGATCTAAAGGAAATGCTGAATATTACAAAACTGCAATACCAAATAATATTTTTTGAATGAAATCAAAGCATTTCATTTTAGCTCAGTTCGATACTGATGTAAATCTCTCTGAAATGATCTTGATACCTCACAAGAGCCAGGGTTTAGATGCCTTGCATTACTAATTTTTCACTACAGACAGATTTTCCGAGTGTGCCATAAAGTACATCATCCATCATATAAATTCCCAGGTTCACCCCAAATAAGACATTCAATTGCATCTTGTGACATGTAATCCACTAAGGACATGTTTCTGGATGGATCTTGGTCACCAAGATGTTAGGCCCAACAACACTGTAGAGCAATACAGATGAATGTTGAATTGATCTGAAACTAAATATTTAGTTTAGTTCAACAAGCTGAAGAGTTTTGAATTGTGTTGATCCAATCCCAAGCAAGACACTCTTCCAGATTTCTAAAGGCTGGTGATGTAATTGTTCAATGTTATACTGAATGACGTGTATCTGTACAGTGGTCATTCTTAAAAATAATCTGGACTTCATCGGGGTAAAATACTATGCATTACTGAGTAGTTATACTGATGACCTCTGCCACTTTATCATTATAGTTTAGAATACTTTGAGTTATTTCACTGAGATAAAGTTAGCTAACATAGTGACAAGTTTTCTGACCACTATAAATACATATTGCTGTCACATTTAAACTAGTAGATAATTAATGCAGAGCCAGCTGCTACTAATATACTGTACTAAGACTTGTTAATACAAGGCTCTAATAAAGCTGTTAATACTGATAATATCATACAGCATTTAAAATTGTTGCAAAATTTTCCTTAGAATTGTCTCCTTACTACAGAGAATTTTGTTACGTTTTGGGTTTCTTTTTATAATTAAACTCCAACAGCATACATCATGTTATCTGTCATAAATAAAGTCAGACCTTGCCTCAAGGGTAAAAAAAAAAAAAAAAAAAAAAAAAAAGTCAAGATGTGTTAGAAATCTAAAACAAGTAGGATTCATTTTTTGCCTTGTAACAGAAGCTGGAGACCCAGTCAAGCGCAGGACTTCATTGTTTGCATGCACACTGCAGACAGATAAGAAAAGATAGTCTTTGTCCTGAAGAGCTTGAATTAAAATAATATAGATCTAGAGGAAAGTATGGCTTAACAAAATTGCTTTCTGCTTGTAAGTCTCTTCTTTCTGCTTTTCCCTCAAACCCAAGAAAATCTGCAGTAGGGACGGACCTTTAAAGGCACAAACAAAACCTCTTGAAATCTGAGGAAGTTTTGGAGTATGATCTTAAAAATTGAACTCCAGTTACCCAGATGTCTGAGGAATATCCTACCATAAATGAAAGGAAGGCATTCTCTGCTAATTCACTCACTGTTACAATAAAGCTAACTGAAAATGAGAATAGTTCTGATCATCAGAGTCAGAAATTGGTATTCCAACAGTTTCATAACAGAAATTGGTTTGCCTCCATTTTACTAAATTATACTGTTCAGTAGTTAGAAACTCATTTTATAAGCAAATACGTACTTACCTATTTTTTAAGGCTCTGACCCGCTGCTCATCTTAATGGCTTATAACTAAGAGTGTTCCAACTGGTTGATACCATCTGTCTGAATCTGCTAGACAAAAGGGTAGCGGACTAGATCTGTGGCTCTAGCTCATTTAGTTTATATTCAAGAAACTGCGACATTAGTCTTCAGTATGGAACACTGTTGAAATATTATGAAAGCCAAATGATTGTTTTTCTTTAACAGGAAAAAAAAAAAAAAAAAAAAAAAAAAAAAAGATAACACAACCAGCGAGTAATTAAACAGGAATAAAAAAGAATGACATGGCAGCTGTGGACTGTGTTATTCTCTGGTCCCTAGATACGGATGAACATTGAAATAGCCTGTCTTCTGGGGATTCAAAAAGAGGCACAGAAGGGGAAAAGTAGGTTTCTGAGTGCCCAAACTTAAAACCATCTCACTAAAATAAAGGCAACACGAAAGAGGAGTAGATGGCTACTCTGAATTGTGTCTGGAGACTGGATTTGTGTGCTTGTGTATCATAGCTGTGGATGGTCCATGGTGGGTTCCCATGTGAATTCAAGGAATACAATCACCTCCAGTAAGTGGAAAAGACTGTCAGTGATAGATGGAAGAAACCCTCTCTGCTGCAGGAGGTGTCAGAAGACCGCTCAGCACACGGATGCTAACTGCCTTCAGGCATAAGCAAAAGGCAAGTTTGTGTCAGTGACCAACATAGTTTCTGACATGCAATGCCCATGACACTCAATATTAAGGGTAAAGAGAGATCAGTGCCTCATTTTATAGAACTCAAAGTTTATGCTGTAAAAGCCTGTGCTGAACATAGTTTTCACCCTAAGAGTTAAACACTGACTAAACCCTTTTTAACATAAAGGGTCCAATTTGCTAATGATTTGTGTCCATGCACAAATCAACTTAATAGCACTATTTCTGGAAATATTACAAGCAGAGAGATAAGTTTCACATTCATCAAAGCTGTTTAAATCCATTTGGAACCTTTTTTTTTTTTTTTAAAAAAGAAGCATTAAAAAGATTTAGCAGTTTAAGGAGAGATCAAGGCTATTTTCATACAATTATTTGAAATTGTTAAAAACTGCCTCTGCGTTTTCTAAAATGCACATTGTGATGCCATTAGGGCAGATCTGACAGGAGTGTAGACAATGGATTTTTTTTCTCCCTCGTATTGTTTGGAGTTGCTTTAAGGACTCGACTCTGGCCATTTGGATCCACAGCTGTCTTGTTCCCTTGAGAAACAGATATTATTAGTCGTAATTTGTGAAGAATCAGAAAATTATTTATTTTTTGACACTGATGACTATACTTACACTGGAAACTCTTATCAACCAAAAAAACTGTCTTTAAAAAGACTTGGTGTTAGCAAGAATTTTTTTTCTCCTCAGCAGGAGAGATTATCACAGAGTATCATGGTAAAAATTAACAATTTCTTTTGCCTTTTTTTTTCCCCCAAATTAATTAAACATATACTTATTTTGCTGTATAATATAATTTATCTGTGTTTTATAGGGCTTATCAGTGCCTGTGGGAGTTCTGAGCACCTTCACTGAAAGAAACCTATACAATAATATTTTCCCCCACATCTCATTTGTCCTAAATCAGGCAACATAGTTAAACATAAAATGAACTAAGTTTCCATTACTCCTCTGTTATTCAGCCCTACAACATCCATCAAAATTAAAATTTCCTTTTACTCCAATCTAATTAAAATTAATTGAATGCACATGCTTTAAGTCAGCTTGCCATACTGTCAATGTAATCAGTTTGTCTTATTCTAGATAAAGCCATACCTGCTTGCTAAAGGTATACACGTTCTGCCTTCTTCACTCACCTTTGAATATTAATAAACTACCCAGAAGGCAGGTGAGAACAGTTTTCTCAGTCAATGCTTTGGCTTTCGGTGAAAAATACCTTCAGAAGATAAAACAGTAGTCCTACTACCCAGAGACCCCAGCCAGGCCATGAAAAGAAGCTGAAATGGTCTTTTAAGGGATGACTCCTTCCGTGTTTTGGGAAATACACGATCATTGTGATTTAAGAAAGTGAGTCTGTAGGAAAAGAGATGAGGAAGACAGACACAGGAATGAAGAATGCACACTGGAAATGTTTAGCTTGCACAGATAAACAACCAACATCTAATGGCATCATAAATCACGAGACAAAACTCCTTTCTTTGTCTGGCACAAGGACTGCCAGATAATACTACAGGCTACTGATTGTACATAATATATGCCTGCTTGTTGAATGAGAGAGTTAAAAATAATAATCTGATAAATATTTCTTGAAGTACTCAAAAAGGCAAGTATCTTTTTTCTTTTCCTATACTTCCAGTCCTTTCTCTGCCTGCTTGTATTCTTTTGGTTGACAGAATTTTGTAGGTGAGATACAGGCACAAGTATGTGCACGCACACAAACATGCACATATGTGCACGCATGCTTACTGTGTGTTTTGGAGGCACTACTTTGTCCCGGAAACAATTCAATTTTTCCCATTTCCAATAAATATGGTAACTAGGAACAAAAATGTAGCTTAAAAATCAAAGGACAGACTTTCCTGGCACTGCCAGATACAGACGGTGTAATGTAGGTAAATCAGGAAAATCAGTTTCTCTTATGCCTCTTCCTTTCTGTTTGTTTGCTTTTGTAGAAATAGATTCCTTCCTTAAGGATTAATCACTTTGCACATCTCACGACCAGCATTAAGTGAGTAGAATCAGTCCACTCATTCCCTCCATTTCCACTGTGACTTTCATCAAAAGATCTCGGAAGATGCTACTACAATATATAATCCTCACAATGCCAGCACGAGTATTAGCAGCTCTTTTTTACAAGTAAAATCACAACTGGTTTTTGGCAGCAGTGCAAATATAATCAAACCCCTTGCTTTCCCCTTCTCCCTTTCCAAGGTCCTAAATGTATGTGTTTGTTCCCACCTCTACATCTTGCCCTGGTCCAGCACAAGTGTTAGTGAGCCATGTGGTAGACAGGATAAGAGAACTACATATGCTGAAAAAATACCTTTCTTTGGAGGCAGAGGAGCCTCTGTTTCAGACAAGTCAGTGCCCAGCTGTGACTCACCAAGTACGTGTTTATGCCAATACAGCACCAGCATAGAAACAAGTGGCCAGGAGAACAGAAGGGCAGTACTGTGCTTGCTGAAGCTATCACACCATTGAATATCTACCTGTAATCTAAAAAAATATTTAGATCTAGGGTCCTGTCTCAGATCAGGATCAAAAATGAAATCTTTAGTTGCTCAAGGTCACAGGGAAAGTCAGCAGACACAGCATACTGTCCCAGAGGTCTGCTTACTGGGTCTGAATTGCCCTGACAGAGAAACCCTGTTTAAAATAGCTCTTTAAAAGTTTTCAGTGACTTGCTTCTCAGGATATATAATTGCACATTACTTGTGGCATTTTAATCACTTCTGAAAGTACTGTCTGGAATTGTAAAGTTATTTGAAGACAAAGCAATCTCCAGCATGCATAGTTTAAAGTGGGCAAATGGTAGAACTCTGCACTGCTCACAGGAACATTAACTAGGCCTTTTTCCCCCTCCTTCCCTAAACTGCATGCCAAAAGATGTATGATCCACTTTCTGAGCCAGGTCACCTTTAAGAGCACAGTGACACGCCACAGAATTATTCTCCAGTCCTCACCAGAGATGTCTGCAAGTGCAAAGCCTGTGACAAAGGACTGAAATGACAGCACTTTGACTCACTTCTACATTGTGTTTGTTTAGGAAGGTCCTAGAAATTGTATTTCACCAACCACATTCGCTATCAACACACAATTATCTGGCTTAATCATGTGGAACAGTGGCAAATTCACCTGGGGCTTAAGAACTAATGACATTCTCGTCTGAGCTGCTTTAGTGAAATGGCCTAGCACCTGAAGCAGGAACAGCAAGATTGCTCAAGAAAATTTGGTTTTCTTTTTTCATTTCACAGCATAGGGGCTCTGCTCAAATCAACAAACGCTCCTGATTAAATAGCTGTGGTAGTTGACTTATTTGCACTTGTGTGTATGGCTCTGAATGTACATTGAGAATCCCTAACCTTTACAGGAAAAGAATTGTCTGTGACTTGTTTTTAATACATTGTCTTTTTGACATAGATAATAGTCAAATAATTTTGTGTTTGATGATTGTGGTATGATGGTATCTGTAAGTCTGGGCAACCCCAAATATTCCAAAACTAGGACAGGGGCAACAGCAAAAAAACCCCACCTTTTCTCACGCTGAATGTATTTGTGTCTATTTTTGTCTGCAGCCTGGGCAGGGCCATTTAAATTCTGCTTGCTCAACAGAAATTCAGACCCTTATGTTGGCCTCCCTCCTAGTATACAGGAGATGAGTTGTGTTGCTGCTGACTATGCTGCTCAATCTCAAAAGTTTACAGGCTGGCAAAGATGAGAAATTGAGTGTTCAGCATCCTGAAATGCTTCAGAAAAGGGGTAAGAAATGTTGGAGGATCACCCGCTCCTCCTGTTTCGGCTGTGGGAAAGAAAGTAGCCCCATTTCTATGATTTAAGTCTGAAAGAAAATTCAGAAAGTAGGTGACACTGTCACACTCACTTTTCATAGTCATCTTTAACACTTCATGCTCAAGGACTCTGTCTGAGCAAAACACCCACAGACTTGCACAGACAACCACAAAACAAAGCAGCCCAAAATCAGGCTTGGTATGACCACTTTCTCTTGCTATAAAAATGAATTAGCATTAACTACAACATGGATATTGGCTCAGATTGATATACAAATGAAATTTAGTTCATATGGATAGCTGCACAGCCACCCACCCACTCAAAGCTGATTCTGCATCCGACTAATAGTAATATTGTATCCTACTAATGCAGCATCAGCACTATGCTATATTTTAAGCAGAAGCCCCTTGTACAGCTGCTATAACCTTATTACTTCCATGAGCATGAGAAACATTCATGTAAAGTTGTGCTTGAACCAGTTTTTGCTCGATAAGACTATGTAGCCCAGATTTTGAAAACCCAATGTCCTATCACTCATTGCCTGGCCCATTGTAACAAAGCTCTGGCTGCAAAATCTTTGGTAATTGCTGCAGGAATCAGTGATTCAGAATCCTCTTGGGGAGTAGCACTATTGCAGGTAGTACTGTTAGTTTATGTGCAAATATGTGTTTCCCTTTTGGGTTAGTGCCTAGATACAGTCAGGCATAAATCTGACCAAAATAGTTTTGCTGAAAGATAGCAAAGGCAAGTCCAGTTTTGTAAATACAGGGCTACAAAGCATCCATAGCTTCAGAGGTCCACAAGGAAATGATTCAATATAGTCACAAGTGAAGTGAGTTTGGTTTGAGGTTGATCTCCAGCGGAACTGGTTGCTGACCTGTTGTGCCATTTAACTGTAAAGAGCTGAAAGTTTGCAGCAGATGGACTGAGATAGGAAAGAGTAGAGGTGCAGAATTATTCAGATTAGCTTTAATGTAATGTTCAAGCATTTCAGGAGGAGGCTATAGTATTCTTTTGTTTGCTGTGGTACTATAGGAGCTACATCAACATAAAAATAAGTAAACCAAGAAAAATTTGGAGGCTATGAGGGAAATCAGTTCTTCATAACAAGCTTTCTGTGCTGCAGAATGCCGAGGCTTACCTGAAGAGCCCACTACAGCCATCAGAATAAGCTGTAACCACCACTACCTGTGAAGCCCTCAGCATTTTGCACTGTCCATGGAATCTCTCAAGTGTCCAAAGATGGTTTCTGACACATACTTCAACATTACTGCTGTTGATCTGATGGGGAGCTTTGGGTTTCTAGATGCCCCAAGGACAGTCCACCTATTTAACTAACAAGCACCAGGCTTGGCATTGTGTCAGCAACTGCATGACAGTCTGCCCTTGGTCTCTGCACCAGGCTTTGCATGACTGCAAAGATTATTTCCTCCTTGATATCTCACTCTGTCATAATTGTAGTTTCGTTAGCATTGCAGATCACTGCGTGTTTTAAATCTTAGCTCACCACTAGTATAAATCATTATAGCTAGACTGAAGTCAACAGTTACAGCAAATAATATTGACAGAGAGTCCAGACAGTAAATCCAACTCACTGACATGAAGAAAGTGCTTTTTCAATATATCTGTGTTACTGCTTCTGTAAGACTCCTATGTGCTCTAGGAAAAGGCCATCTGAGGGAGAAGGCCATAGTTACCAAACTGGTTGTATTTCGGTGACAGATAGGGGGATAAATGCAGTCAGCATGGATTTGTATGGCTTCTGTGTCACCAGTGCATTGCCATCAAGAGCAGTTAAGTCAGCGAGTTCAAGAATTTGAGGACACAATAAATTCACTGTATGCAAGTAGAAGAGTGTCACTGATAATGAGGAAAAGTTGCTTCCAAATGGTCTTACCCTATGGTTGTTTTGGACATTTTGCTGTTAAGGCTGTAGTATTGGTTAAACGACAGAGAAGTAGAAAATGTAAGACCGGGTGCATTAATGCAGGTATGTAGATGAGCCCTATCATTAAAGCATTTCATGCCAGCCCCTACACAGAAGTTACTATACGTACATCACTTATCACTAATACTAGGTTTCATTGGGCATATCTGAATCAGGAAATAATATGGTAATTTTCACAGTCACCAAGTGGAAAATATTTATGGTGCAGCAGTTTAATATATCTGTATTTTATATTTCTAAGATTGTACCTGATGACATAATAAGAGTTTGAGTTTAAATAACAGCTGGATGATTTCATGAAGAAAAAAAATCTGCACTGGTAGAAAGCTTACTCCTTTATAAAAAACATTCTCCACGTTCATCAGGATTGCCAGCCTGGGGCAAGCTTAATTAAAGTCAATGGAGAAAAAAATTGAATACTTAAAAGTGCTATTTGGGGCTCACAGAGCTTGAATGACTCAAAATATGAAATATTCAATTACTAATAATTGTGAGGTTTTGTTTGGAGACTCCACACTTCACATCCTTCCCCTTTCTTTTTCTGCTAGACAGAAGGGTTAAAAGAGAAGAAAATTAGCAGCTCAGCTGCAGGGGTGAAGAGGCACCCACATACCCTCAGCCCTTCACTCTTCATCACCCTGGTCTCTCCTTTGATTTGGACCTTATGCTTGCTCACTTGCTCACTTGCTCCTTCCCTCTGTCCATGAAACACTCTCTCTCCTCTCAGTCTTTCTTTTTTACTTGTACGGAGTGTGATCATGATTCATGAGGCAATGATCTGACTTTGAACGTGACCTTACATTTAGCAGCTCTGTTGGCTTAGCTGCCTGGGAGAGTTTGAATTTCTTACTGACTTGGGCATACCATTTAACAAACCCAGATGCTTCAAATGGTGATTTGGAGGAAATGGTACCAGGACTTACTCTTCAACACAAGTTCAACAGGCTTTGTAAAAGGATAATCTGTTGGGCAAGGGCAATGAAACTTGAAGTGGTTTTATTTACTGGATTGCAGTATTAGAGGAGGTGAGCTCAAATTTAAATATATCCCCTGCCCAAAGGTGCATCAATTCCAAATATTCAGTTTTATATCATGGGAGGCAGAGCTCATTGGGATCAATGCTTCAGTAAAAGTGCTGTGCAAGAGGTCAAGCATTTTCCTCAACGTTAGAATTAAAACCAAACCAATGTTTTGATCAATGTATTAAAATAGGACACAAAAGAACTGAACTCAGACTGCCAGACTAATGTTAAAAGTTTCCTACTTTATTTCAAATATGCTCCAAGTACTGTGAACAAAGAACAGCTTGGGCTCAGTTTTGGGCTGTTCAACAATTCCAGAAATACTGGAAGAAACAAGAGTAAGTTCATTAAGTGTCTGATAAGGACAGGCTATTTGAGTGAAATTTTTTTTAGCATGTTTTGCTTTCTTACAATAAAAGAAAATCCTAACCTGGAGAAATGGCAAATTAATTAACATATTCTCCAGCACTTAACGACAACTCAGTTGAAGGCAACTCTTAAAATATGAAACCCTTGACATTGCCAGCATAGAAAAATAAAGTACATGTTTCTCAGTGGGTACCAGGGACCTATATTATGTCCTACTGTTGGTTACAGAATTTTCAATATTTTCTTATCCTTTTTCACTCATATGAACTGCAGCTTATAGCAGTGGTAATCATTTCCTGTGTTTGAAAAAGAGATGAAAGCATTCATGGATGAAAGCAAGTTGGATTTAATCTCCTTCTCTCTCATCCAGTGCACTGTACTGATCATTTTCCAAAAAAACAAGACTTAAGCTCATTTTTGTCATGACAAAACTAGTTTCATAATAATCAGATGGCAATTCCTAGTGTACACAATTCTAATATAATTACCAGGAGGAAATGTAGAGGGAGTTGCAGGTTTGAGATAAAGAAAAGCCTGTGAATTTTGTATTAATGTCTCAGACTCTCTTATTTGTGCAAGTAATCAATCTTTCGGGGAGTAGAATAGTAATTCTTTGTGAAAAAATGACAAGAGTCTGAGGAAGAAAGAAGATAATCTGAGTTTCATTCTGTACACAGCAGGTCAGCTGTGATTGACAAAGCTCATCACAAAACTATAGCTCCTGGAATAATCCCAATAGCAGAGTTTCATTTGCAGCCGAAGCAGTGTTAATGACATGTTTAACAGCTGCTTGTTGAAGTTTGGAATCTGCATTAACCTGCAGAGCAGTGAACAGAGAAATGAGGGGAAGTATTGAAATCAAGCCTTCATTATGCTGACAGCCCAGGGTACAGGGTAGCCAGGGGTTTGTGGAGCAGGAGGGCGGAGAGGCGCAGGTTTGGAGGGTTCAGTTGCAGATAAGGATGGTCAAAGAGATGACAGTGTCTGATCATTGAACACAAAAAGCTGCAAAAAGGAACTGACATGCTTGACTCAAGACACCAAGGAAGGGAAAAATTAGACAACTGGAATGAACAAAAAGGGAGAGGTGGAGAATGAAAGGCTGACAGCATGGCTTGTGAAGAGGAGAACCAACAGCACCATGCCTGGCAGGCTATCACATCCTTCAGCCAGCCCGTTCTCCAAGTCTGTAGTTGTTCTCTTTAATCAAAGGCCTTTGCCTACCCTATAAAAGGGACCAATTTCACAGCATTCTGTCTCCTGTTGATATCCATTTCAAGATAAAAGTCTATTTCCTAATGAAGAAACAGTGACATGACACTGAGTGCCTTCCCATGACACACTGGTATCCAGCAACTAGAAATTTAGAAATCCTGGTCTGACTCCAATCTTCCTGCAACAATGCACATGTTAAGTGTGTGCTTGAGTTGCTCATATACTGTACTGTTCTATGCCAACCCCTTCTCTCATACTGCTAATTCTAATGTCAGTGACACACAAGCAAAGAGCAAAGGCCTGGAAGTCTCTGATCTCTACATGCATGCTTCAAAATCTTGGCAGTGCCCGCAGGCATCTTTTGATGGAGATGGCAATTAATAGAGACATATACATGCAGTACCTTTACAGGTTAAACAAAATGCTTCACTCTGTGTTTTGTTACGCTGAGCACTAGGATCAGCTTTGGCTTCCATTAAAAGTCATTGGAAGGCCATCCCTCACACCAGTTATGTTGATCTTCATTTCCTGAGGGGCTGCTTAGTGTTTTCTGTTGGACTGGGTTGTTCTCTGTTGTTTCATGATATAAATGGGATACATCTAGTCCTTTAGAAAACCATATAATTTAGACCTGAAATTGTAGATGGAAGGCACTTAACTTCCACCTCAGTCCCAGACTCTTAGGTGTCCAGGCAGGTAAAGCCAAGCACGTTACAGCTTGAGCTGAAGAGCTCCCCAGGCACCTGGCAATATGTCTTTCCAAAGACAGACACTTGAAAACATAGTCACATTTCTGATTAAGTTAGTCTAGCTAGGCTAGTCTCAGTAGACCCATCACAGTGCCTCTAATCTACTACTATAGGTACCTTTACCATTAATGGTAAAGGATGGTCACTTGACCATTCCTGAGAAGCTGAAAAAGAATTTTGTCTTTCAAGAATATTTGGAATTCAAAGCCAAGACATCCCAAGGGTAAGCACAGGCCATGAAAACAAAATACAAATTTGGAGGTGCAAGTCTGACCCAAGTTTAGAGGTCACACTAACAGTAAGGTCTACCATTCAAACTGCCTGTGATTTTCTTCACATCCCTACAGCTCCAGTGTTTTATTTGTTACCTCTTTTTTATTTTTAATTCATATATCTTTGTCTCTAGTGAGGGTCAAAATCTCTGCCCTGGAACAACATTGTCTGGGAAGCAAGCCAAAACACAGTTGATGCTCTCTGAAAACAACAGGAGAAAGCAGAACAACATTGAATTGGTATGGTCCAGAGGCTAGAGCAGGAGTCAGAGACCTGAGTTATATAAATACCTTCAGAGTGACTTATCATAAGACCAAGGGCAGTATTTCCTGACATTCCAAGTCAGAAGGGTTTTTGTTTACAGAAAAATCAAACAGGCTAAATATTTAATGTTCCTATGGTCATTTTCTCTCACTTGCTTCATTGCATGTGGTGAACAATTTTGAAACCATTTTGGTGGGAAGCCTTTTCACAAGCATTTTTGCAGACAACCTTCTGACATCTTAAGGCACATAGCAACCCAAACACTGCACTAGGGCAAAAATAGAGATAGAAACATATGTAAGGTAGAAGTAATATATGTCATCTCTTGCAGTTAAAATCTTCTGCCACCACAGAAAATATATGTATTTTGTCTTTCTAGCCTCTTGTCCAGAAAAATCTTCTCATCCTGTATAAAGTTGCACTTACTCTCTCAGCTGTCCTGTGGACTTAGGTGTTTAAAATAAGAAAAACTTTGAGATCATTTTCTTATGTTTAAACAGACATTTGCTTACAATGAATAATGTCAGACACTGCTTTTAGTCTTCTTTATGCATACCTGCTAGCTATTGCATTATCGGAAGACTTAGTATTGTTAATTTGTCCCCTAAAACATATGCGATGGATTTACACAGATCCTGATGGTTTTGACAGTAAAATCTACTCCTGGGACAGTCTCCTTAATCCATGTTCCCAAACCAACCTGAGGGCAAAGACTTAATGATAGTAAGCTGTTGAACGTGAAAATAAATAACAAACAAAAGGAAATGAGATGTATCTATGGAACAATTTGTCAGTGTGTTTATATGCTTTTGTTTTGATTTTCACAACTACTTTTTAAATAAAATGAATATGTTAGAGAATTTTCCCAGTGAGAGTTTAGGAATCTGTATTATTTTCAGCTCAGCCTTTAATTTTGCAGTGGCCAAGTTTATTACAGAGAATATAAAGTCAGAGACAGGTTAAGGTTTTGGATCTAAATACACAGAGATTCACAGTGACCAGAACTAACCACCAGTTCAGTGGCTACTCCATTCTGCTTCACAATATCAAAGTATTAAAACTGATATTGAATTTTTGCATAATTTATGAATTTGAATATTTTCTATATGATAATAATAAACATTGAGGGGTCTGGTAGTATCATATACTACTTATGCTCTTCATACCTGACATTATCAAGTGCTTTATCTTCTCTCATTCATCTTCTCTGCAATAAAGTTAGCTAATACATACTAGTAGTACAGTTGTAACAGTAAAATCTCAATTTAACTTGGCTGTGCGGAAGTTGGAAGACCAGGCTTTGCAGGAGCTGGGAGACAGAGTATGTAGAGGCTACAGTCTATGGGAGTTTCCTTAGAGATAAATATTTCCCAGTGTAAGTAAGCAGCATTTAAATCAAAACAGAAGTCAGTACGACTTTGAAAATACCCATTGGGAAATAATACTGTTGTGATACATTTTGCTGTTGCCTTCTCCAGTGACCATGACTCTATATCAGATCTACTTAATGTTCTCCATTAATATTATCCAGCTTTGCAAGTGCTTTAGAGAGGCAAAACAGTATCGCAGTATCTGAAGCATGGAGAGATGAAGGGACTTACCTGAGACGCCCTCATCAGACCAGAAGTACACTCTTGCCTATCCCCTCAGCCACACATATTCCCTATGCACAATACTCAGCCACCTGACAGTTGAACTAGCCAGGATTTCAGCCTTGTCCAAGTAAATTGTCAGCAGTATTCCAGGAAATTGGGATAAACACACATAAAAATTATGATGAAGCTACTGAAATTTCCTCACAGCCAGCAGTGGGAGTTAGATATACAAGAAATTTACATAATTTTCACTTGTTTACTGCCCACCGAGCACCCTTACTGAAAAATCCTTTGAAACAAAGGATATTAATCTGTCATTGTATTTATGCTTTACCACAAATAAGTCTCTCCACAGACAGTGGGATCAACTCTTTGCACAATAAGGAATTATCCAAACAGGGATTGCCCAGTAGGAAAAGGGGAATATGCACAAGATAGAGAAAAAATTGATTTTCATTCTGTTTTGGTTCAAAAATATTGCAATCCTCATGTGACTTTTTTACAGTTGTTTAATTTCAGACCAAGGAAAATAATTTTTTTTAAAAGTCAACTTTTGACCAAATACATCACATATACACACTAGCCTAATTTGGTGTGAGGAAGCAAGACAATTTTGACACTTTTTAGAGGGAGCGTATGCTATATTTACCATTAGCATTTCAGGGCCTTTTTTATAGCCAGATAAGAATGAGGTGGCAGTAACATAAATGAGAATCAAACTCCATACCTGTCTGAACAAATTTCTTGCACTAATGGGTTGAATTACAGGAGATGATCTTGTTGCCATATGTGCATTTTTCTCCTCTTAACCATATGGCTTTATTGCTAAGCAAAATATTTCTAGATTTCTATTTTTTTCATCCTCAAGCTGGGACAAATGTCAGCATTTTGAAATTTTTCCCACATTAAGAATCAGGGGGAAAAAATTGTACCAAAGTAGTTAAAGTATTTCCTTTACGTTTCAGACTTTTACAAAAGTTCATAGTATAATTAGTCTAGCTTACAAAGCAATCAGTTATTTTGAGCTGGAAATAGGAATTTTATACAGAGAAGGTCAGAACAGAGTGATAATTTATCGGGATTTTGAGAAGTTTGAGTTTGAATGAATCAGCATATTTAGAAAATAAATACTATTTAAGTTGAACATTATTTCCACTCATCTCCAAATAAACATAAAGCATGCTTTGTGATTTGAAAGAAAAAAAAAAAAAAGCTTTATTTTAGTGCAGGAGGTGACTTAGGGAAAATGTGAAAGTGGGAGAGGGAAGTAGACAGAGCTAAGTTTTGTAGAGGACCAGAGGTTTCAAATCAGGCATGGAACAGGACACAGGAAGAAGTAGTGAAAATGAGCAAATAAATGGGGAATGGCAAAGCACATAACACAAAAGATAAAGAGCTTTGTTAAGGACTGTGATTTCACCTGTGGCAAAGAGAGAAAATGTGAAGTCCTCACTTTGTCATTAACCTAGCTATGACATAAGAAAATTGCTTCCCTTATTTGGATTTGATTCAAGAAGGGTTGATGAAACCCTGTGGTCATGAGAGAACGTTAAACTGGGCCTGTGGTTTTAACACCCATTATCACATATGACACACTGGGTGCATTCCTGGAATGTGTTTCCTGGTTTAGTTTCAACCAAAAGGATTGTTTTACACCCCCTAGGACTACCTCATGATGTGAACCAAACTGGTAAGAAGACCCAGGGGCAAACTTGCTTCAACAGCACACTCCTGAGCTGAAAAAGAAATACTGATGTACCAAATCTTTGGCTAGCTTTGTACAGAAGGAGAGAATGACTCAGATCAACCCCCCTTTGAAATGGCTTCCTAACTGAAAGGAGAAACAGTAGAGAACTCTAGGGATGAGTGCCAGCCGCCTTTTAGCATTTTCCCACCAATGTCCTGCTCACATTGCAATTAGAAAATATGAGTGATCCTTCATGTTTCTCTTGATCACAGGAATGAAAGAAAGATCAAGACCACTGATAACCTGGAGAGTTAGGACAGAAAAAATATGGGGAAATGATCTCCACCACATTGCAAGGCAGAGGAGCTGGTTCTCTGCCACATTTTCGGGAAGAATGAAGCAAGCAGTGCTGCCCTCCAGTGCCTATTTATCAAACATATCAAACATATATAAAATGATACTTGTTTCTTTTCTGAGTTAAGTAAAGGTGGCCCATCCACCTGTGTCAAAACCAGTAATTGATGTCCTTTTAATAGAGTAAATGTCACTTTATGATACCAAGTCCTGTATCCCTACACTGATCCATGGTCCCTGGGGGTGGGATCTCAACCTCCCACACACATGGGCTGATGGTAGTGTCCATGAGGTTCCTCCTACACCTCTGGCAACATGACTAAACACTCAGTCCAGGTGGAAGGATGACACTATTCCAAACCAACAAACTCCAAGTTAATAAACTCCAACCCTCTTAAATTTATCCCTACTTCCACCAGTTTCTCTTGGTCTTTGATAGTACTGATGACCACAATCTCACGCTAGTCAATATTATGTTGTGTGTAAAAGTCATCTGCATCAGTCGACCCATTTTCCCAACCCAGTTATAAAGGTCCACATAAGCCAGACAACACCACCCTTAAATGCTGTCGGACCGAGACCAACTTTACCCATGGGCATGGGCACTGGGCAAGCCACTAATAGTTGATGCCAAAACCTAGTTACACCTGTTTAAATTCTATTAATTATTAATGAAGCCACTTGATAGGGAGGAAATAACTAAAACTCAATCACACTGGGCCAGAGGCCAACTTAGCTACCCTGAAGGCCATCCAGCGGGACCATGAGGAGGTGTGACCTCTGTTGGACATGTTCCCCAGCTACATGACCCAACAATATAACACTTTTCCCAGTCACATATTCCAAAAAGTGGTTATTCCATGTTAAGAAAGAAGACACCTCGGAGATTCACCTTGCCACAGCTGAAGGGACAGAAAGAGCCTGCTCTTGTTTTAGCAAAAGTCTTCCCATTCCCGAAGTGTCCTTATATAACTCAGAAAGAGAGACCTTATCCTGTTCAATCCTGTAACATTGATCTAAAAGCAGATGCATTCTCTGTGAGTATCAGTAAGAGCAAAGATATGGGCAATTATTGCATATTTCATAATATGCATATTTTAGATTTTAAGAACTCAGTTAATTTATGTTTTCCCTGATATTTTTAAAGGTAATCTATCCTTTTCTTTAAAAGATCAAAAGTATGAACTAATACCGTAGTAGATGTTCAAGCCTGCAAAGTGTCCCTCCTCTATGACATGACTTAGGTGTTTGTTCCTTTTCTTGCTTTGATCTTTTTCCAGTAGCATGCAGGCACTATAATCTTTAAGTCTGAATTGAACTTGCAAACCCCTAATGACTGAGCAGACTAAAAACTGAACAAAAGTAGTCTTTTCCATTCATTGCTAGTAGGAATAGAGGAGTCTTCCACAATTTATGCCATCAGCATGGAAGATGTCCATGATTATTTACCTTTAAATGAAGTTTTACTACAGCTTCTGCTAAAGCTAAATTTTAGCCAGTTTTGCCATGCAGCTGCCCTCACAGAAAGCTACTGTGTTCAGGACCAACAGTTCAATAATTGTCTGGGAAGAGAAACATTAGATTAATCCTTCAATGGCAAACAGAAATTGAGTCCTTTTTTCTGCCTAGCATGGTATGAAATGAGCTCAGGAAGAATCTTAGAAAAAAAAAAAAAAAGAAAAAAAAGAAAGATAGTTGTCTTACAAAACCATAAGAACTTAGGGGAGAAATTAAAAGGCATTTCTGGAAGGTAGGAGCTGATGCAATTTGGCCATTAGTATCTCTAATGGATTTTGGAACATCATTATCTCTAGCGATGCTCTGGTGTCCGAGTCAGCTGCAATGGTGGTGTTCACTAAATGGACAGCTGGTTTCCTTCTAGACCAGTTATTTGTATCACTTTGACCATTTCCTCATTGCAGACACACACCATGTTTCATTAAAGCCAGAGGCTCTCAGTGCAACAGTTCAGCTTCATGAGTGGTATGAAGATGGTGAGGCAGACAGAAGGGCAGTTAGACAAGGGATCTTTAGAAGACCCTAGGCCCATAAGGTACCCAGTTCCCATGGATGTGGGAGTTTATGAGGCCCTGTACTGACATTTCCAAATCAAAATTTACATTAACTGGGCAAAAAGCCTAAATATTCGACTTTTTTTTTAGACAGTTGTATTTTCCCATGGAAGTGGACTAAGACATTTTTAATTCTTGCTCGGGATGAAAAGCTATTGAATGGTGACAGCCTGAATGTCAACCTGGTCAAGTCATACTTTTAGTATGTGCTAAATCATGTTACAGGGTATACATACATACAAGCACTTTCTCCTTCAATTTAGAAGTATGACACATGGTTCTGTACAATGACAGTGACTCATTACCTAAGTTTTTGTTTATTATGTGGGTAGAAGCTTAGGAACTCCATATCATCCTTTATTATAATGTGTACAGATTTAGTTATTTAAGAGCAACATAATGATCCATTAAAAAACAGCTATCTGGGGGACTGACGTGAGCAATAAATCTATCTGATAAATTTAGCTTTCTTTTTCACAATCCAGCCATTATGAAAATCTCTTTTAAAGTCTATGAAATTATCTGAAGCAGAGCACTGTGGATATCTGATACACTCTCTCCGGGGGAATTTGGAGACTGCAGCATGTTCTGAAAGACCAATGAACTTACTGCCCCTTTCTATGTTGTCAACAGGAACTGCTCTCCTAGAGAGATAGCAGCCAGATCTCAGTAAGAAAAAGGGTTAAGAGCTGCTGTTTTGTTCTGGGATGGTTAATCTGAGTTTCTTATTCAGTCTCCTTTTTGGTAAGGATGGGCTCTGCTTCTAGCCAAATTTTTCAGGCAAACTTGAAAACTAATATTTTATTTTCTACATATATGTTTGGGTATTTCAAATTCACTTCCCATTAGATATGTACATGTAATGTCAGACAAAAAGGACACTCCAGACTGCAAGAAATTGATTTCTTGAAATGTGATCACATCAGTATGCAGGAGGTGTTTTTGGCATACTTCTTTAGCTTTTGTTTTGTTTCAATCTGTTATATTTTGGGTTTGTACTATTCATACATCTCCAATTTAAAAAATAATTTTTAAAAAATGTTACCCAGCAAAAGGCACTGGTATATGCAGAATTTGCCCAGAAACAATCATACCAGAAGCAACTGATAGCCACAAATTGTTTTGCTGACTCTGCAATATCATTAAATAAATAGCAGTCCTCTTCTTGCTCAGGCAACCAATGCACAGCACCAAAGCTAAAATCTTACTTGAGCTTTGGTTATCAGAAAGGAAGAAACCAATTCTCTAAGTCAGGAGTAGATGAGTGCACATCAGAGCAATGTTATGGCCATTTAATCGTTTTTCCATAAGAAAAGATTAAAATGCCTTAGTTATGCTAGATTAAATGCTCATTCGATAATTGCAATGGACAGTATGCTTTCAGAGTAGGACAATTAAATTAAAAGAAAGACAACTACAGAAAATGTACTAGTGGTAGAATTAGACAATGTTTCATCAGTCCCCAATGTCTCTACAGTAATGAACCTGTCAAAAGATAATAATATTTTAGTGAAAGGTGTGATTGGATAAGTCACGTTATTTATTAACTGTTACCCTAAAATATCACTTTTGTCTTATTATTAAAGAATGGTTAGAGGGCAGCAGGGATGCCTGACATAAAGCATTAAAATATGGATTATGGCTATAACAGGCCATGGAGTGTATATGCTGTGCTGTAAACTCTGTAGCGTAACTTGCTAATACCTGATGACTAGGAGCATTCAAGAAACCATAAACCAGCAGACTTTATACAAGTTCTTTGGACTGATTCGGTAATTCAGTAGTGTATTTAGCTAACTCCCTGGAGCTGTGTTTGTCAAAACACCTTAACCATCCAGTGTCTATATCCTTAGCTTCTAAACTTGATTTTCAAACCATTTCAATTAATTTTTTTTTTTTTTTTTTTTTTATGATGGTGATAATGGTAGTAGACAGAGGTGTGTTATTGAAAAAGAACTATACAGCAGCAAACACCAGCAAAACACCGGTCAAAGATCACAGCAAACTCTCTGGTATTCCCATAACACCTGCTTTTTATTGCAAGCCCTGGCTAGGTAATCTAGCTGCATGGTAAAGAAGGGATCTTTATAAGTCCACTACACAGGATAATGAAGAGGGAGGAAATAAGCAGTGGCACTACGGATGACAGCAAAAGAGCTATTATGAGAGGGGAGGGATGTGGCTACTATAATGAGGAGACTATAGCATGTACACAGAAAGGAGCACTCAAAACATTTCCTCCTTTGTTTTCATAAAAGCAACAGAAATGAAAAATCAGGAATCCAGACTTCTCAAGAAATGTCTGATATTTTTACAAAAAAAGCAAGACACAAATAATTTTGTATTTATTTTATTTTCTTCTATCCATATTTCCTCAGCTTGAGATCAGTGTTTACAAGTAGGATTATGCCAAATCTTATTGCCCTGTAGCAGTTGCTAGTTACTCACGATATTCTGTCTTTCCTGTGGCTGTTAGATCACATCACACTGATAAAATGCAAGATATAGAGCTGAATACAGAAGAAGCTTTTAAACAGCAAACTGTATCACCTTTAACTAGCTGTATGAGAGTGCCTAAAACTGTGCCTCAACTTCATTCTCAAGCAAAATGTATCTTGCATTTCCAGAAATTTTTTGGATTAAGAGAAGGTGAAAAGTTACCAATTAAACAAGAAAAAGATAACTTTGTGGAAGCAGGAAAAAATATCTAAAGTAAATCTATTCATTGATAAAAATGCAATTACTCCTGTTAGACGCAACTTGATCCAAAGTGCTAAGTGTGGGTTTACAATCCCTCATGTTCCTTGAAATATAAAACCTTCAATAAATCAGGGGCACCAGCAAGTTGACTTTTTCCATCGTTGTCAGGAGAACTTCTGTTAAATGCATTAATTCAGGGAATAGCAGTGCAATACTGGACAACGGCAAACTGACAAAGTCCCACAAACACACCTAAACTTTCAAGCCTCGTATGAAAGGCTGCTCATGGAAAAATCAAGGTTTTTATAGTAGAAAACATAAAGGATGCATGACACAGTGGGACAGGTATCAGGAGTGTGCATCATCACCTCAACTTCATCAGTATCGTTGCACCCTCGGCACATCCTCTTCCCAGCCCACAGATGGGGCATTCAGGACTGTTTGAGACACACAACAGACAAGTGTGCACATACACACCCATGTGGGAAAAAAGAGATCCCACAGAGTACATGTGTGCATATGTAATTCTTGTGCTTTACTCTTCATATTCAGTAAATTCCACCAGCTTTTTAAAAATTATTTAATGTTATCAAAACCAGAACAGACACAAAGTTACTGAGAAAACCCAAACCCTGGAGCTGAGGCTACTCCCCTGTTTGGTTAATTATACAAATCTTTTTCCATTTCCCTTTCTGTGAAATCTGAAATCCTGAAAGGTTTCCTGACCTGGTCTGCGTTTATGAAATTATAGCTGAATCAATATTCTGGTACCAGATTTCTGCCATACTCAGAATTATCATGAAGACCCTTTTTCATGGAAAACCAAGGCTCATCACTGCGGGAGAACGGATGTCAAATATTTTATACCATTTGACTCTTCTAAGGATTATTAGTGCCAACCTAATATGCAAGTGGGAGTATCAGAAATACACAGAATATACATATTTAAACCCTAACATGGTATTATATGAGAGCACCTACTATCACAGAATTTGCCATTGACACAACATTATTGAGATAATATGGCTGTAGCAACCAAGGACACCACACCTAACACCATATCCAGTTGCACAGGAGGGGAGGAGAATGGACATAAGCAAAGCAAATTTGTGATTTACTGCAAAGCTGAATGAACCATTGTCCAGAACAAACACATGCAAAATATACAAAGAAGGACAGTGTACCCTCCTAATCTGGAGACCTCCACACACAATGGGAACTGAAGAAGAGGTTTCTGAGGTGTTTTGTGGAAGGGCTGTTAAACATCTTATTTGCATCTTTATGGCTGGCAATTAGACAGTGTAAATACCTCTCTAATACCCACACACATACCTCTACACATTTACAGGAATACTCTTGCCCCAAGGAAGTTTTTAGACCACATGGCACCCTTTGGAAACAGCTGCTTTAATGGTACAGAAGATAACCCACAGCTCAGGTTTCTAGAAAAGCATGTAGCCAAAAGAAAAAATGGCAGAGAAAGGATGGCAGAGAAAAAAATTGTTTTCAGCTTACAATAGATGGATACTATTTGTAGTGTCAAAGCAAGAGTTAATCTAATTCCCTAAAGCTCCTTATAAAATGGCAGTTCTTAGAAGGGTTGTACCTACACTTATAGCTAATGATGCAAGATGCAAGGAAATGGAGAATCAGGCCCACTTGACTCTAATCCTACAGAGTAAAATATATATTTGTACATTAATCAGAGCGTGCACATAAATACCTATATAACAATACATAAGGAAATGAACAGATTAAAGCACAGAAAAGTCCAGATGCTGGAAAAGATTTTGCGTCCTTATTTTTAGCAGCCAGCATCAGCAAGATTGTCTTTCAAAGGAAGGAGAGAAACTGACTTCACAAAGACACTTGCGTTTCAGGTCAGCGGTACTTAGGGAGTATTTCTGTTCCCAGATGGCTTCCTGAGTGTATTTATAAGATGCAAAAAAAAGGACCTGCGAGTATTTCCGCACTCACTGCATTTTAATCTGGACAAGGGATTAAAGGGAGGTTCTTCCCATTGCTTGCATAACAGTCGCTAACCCACTTCACATGCCGATGCCTGTCTGAACAATTTCCATGCCAAAAGGACAGAAGATACTTGGTCCCTGAAGCCCTACTAGAAGAGCCACAGAAAACCAAAGGATGTACATGTACATCAGCACCAAGGATCAGACACGAGTTATTGCCAGTCTCTGTTATTTACTCCTGAAATTCTTCGCACAAAGCAACAACAATGTACAATGATCTGATAAACAGTACTGCTTTATTTTTTTTCTTTCAAGGTCAGTTCCAAGAAACCCTTGCTAGAATCAGCTAATTAATTTTTGGCCTCTTTAACTACAGGGTATTTGAAGCCACATGTTATGAATCATTTTCAGTTGAGATATTAAAATCAGATTACAAGAGAAAAGCCTTGTAAATATTTGCCTTCAAATGAGGCTAAGAATAAATATATATTCAGTAATTCATCCATATTTAGCAGATATTAAAGAGACAAAGCATAGCTTTAAATTCACTTATCATTTTATACAAAGAGGGGAAATATGAAACTTGGCTTGATTAGCTTGTTTCTTCCTATGCTTTGTAATACCTTATTAAAATTTGAACTTTGAAATTGATATTATCAGTCAAATAATGTCAGCAGAAATATTTAATCTGTGGTTAGAGCTTTATTAATAGAACTTTTATTTGAAGTGTTTTATGTCCAAAGAGAAAAAAATAATAAAAAAGAAAGCCTGAAATGGACTTGGAAAATTGATTTGACTTCGTTGGTTCCATTTTGAAACTCTGCATAACTTACTGTTAAAGAAAACTCCCTAAATCCAGCTTCCACATGCAAAGACCTCAGACTTACAAGACTACTGTGCTCTCACTAGCGAAACTGCTCCTTTTTGACTGGAAGGTATTCAGGTCTTTGTGCCACACAAGGTTCCACTGGCCTACCACCCTATGCAGGCAAAGGCTGTTGTGTTCACTCAGAAAGACTAATAAAAGATCATTTCTCTTTTCTTCCCCTACTGAAAACATTTTAACCATTAAAGAATGTCGACACAGTATAGAAGTGAAACAGAAATAATTTCTTCTTGCCTCTTTTTGACAGACGAGTAGTGTTAACAGATGAAATGAATTTGTAGACCTCTGATAGACCAAACCCCAAAATTAAAGATAATTATTCTGACAAAAAATGAGGATGACATTGCAGAGCCTCCAAGGGTGACATTAGAAATAAAAATCACTTCAGAATTTCACTTATAGATGAGCCACTTTTATGGAAATCTGAGTGACTGTCATTCATAGTATTCCATTTTGCACTATAGTAATGTCATTGGAAATAGATTTCAGTTTCCCCATAAAAGTATCTTTTCATCTCCACTGACACATGCACCAAATATTGCAGAATGCACCCTATAAAGAAATATATATGAGAGGGAGAATCATGAAGTCTTGCTGTGCATTCTTGTTTTTTCAGTAAATATTCTAGTTGTCAGTCCTGTCAGTTATGAATTTGCAAGGATAGGTTTTATCTTGAAAATAGCTGAGGGAGAGGGAGAGAGAAAGGAGAAGGGGAAGGGGGAAAGCTAAAGGGAGAAGGGGGAAAGGGAAAGAGGGAAATGGAAAGGGAAAGAGGAAAGGGAAAGGGAAAGGGAAAGGGAAAGGGAAA
>NW_020799091.1:67394122-67406696 GCF_003259725.1 Athene cunicularia
AGGAAGGAAGGAAGGAAGGAAGGAAGGAAGGAAGGAAGGAAGGAAGGAAGGAAGGAAGGAAGGAAAATAAAGAAAAGTAAGAGGGGGAAGAAATAAATATAAACTGAAAGAATAAATAAAGAAAGAGAAAGGAGAAATGTGTCCTAACAGGCAAATTCTAATGAGACCCCCAGGGTCTCAGTGTATGTGAAGAAATAAAAATAAAAATGTTGATTTCACAGGCCATCTGATTTCAAAAGTGTTTGATAATCTTAAATTCTTTTCAAAAAATGCAATGCCTCCATTCATTACTTTGTTACCACCAAAATATTCCTTATGTAAAGACAAAATAGAAGAATTCTGCTTCTATTCTTCCTTTCTCTTTCTTTCTCTTTTCCACACATACATAGGTCTGAATATTTGATTAATACAAAAACTACAGGTCACAACACTTATGAACAAAGTAGGAAAAGATAATGCTTGCCACTTTGGCATGGTTTTACTCAAGCCAAAACCAGTACAAAGCCTAAAACCCAAGAAATACCTGCAAAGATCTGACCATCCTTATTTAAAATTAAAACAAAACAAAAAACCTTTCAGGTCTCTATCTCCCTGCTGATTTGCAAATGCCTGGCTTTGATAATACTCTATGTTTGAGTAGAGGTTGTGGCATTATCAACTGTGAGCAGTTCATGAAGACAGGCACTAAAAAGAGGACTTTGAATTCTCTACTTGACATTTTCTTTGAGAACGAAATTTATGATATGTGTTAGAAATCACTCTATAGTAGCAGGTATAGTAGCAGGTGTTTCACTCCTGAAAACTTGAATAAAACCACACTGCCACAACTGATGTTTCCATATATCACAAAGGGGGCTAAATAACTTGCTTTTCCAGGACTATGGAAGTGAGGATGAGAAGGGGGATGAAGGGAGCTTGTTACAAGCATGAAGTATTAAGAGATGTGATAAAAACACCAAAGTTTCTAACAGGGAAGGTTTTGCTCTGTTGCTGGTGCTGTTTTACAACCAGTTTGCAGGAAAATAAAACCTCTGTGTCTAATGCTCTCCCTGGCAATGCTCCTTTTGCCCCCCCAAGCCCCATGCACAGGTGCCTGCTGGGTGCAGTCCAAGGCAGGAGTACCACATGCCATCTGCGGCATCCCTCGGGATACCCCAGATCAGCATAGAAATTCACTTGGATTTTTATTTCAAGCAGCATTAACTCTATTCCTCTTCCTAACCTACCCACTCAACGATGGTCTTTATTCAGGTATGGACAAAACCAAACCAAACAAGGAGAACACAGTTCCTGCCAACCAAACACCAATCAGAGGCAGAAACTTTTGGTCCAACTGTCCTTCAATTTACAGAAGCAGCTTTTCATGTCAAACAGGGAAAACCCTAAAAAATTCAGAATTAAAGGTTTCTGCTTTATGCTCCTCCAGCCTCGATCTTGTTTCCTTTCAGTTTGGGGATTTTCTTCTTTGTAACAATAGGCATTTCTTGGTACATATAGATGCTACTGTTTACAGCATTCAGCTGGAAGGATAGCAGTTTCCTTTGGTGTAACAATGTTAGCACTCACACTTTCTTAGTAGACCTTAACCATGTGACATTACTCGTGCACTAAAGCAAGTCTTTAAATTTTAGTACTTTTATAACTAAAAGAAAAATGGCTACCAGATTTAAAATTGGTCACAACAGTGAAGAAAAGGGCTGATATCTGTAACATGGGATCAACTTTCTTAAAAAGCATCCATTGCTAATGAATGTAATCTAAATATTTAGCTATTATTTGGTTTAATTCATTTCCAGACACCAAAGAGCTACTTAACAAACTATTCCTGTTTATCCTAATATTCACAAATTTGTCTTTATTTTAGGAGAATTTAAAAACAACAGTGACATTAAATGGGAGATTGTCAGAAGGAACCAAGGGATCTGGATCCCAGGTGTCACTGCTCTGCAGAGGAAGTTCTTCCCCACACAATAGCGGGAGCTTTTCAGAGTCCTGCCTCAAATTAACAATAATATTAAAGGCAAGTGTGGCATGATTATATCAGCACTTCTAGTATCTTCTCTACAGAACCCCAATATGCTGTATTAATTCAATGTTTCCCTTGGGATCGAGGCACAAAATAGCATGAAAAGATGCAAAATAGCATGCTGCTGTTTTTAGCAGGGGAACTTATTTGTGATGTTTTCTATAGCACTGCAATCTCCTTAAGAACCAGAGGGCACAGTTAGTTTAATAATGTTTGCATGTGAGGATGGCTCCAGTATGCATCCTCTGGGCAAGTCCACAGGATATAGCAACCAGTTGGGATTATCAAACTGAAGTGTACATAGGCATCTCCTCTGAAAAGTGGCTGTGATCAGAATACTCCATTTTGTTGGGTGCACAGGGCTGCTGAAAATCATTTCCCACTGGCAGAGGAGTACAGCCCGGTCATTGACCTTCTTTCCCTTTTGCTGAGCCAGTGGCCAGAGCAGGCATGCAGAGGACATGGTGGGAGCTGGAGGTTTGGAAAGGTGTGAGGAGTGGCAGGGTAAACTGAATTATGAAGGAGAGAGGCAGCTGCTCAGGAAGGGCGGGAAGAAGGTGGCGGCTCACCAGGCTGAGCCTTCTGTTCTGCTGAGGAGGAGCAGAGGCTGCATGTGTACTCTTCCAGTAGGTATGTCAAGCGTATGATTGCTGCTGATGGAGAAAGAGTTTCAGAGAACGAGCACATTCTTTGTAATGCAAAGGAGATGTTTCATTACGAACTGGATGAGGAGCGTTACTCCAGCTCCGTGGATGCATGAAACAGAGAGGTGGCATCCTGACCCATATGGCGTGACCCAGCTGTCGAGGCACCATGGCTGCACGAGCCAGAAAACTGGCTTTCTGAAAACATCTCATAAGAGTCAGCTTCTAGGCTTTTATATTCAAATCCTTGAATTCAAGTGTGTGGCAAGTCCCAGACGGAGTTTACCCTACAGTTGCTCAGTGTGCAAGCCCAATTATGACCTCAGCATTTGAAACAATATCTGAAATACATTTTAAGCAAGAAAGTAGCAAAGCCCCTCACTTCAGTATACAGACAAAAATACAGACTAGCTCTATTTTTGGATTATACTACCACCTTTTGGATTGGATGCCTTTGGATTATAATACCACCTACACGGCCACAGTGTGAATCTTGCCCTGACAAAAACCTTCAATGTTCCGGTTGCGAGTGTTGTTGAGAAATCTTTAACCTCCCTGAGGGAACTTTTTTTCTAACGGGTTAAAAAAATTTCTATCCAGCATCGATTCTGCAGTTTTCCCTTTTAATGAGTGAAACCAAAGTGCAGGGTCCAACTTTCCTGCCACTCTTTTACCATACAAAAACAATGCTGGCGTGTGCTTCACACTGCCTACCCCCGTCACCCAGTGGGTGAATTTTGTAGCCTGCCTTGTTAGTGGCACAGCAGGCCGCCAAAAGGAAACCGGGTTGTTTGTATGAGATGAGATGTTGGGCTGCCAACTGTTATAAATCTTGTGCTACTTACAGCTTCGGCTTTTCTTCAAGCCTACTCCACCCCCTGCTGTGGTTTCAACTGTTGGAGCAACATTAGGAGGCACAACTGAAAGCAGTAATATTGGCATTTGTGGGGAAATAGAAAATGTGAGGAGGTGGCTAAACAAAAATGTTTCATTGAAAGAACTGTAAGTACAAGACCTGTAGCCACAGAGATTTGGGTCCTGTGACGGCAGAAAGAGGAATTGCCCCCTGTAATATTTACCTGTAGCTGTACCCATTGCCACCGGCTTGTTTTGTTAAGTGTAACTGCTTGTAACCTCACACGTGCTTCCTCACTGTCATATCATATTAAATGAGCTATAATTGTCGTCTATTAGAGTGCAATAACCTAAAAGTGATAGTGCATGACAGCACCTGTCAACACGTCATGGAGGATTGTATGGAATGCTGAATTATACCCATTTTATACCACATTAATGAGGCAGCTCATTCTTATCCAGTCATAAATAAACAGGTTTCAATTTCTTTATACATCATGAGAAGCTTTTTTTTTTTTTTCGTTTGCACAGAGACCCACAGAAGTCATGTTAAGATGATCTATTGCTTGAAAAAGAGTATCAGATTTGGTCATTAATGACAGTGATTGTGTTATTTTTATCATTATTAATTGCTCTACGAAAACATCTTGCTGTGACTGTTTGTCTCCATTTTTCTGGAGAAGAAAATAGGGAAAAACATAAAGAAAAAAAAGATTGGTTGTCCCTAACAAAGTTATAATATAAAATAAATGAATTGTCTGATTGCTTCAGCAGCACCCAAAGGATGGACTGATACTGGCAGAAACTTGCTCTCCTTAAGATCAATGGCTGTGCTGGAGCCTGGTTCTTCATAAACTCTTTAAGTCAGGTTTGAAATGGGAATGGAAAGAGAAAAAAGGAAAATGACAATAGGGAGAGGAAAGACAGAGTGAGAGGCTTTCAGCCAAATCAAAAGAAAAGCAAACGTATCAAAGTGCATGTATAGTGCCTATTATTTTCTGTAACCTAACTGGATCAAGGTGTCTTCATTTCGAATAGCTGCTTAGCCTTCAGAACCATAAATAACTGCCTGTACTCTTGTGCTGAGCCCGCGTGAGGAGAGGTCGATACAGTCCTCTGCAAGTGAAGATGTTTCCTCCCTGACCCAGGCAGAAGTCCTGTGCACCAAATACACCAGGTTGGTGATGTTGAAAGATGGATGTGGGAAAGCTGGTCATGTTAGGCATTTTCTTTCCTTTTCTTGCTCAAAGTTACTCAGCTAATGCATGAAGAGTAGCCCATTCACAAATTCTTAAGCATATATATGGTATGACATGCAGAAATAAAGCACACTTCTTGAGAGGACCAATAAAGAGTAGATGGTATTTATAAGAGAGACAATATTTTCAGCATAAGGAAAATTAAGGAGTTGGGAGGAAAGAACCAGCTGCTAACCAAAACAATCACTAAATCCTGTTCCTTTGCCAGGCACCTCTTGCAAGGCTTGTGTGTTGGGTGTCTTTTGGGACCCTGGGAAATAGCCTCTGCTCCTTAGTTATCTTTGAAATGTTGCAGGAAGAAGAGCAAGCTTGAAAGCACAGCCCACAGGAGGCATGTCTGCTTTTCCCTAGTGAGCGAAAATGAGAGATCCATCCTTGGGACCTGACACCCAGGCAGCCAGTGTGACCAGACACTGATCTCAATCATCCTTGGCTCCACATGGGACACTCAAGTGGCTCTCTGCTCCCATGGTCACCACCAGTTTGCTGCAGGAATGATGACTTATCTGAATACTCTGACACCGTACATTAATTTATTCTGGTTTATTTCCCAGGACTGGTCATTAGTAATTTTGCCAGTAGAGTTTTGGATGGACTGCTTAAGGATAACTACTTTCTCAATTTGTCAAGCCTTATTTATTATTTACATATCACCTTAAAAAAAGCCTACAAAATCACTTCACTTGAGTGCTTTCTCTGTAATCTTTGCTTTATAACAGAGGAGTGGATTTAGAATTATGCCCTTCATCTCCAACAGAACTGAGCTAAAAATCATTATTTAAAAATCATATCACCATTTCCCTCAGAAGTTGTTTGCAACCTTTCTTCCAACAAATGCACTATCCTGTGAAAGCAAGGTGGAAGGACGGGGGGAACCAGTGTTATTAGTTACCAGACAAACAGATCAGGTCAAAATCGTTCCTGACTTTGGCTTGATTTGGCTAATAACTTTGACTGAAAAAAATTTTTATTAAAAAAAAGATAAATTCTTTTCATATTTTCACAATATTTCAACATTTTGTTCAAAACTTATTTCTAAGCTCTCTAAATTAAAAATGCATTTAATGAGCATTTCAATTCCCGCAACTAAATGAACCATTAACTTTGACTTCAATCCCAGATCACTTTTTTTAAACTTTTTTTTTCATTTTGCCAAGAAAGCAAATAAAATGTTATGTTTCAGGTCAATCCAAAATTAATGGTTTTTTTCTTCAGTTTGACTAGTGAACTGAAAAAATCAAGTATTCACACAAACCCACTTTAAAATGGCTTGGAACTGTCTAATTGTGCATGTAGGCAGTTACTTTGTATGACCTTATTAGTACTCTCCTAATTCTTGCTCTTTCCCCTCCTAACTGTTGCTGTGTCTTGTTCCAAGTCAAACCACAGACTCTTGCAGACAGACACTTTGCCTTTCTGTATGCCTGAAATGCATGTGTAGGGCAATCATCCCTACACCAGTGATATATAAGTGGCACAGGGCTGTGTTCATTACATCCATCAGCCCTCCCTAACACCTAGATGTTTTCCTTGTCACTGTGAGTGACATTCCCACCATGCGGGATTCATGGCCTTCTATTTTCTCCTGAAATTAATAATTCAGTTTTAGATACTAATTATTTAACCTTTCGTATTGTGTCTGTCCACTGCCATCTGAACTGCAAGTCAGCTCAAGGAAAGAAACTCAACAGAAACCTTACAAATGTCCATAGCAGGGGGAGAGCTAAATGTTTGATTTTGAAATTGGAAAGCAGATGAAAGAAGTAGCAAATGAGAGAGAAGGTTGGAAGAGTTTCTTTTCTGCCTGCTCGCCAATGCTGGCAAAGGAAGAATAGATAAACGAATGAATAGCTCTTGCTATACATATAATTACCAGATCATTCAAATACATCTTTATCTTTCACTGTCTCTTCCAGCTTTTTTGTTGTTTGGTTTGTTTGTTGTTTTTTTCTTTCTTTCTTTTTGAAAGAAACATGTGGTACTGTTTTTCTGGTCTCTGCTTAGACTGATCTGAGTTTATTTCAGTGGACTTACACCTCATTTACAGTGTAGTAGCAAAGCTTTCTTTGTAACCCAAGAATAACACTTTCACTAAGACGAGTTGTGCTGTAAAAATGTTCGATCCCTCCTCAAAACCAAATGGCTATTTCACCTTGATCCAGACAAATGGCAGATGCTGCCAAAAGCTCACTGTAGCAGAGACAGAATAGAAAGCAAGGTTTCATTCATACAATAGTCCACAGATCATCTATAAATAACTTGTATGTTGATTTGGTTTGGGGTTTTCTTTAATGATTTTTAGCGTCCTTACAAAGTTTCACCGCATTCCTCTTCACCCCATAACTAACAATGCAGTTGTAACAAATCTGCCTTCAAACACCATGATACGCAGCCTGAAAAAACATGTTTCTCTCTGAAAGAGGACTTACTGGCAGCTTACAAAACAAGCCTCTCTCTATTTGTAAAGCATTTCCCATATATCCTCTGTACATATAAATCATAGCTCTCTGCCTCTGACCGAAGCTGACCCAGAATCCCTGCATTAGACTACTGTGTACTGTTTCAGTGCATTGAAGAAAGGCTGGTAGGGACAACCATGATCAATTGTCATGAAGTTTCCACAGAAATCTTGATGCTAGCCTAGAAAAGTGACCTTTCTTGTCCTGTCCCCTGACATCCACGCTGTTATTTTCCATCAGCAAAGAACTACAACTGTAGATCTTCTTTGGGATCCTAGTTTAGAAGTTAAGAGATGGCAAATATAGCCATAGAAAAACCATCACAAGTCCAGACCCCAAGACTAGCCAAGACATTAGTTCAAAAGAAGACAACATTTTTGATGCCAGTTATGTCCTCCACTACCCTGGGGGCAGGCCACAATCCTGCTCAGAGCATCTGAGAAGCAATCAGCACCTGAGGCCAGAGGGACAACTCAGAGCAACATTCTACATTGCCAGCAGAAAACTACACACCACTTCGTATGTAGGAACATACTATGGAATAAATTGTACCTACTTAATTAACTGTACTTTGCAGTTCTATATTATTAGCTGCTGAGGGCAACTGGCGGCTTGGCACTGTAGGCAGCATGGATTACATACGCAGCCTGAACCTGCTAATTGAGTCTGAGCGAGTGTGTGCAGCTCGGCTGGCTGATGTCCCAGACCCTCCCGCACCATTAGCAAAGTGTCTCTGGGTCTTCTGCCGGACACCCGGTGCAACTACCTAGGTTCAAGTAGCATCACCTCTGTAACCTACACGTGGGGAACAACTTGCAAAGCACTTGTTCACTGCATGATACCAAATCTGAGCCGTGATTTGCAAGGGCTGTGCTGGCTATGGAAGGAAGCTTTCTTCTCCATGGCTGCATTTCTAAGTGAATTTTTATCTGACACCCGAGTACCACCCACATTTGCCAGCTGACGCCCTGAGTCAGGCTCTGCTCCTAGTTTCGTAAATTCCATGGAGACCCCAGGGACAGCCAAAGTGCAAGAGTAACTAGATCTGGGGCCTTGGTTTTGGTTTTTGGTGGGGTTTTTTGCTACTCCTTCTTTATGCCAGCAGAGTTTAGAAGGATCAGTACAAATGATACAGACTTGTGTAACGTCTGACATCAATTTCAGCAAAATCTGAGCTCTCTACAAAAGAAGTTTGCAGTTTAATTAGAATGGCTTACATCCAGCAAATGTGTTCAGAATAAACAAAAATTAGAGCATAGGGATGATTTTTTTTTTCCTAACGGTAGCTCAAATACAGAGAGGGGAGAATTTAATTAAATCCACACAGTCCGGCAGCTGCTTGTGGTTGGAGGCCAAGGGGAGACCCTGCAGGCTAGGTTAGATAGGGTGCATGTTGTCCAACGTGTTAGTGGGAAAAGGGAGGGAATGATATTAAGCCTCTACCCAAAACCCTTCTTTTTGTGGTCCCAACTCTGCATAAAGTACTGAATAGGATATATGAAGCCTGATCCATAGATTATTTCCCATCTTTTGAACTCCTCTTCTTGCTGCAAGTATCATGGGTAAAACACATTAGCTTTTATCTGAGCCTTTCTCAGCACCCCATAAAACACAGCTTTGTGCACTAGAGCACAAACAACACCAATAAAAGTGGTGCACTTAAGGGCAAGATTTTATGGATCCATCTGCCAAGCATTTCTTCACAAGAGGAGAGACACATCATGAGTCTAAGCAGAGGCCAGGTCTCACCAACCTGTTTGTTGCCAGCAAAACATCAAGCCATCCCCATGATTGCCTGACCTGGTTTCTACATTTTAGAGCTGAATCTGAAGAAATCACTGAGACACTGACTCTGAGGGAGCACTTCAGGGAACAGAGCATGGCAGATGATGATGCTGAGAGCACTGAAGCACTTTCCTTGTTCACCCTTCACCAGTCAGGGTCCTCACCTGCAGAGTGATCTGAGTCCCTCCCAGGCTGAAGGGGAGGGAAAAACATACATCAGATTCATAATCAGTCAAGGAGGTGTCACATTGAGCCTTCCTGATCTCTGAGAATGGCAGAGTGGAGTAACAGTCATTGCCACTGAGTAAAACTGGTAAATGGCATGCAGAAAACATAAGGGCTTTGCTCAACTACATGGCTAAGTAAATGGGACCCCACAGTCACAGAATTATGGAGTTATTTTAGTTGGACAGTACATTTGGAAGTCATCTGGTTTGACCACCTTCTCAAGACTGAGCTAGCTTTGACATGAGTAAATCAGACCTACTGTAGTGAGGCGGCTCAATCAGGCATGAAGAAGAACATGTTTTTTAGAGCCCTCACAACCCCCTCTGACATCCTCAGTCCCCTGGAACACACAGAAGCTGCCCGAGTCTCTGATGGGGAACCAGGGAGAGACAAGTGGCCCATGCAGTGTTCAAGCTGCCATGTAGCAGGCATCAAGCCTTACCATTTGGCTGGGACAAAACTCTATGAAGTGGACCCATGCCAGTTTTCCCAGAAAGCAAGGCAATCGAAACCAAGCCCAGTGTTCGTGTCACCAGCATGTCTAGACCATGCCTAAGAGGAGATTTCTGTGAGGTGCTGAATTCCCCTCTGCCTCTTCATATAGGCTGCGCTTACTGTCACAAAAGACATACTTCACAAGAGTAGTCTGAGGTCAAAACATATACGAAATGTTTTCAAATGTGTGTCCTTCCCACTGTCTCCCATTCTTGGTTTTCCTCTCTTCCCTCTTCCCCCACTGCTTTTTCTGATGTATAGACTTCTGGTTTTGCTTGGGAAAGGTGACCATTTAACCTCTGCCTCCCCAGGCCTCTAAACACTTTCCCAGCTGCAAACACAAGGGCAGAGTACAGTCGAGCACTCACCAGGAGGGCCCATGCCCTGGGAGAGATGTACTATTTGCACAGACAAAAGCTCCTCCTGCACACCTAGGTGTCAGCAAAACCTGACCACCCAAGTGTTTGTGCAAAGGGAATAAAAGGAGCAAGAACGTGATCAGATGGAATCGCGAGCCAGCTTTAGCAAACACGGGCTCTAATTAATTTTTTCCTCCCATTGTTTACTCAGCTTTGCATGTAACTGAGAGCTGAACTGGGCTTATCAGTAATTACTAACAGTTATGGAAACTTTACACGCTATTGTGCTGTGTTACTATACAGGGTAGTGATCCATGGAGATGGGTGTCCGTTCATTGCTAAGGAATTTTTTTAAAAATCAGAAAACTCCTCCAAGCTTCTATTAGTGTTGCTGCGATGGAGGGGGAAAAAGGGGAGAAGCAAAGGGTGGCAGCACATCTGTTTCAGATCTAATTATGAAATCTTCCCTGACATAGCGGTGGCATGCTACCTCGGCGGCAGTGTCAGAGGATGCTCTGCCTGCAGCCAGGCTCCTTTCCCGGCTCTGGAATTGCATTTTCCCATTCCATAGTGACACCTGCTGGGAGCAACTGAGCAGAGACTCCCCCGCTGCTCCGCTTGTCAAGGGGCTGCGGAGTGCAAAATGAAGGGTCTACGGCAATCAGGCAGATTGATTGCCCTCCTTTCCTTGCAGATTGAGCCGAGCTCTTATCAGAGGGAAAACGGATCTCTGCGGCGTGATTAATGCTCAGAAACGCCCCACGCAAACAGCCCCTCAGAAGCTGTTGCTGGAGCATCAACTGGAGGGCTGCGAGAGAATAGAGCAAAGGAGATCAGAGGGATGTTTGGGTGCAGAGGGCCAAATTTAGCCCATGTGGCAAGAAGGCGACAGCAAGAGTGAATCTGTCCCCTTTGCAGAAACTGAAAGGTCACACGAGAGAAAAGGTCATGTTATACTTGCTGTTTGCTGACAGTCTTTCTGTAAATATTGGTCACTGTAGGAAGACAAGATCCCGGCTCAGTACCTTTGGTCTGAGTCAATATGGCCATTCTGATAGCAGCCTTAACTGTGGCTTCTCTGTGATTTCTACTCTCCTTTCATCCTGAGGATTTCACTGCTCCTGCTCAGCATTTAGATCCCATCATGCCTGGCATGTGGGCAGCAATAACCGGGGAAATGGAAAAATCTTGCCCTAACCCTGCACTTTCCCTGACTCAAAGCTGAAGGGAAGAGACGACCCAGCAGGAAAAGTGCCAAAATGTTTTAGAAATAAACGACAGACACCAGAGTCATCACACATTTTCCCAGGCAGGATAGTAATTTCTGTAATATATTTTTAACCATGAGGAGTGATGGGAGGGAAGCCACTTAAATCTAATGCAAACGGAGGATTTGTCAGTTACGCAGTTTGTATAATGTCATACGTAGAAAATGTTATAAAAGTGAAGGGATTGTGGAGAGGAGAGACATTTCTAAAATTGGAGGCCGCCTTTTAGGGCTTTAGCCCCCTCACTCTTCCAGATCACTGGGAACGTTTTTCTCCAAGGAAGGGCAGGAGACGATCTCAAAAACTGTGACAGCTCTCTAAGCTACATGTTACTTAAGAAACTTCTCTCTTCTTCTCACTGCTACCTCTTCCAGTTTTTGCCAACTGCTGCTTCTCCTCATTTCAGCTCTTCAGTGATCCCCAACCATTTTAACCACAGCAGGGCAGTTTCCAAATGATTCCAGGCTGTTTTCTTCTTTCCTTCAAGGCGCTTCTGTAACCAAAAACCTTATCTAATATGGAGGCTTCCTGCTGTTTCAGTTTTGGTTCCAGCCTTGGCTTAAAAGGTGGGACCATTTGCCCAGCTGATGCACAGTGACAGCATCAGTTATGAGCACGTCTGGAAATTCTTCAGAATTTCCAGCACTGGTTCAATAGGGTTAATTGTGCTGACCTCATTTAAAAAGCACTTTGAGATCTTATGAATGAATATAAGCATTTTAAAAACCCCATGTATTATAGTTATTAATATGTATTACTCTCACAGCTAATTATTTAAGCAAGAAATTATTGAAGCACCCGTTTATAGCAAAAAGTAGCCCGGCACCACAGGAACAGGAATCTGGTAGCCTGTAAAGAGCTTTTAGCACAACATCTGGGGCTGTCCTGCCCCAGAAATGGCCTTTGTCGTTATTAAGGTAATGCAAGACTCCTGTGAAGGGTAAAACGTGCTCAAGCGAATTAGCCTCTGCCCTGTGAAGGCCGATGAAACCCCAAAAATAAACAGCGACGCCGAAATACCTTTAAATGGATGAACCCTGAGCTAACAGCAAATGCTCCGCGGCGGGAGGAGAAAAGCCAGGCTCTCATTAGCGCTAACAAGGCGCTTTCTCTGGGAGCAGCTCCCGGCAGAGCTCCTTTCGAGGGGAAATGAAGCCCCCCGGTGGCCGCCGGCCGCTTTGCAGCCCCTGCTGGCC
>NW_020799091.1:67406746-67442310 GCF_003259725.1 Athene cunicularia
GGGAAGAGACGACCCAGCAGGAAAAGTGCCAAAATGTTTTAGAAATAAACGACAGACACCAGAGTCATCACACATTTTCCCAGGCAGGATAGTAATTTCTGTAATATATTTTTAACCATGAGGAGTGATGGGAGGGAAGCCACTTAAATCTAATGCAAACGGAGGATTTGTCAGTTACGCAGTTTGTATAATGTCATACGTAGAAAATGTTATAAAAGTGAAGGGATGCTCCCGCACCGCTACCGCTCCCGCACCGCACCGCTCCCGCACCGCTACCGCGCCGCTACCGCTACCGCACCGCACCGCTCCCACGCTGCTTCCCACACTGCATCTGCTCCCGCACCCGCTCCTGCACCCACTCCCGCTCCCGCACCGCTCCCACACCAGTTCCCACACCACACCCACTCCCGCACGGCTCCCGCACCCTTCTCCTGCACCCCTCCTGTGCCCGCTGCCACTTCCACATCCCCACCGCTCCCACACTCGCTCCTACTCCTGCCCCCGCACCGCTCCCGCACCCGGGCTCCTGCGCTTCAGCCCCGCTGCCCCACAGCTCTGCTGCGAACCCCGCGGTTTTGCCGCAGCCCGCCTGCCCCTTGGCTCTGGGCAGACCTCGCCACAGCAACACATCCCTGGCCCACACATCCCCACTCCAAAAATGTCGTTGTCTTCCTCCAGCCCACTTTTATGAGTCTTAAAAAGGTGAGAGTGAACAGTGGCAGGTTGACAGATGTAGGCATCAGCTGATGGGATTTCCATCCTGCATGCAACGTATGGGTTATGGCTTGCACAGGGTTGCTGTGGATATTACCTGTGTTCCCTCTTAGGCTGAACAGCAAATACAAATGTCTATAAACACAATGCTGGCTGCAGTTCTTTCACAGAGAAAGCAGTTGGCAGGCATTCCTGTCTCATGAGGGGAGAGTTTGTTTTTGCCAAACGTTTGTGTTGCGCTGGAAGAACAGGTAGTTCAGAAACTCACCGCCGTACAAGTGTCCTTTCCAAACTTAAAGCCACGCCTGTGTCATTCTTCATCGGCAGAACCCAGGTGCACTGAAAAGCTGGCACGGGCCAAATTCTTTTTGTTAAATTGCACTCTCAGGGCTCTGTCTTTTTCTATTATTGAGCAGGTTTTCGACACTCTTGCATCTAAAGGTATCCCTATGTCTAGACATACAGGTGATAATTGAACACGCGGTGTGTTTGTGCTGGAATAAGGAGCTGACCAAATAACCCAAGCATACGACTGATCAAAGAGTTTCAGATACCAAGATGTAGGGCATTATCTGTTAACTTTGGTCTCTCTTGTTCATGAATTTCCTCTGTTTCTGAGTGCAGAAGCTCCTTATTAAATTAAAGAGCCCATAGCTGATTCATACAGAGTCTTCAAGGGATGTGCTCATTTCCCTGGAGAGTGGAGACATGGGTACAGATTACCAAGGGCAATTTGAAGGGTATTTCACTGGCATTGAAATACACATAGAATTTGTTGGGGTTCTCTTCTGCAGAGAAAAAATGTCAGACATGCCTTTTTATAGCAATTGATAATTGGAATATAATTACTTAATATTCCCATACATCTGAATTACAAAGTAATGCTTCTTACCGCAGAAAGGTTATCCACATATTTTGCTACTGGTTGAATCACAGGTTAGACTTATGAGAGGGTCTCATGTACTAGAACCAGCTGTCACCAACCTGTCTTTGACTGTGTATGTCATTGCCTTGAGACAGATTTCTGTGGGACTGTTTGTACATTAAAGTACCACTACATTTTCATTAGGGCTAGAAAAACTAAGCTGATAGGGGTTAGGCTTCTTTTTATCACGCTAGAGCTTTTTTATCCTGATAGTGACTAGAAGAAAGTGTCTCCTGTGGATTACGTTCTCTCTAGATACAGAGTTAGTGGTCTATCTGAAACGTCTTCCAAGGGAATGTGAAGCTCTTTACAGCTTCCATGCAGGACTGTATCAATCCAGCTGAAGAGCCAAACCTACACATTACCACATTCTGTTCTGAATCCCACCAGGCTCATTTCCTCAGATGCAGCTAACATTTGGGAAACCCATGAATTAATGGTGAATTTTGCAACCTCAAGAACAAAATAAGCGATTGGAGCTACAGTAAGGGTACTGCAGTATTGACACACTGGGCCTTGTTTCCGTGGGTAAATCAGAGAGCATAGTCCAGGCTGTAGTTCCTCCTCTCTCTTTGACCAACTCTGTCTTGCGTACCACAGCATAGTCACCATCAGTTGGCAGAGCGCAGCACATGAGATAGCTTTTTGGAGCTAGTTGGCACATCCACACTGCATTGCTACATAGACGTCTCTGGAGACTGAATTTGAAGCTGTATCCTCCCACATCTGGACCTCAGGGTGGGTCCTGGAGCAGCAGCTCACATAGCTGTGCAGGCTCATCTCAGCACCAGGCACATCTGGGACTGTTGTGTGCATGGCTGCAGCACACCAGGGCCTCGAAGCATGCAGTGCTCCGAGGGAGCCTTAACACTTCCCTCACTAAAGCCTGTTCCTCAGGGAAGGCTGAAAGGGTGCTCTTGTACCGGATTACGTGATGTACATGCCAAAGAAACAAGTTACATTATAACCTTAGCGCTAGTCCTGGAACATACAGGAATATGCTGTTCATATTGCTTTGACTAGCAAGTTGCTATTTAAAGTTTAGGACAAAGCTTTAAACCCTGAAAATGTTTTGATGTAATTGCTGGGGATTGGGGGTAACAATGATGAACGACACAGACAAGACTTTGAGAAAAAGGAGTGGAAGAAGGATTATGTTGGAAACTTCAGTTTCCTAATCAATACCTACTGGAGCTTCTGGGTAAGCACTATCATGCATTTCCTGAGAGAGGTTAAATGCAAGATGATCACACCAGCTCCTTAGTTTAATACATCTATCAGGGTTAACAATGACCTTGGTATGAGATCAGTCACTTTCTTTCCTATGGAAAATGCTCCTATTCTCCATTAATAAAATAATTAAATTTCCCGCAGTGTAAAGTATTTATTGGTTAATTCTTCTTGGGAGTCGCTTGTCTTGACTTTGTTCAATGTTTTGTAAAATTCAAGATTAGGCCCCTTATATTAAAAGCAGGATTCAAATCTATTTCAAATCTCATAATGGCATCCTCTCCTGCTACAAAATATCGTCCTGGACTGAATATGAGAAGACAAAATTAGTCCTTTTTAAGAAGCAATCATCAAAGATCAATGATCATCAAAGCGCTTTACTTGGGGGAAAAAAGAAAGAGGACAATTTCAAGATAGCACAGACAGTCAATGAGACTGGAGTGCTTGAAGCTGGTGGAATTTTTTTAAGTCATTCACAAATACTATATCTACCCTTGACAGGTCATTTCATTCTATTTAGCACTTTTTATTCTCTGTGGTTTATAAGCTCTTAAGCAAATGTAAGAGGGAGGAAAAGCTAACGTGTCTGATAATACACTATATCAGGCTGACAACCTAACTGAATTTCCCCTGTGGTGCTAGCAAAACGCTGTTCCAAAAAGTAATAATGCACACACAAAAAAAGAAAAGGTGGGGAAAAAAGGGGGAAAAAAGGATCATAGAGATCATGCCGTCACATTTAATTTCAGAGAACAAAACCTGAAGCTGATTTCTCTTTAGATCAGTTGTATACCAGTTGGAACATGGGTGCCTAGCACTGCGACAGAGTAATATGATCTGAGCTTTAAATAGCTGCCAAATAACCATGTGGTGGCTGGCAGCATTAAACGTGTTGCAATGAGAATGATCTGTTTCAAAGTAAAGCCACATAACAGAGGATAAGTCAATCTGATGTGGTATAGAAAAGGAGAAAAGGAGGGGGGAACGTTTTCCATTATCTGTCTGTGTTTCTGGTTTAAATGTGTTTCCATCTTAAAGATGCATTAATCTAAGGTCTTTTTCTTCAGGTTTTAAACCGACCTGAATAATGTGCAGGTCATTTCAGAGAACACCTCCTTGGGCACGTGGGCACAAGGGAGGGGAGGAAATGGTGTGCCAAATGTGAAAGTAGCACCACTGAGACCATCCCTTTGCTGCAACCCAGTTGAGAGTGGCTGCCTCCCAGTATGAAAGGCACCCTCCCTGTGCAGAGGCTCCCGCTAGTTTGTACTAAATGCATTCTTGGCAGTTTTTAGGAGCAGATAGGGAACATATCTGTGGCAAATAACATGGGGTGTCTTCTGCTCTAGGCCCTCCCCTTATTCTCAGAGAAAAATGTGAAGCCTTGAGCACTTCATGAGGACCCTATGGGCTCTGTGGGATGTAGGGAAATATGTAGAGGCAGAATTTAGAAGTGTCTAATACAGGAGATGTTGCCAGTCCTCCCTTCCTTCCTACCTTCCTGTCAAATGGCTCTCCTGATCCCTATTGTCAACTGGCTGCTGAGAAGATGACCCATACTGCGGACTGGAAAGATAGACCACTTAAACTGGTAACGTGAGTAAAAGACATTGAGGGGAAAAGTGGTACTGTAAATACTTGTGATTCTTCATCCCTTCTGTCACTTTTGATTATAGATGACCAACTTCTGGTTTCAATTTCAGTGTCTCCACCGATTTCAGCATCATTAATTCAGACTTACTCCAAGTTAATGCAGCAGAATTTCATGTGAACATCCTTTATCTAGTCTTCACTGCCTGTAAATCACACTGACGAAAGGACAGATAGGAAGAGGAGAGCCAGAGGAAAACCCGGCTGATGCATCAGAAGGTAAACAATTCATTTAAGAGGTTCAATACGACTTCTTAGAAGATAATAAGCACAACATACTTCGCAACCAGTTAGGATTTTGCAAGAATGGGGACAGCAATACAGACACTACTTAATGATTGTCCTACTAGCAGTTTACTAGCACACTATAGACTACAGCTGCAGCAGCTAGGCACAGTGCAGAGAAACAAATCAGGCTTTATTTTGCATTTCCTCAAAGGAGAACATTGCTTTACCTCACTAATGTAAGTGTCAATAAACAGCCACATATTTCATGAAGGTCAGTTCCAGTGAAACCTCCAGCAGGCACCCCAGTGAGTACCAAGGATGAACCAGGGGCAAATCCTTTTCTGGTTTTGTACGCAGCTGTCTTTGCCACGTTGTGTCAGTGTGTCCCCCAGGAATCCACAACAGCTGCACAGCGGGCTGGCAGAAGGCATCACAGAGGGATGCTCACCCTCCTTTCCCTCCCTTCTTTCTCACCTCCATCCCCTCATTTTCTCACTGCCTCCTTTGTGGGCAGTCATGGTCCTCGCCATGTTTGCATTGGACAAGCGGATGATTGTCAGATTAAAAGTAATCAGAAAATGCTTCTTACCTACCTATTCCTTTCACCATCACTTTTCCAAACACGTTACTTACTTAAAAAAAAATAATTCTCTTTTCTTCCAATATGACCACAGGCCATTAAGCCAGTGAGTCAGTTTAAAAAAAAAAACAAACAAACAAACAAAAAAAAAACCACTATAGATTTGTGAGAAACACAGTGCTTTGACCAATTTCACAGAATATTTTGATTACAGTATTTAATCCCCTTTACAATCTTTTACTCAGCTCTAATCATGAAAATCCCTGCATCACCGCCAAGGATTTTCAACACAAAAGCGTATCTGGAAGAATGCCACAGAACGAGTCTCCTTAGCTGGCCTGTGTTCCCTGAGTTCTTACAAACCCATTCCTCTGCACACAGCTCTTTAATGAAATCAGAACAAGAGTTAGACTGTGCTTTTAGGTAATATCCATACAGAAATGCCTCCCCACCACCCTCAACACCATTCCCTGCTCTGCAGCAGCTACTTACTGTACATCATGTGCTTACCTACATAAGTGTTTTGGAGGGCCCAAGCAACCTGTCCCCACTGTTTTCAGACTCTCGGTTCTGCCGTTAACAGAAGAAGGTGGTATCCCATTAAATCAAATTGATAGAGCTACAGACTGTTGCCAGAAGTGTGAGTCTGAGTGAAGAATTTCTGAGTACTCAAGCAATTTCTACTGATGCTGGAAATGCCTCCTGAAGTTTCAAAGGAAACACTCAGAAACACTTTGGATCTTCAACAGCCATTATGTCCACAGTATGACCCAAAGGGCTGCCTCCAAAAGAGGCTGCCTCATACACAAGAGTGTAACTAATCTAGCTGCATAATGGAGAGAGTTCGGAAGATGCACATGGGCTGAATTAAGGCCTCCACGGGAGCCTTTGGCTCATTCCTTGCAGAGTTTATTAGTTGCTGCTGCACACATGGTTAGGTTTGCTGGAAGAAGTCCAGCTCTGAGGCACCTCTCAATTCCTCCAGTTTCTAAAAGTTGCAAGAAAGGGGCTCAAGCGTATTGCCCCCTCTAAGCTCTTGTGGAGAAGGATTCTCCCCTGCAGAGAAGTAGACAGGGTTTGGGGGGGTACCTAGTCAAATAGCTCTTGATTATTGAATTTACCTCCACAATTACCACTGAGTATCCTAGACTGTAAAGGGAGTAAATACCAACAGATTGTATTATTTGAGAAACAGTATGTGATTGTGTAATTAAGGCCAGGAATATTATACCATATGCACGAGGGACAGGGTTAATTTCAGCATTTCCTGTCTAACCAAGGGCATTATGGTGTAACCCTAATGTTCTCCGGATGGCTATCATTTATATGCAGTTCATATATATACTTCTGAATATTTGGTTAAAATTCACCCATCATACTCTCTGACACAGTAATTAAAAACACCATGTTAGCTGCCAATAAAAATATTTTTGTGATTTGGTAATTATTACAAACCTCATAGTCCCAGCTTCCCTACCCCCCGCCCTTGTTGTCTTCCTGTTCTATAACATATAAAGTTAATCTTGACGATGGAAAAATAAATAAGTAGCAGGGAAGGCTGGAAATCTTCCAATCACAAAAGCTCCCGAAATGGAAGCAACATCCAATCTGGCCCACCACATCTTCTAGGTGGGCACTCCTTTCCTGCCTTTTAGTGATGCTTTCAGTATTCATAACAGCTGTGGAATTAGGCCTTATGAACAAGAAGAAACCAACATGCAGTCTTTATTTTTTTCCCCATCAGTCCCAAAGTATTCTGCATTGAGTTACAAAGTGAAAACCAACACACTCTCAGATGGTTTTAATTTCAGCTTGGGCCCAATGCCAGACAAAGTTTCCCCATTGTTAAAACTCCACCCCATCTTTTCCATACCATGCATACAGTCCCATCCTCATCCAACCTTCCAAACATATGTGGACTTGCACACACATACACAGAGAACCAGTCACTCCTACAATACAGATCCAAATTCATCTCCCCTGCTGTCTCAGCTAGGCTCATTGCTTTCCCTGAGATGACTAATAGTCAAATTGAATACGGTCTATAATGCGGACTTTTAATATTTGGGAAAAATGAAGGCTACATAAAACATACATTTTCATGTCCTAGATATTGTCTTCATAAGAAACCTTTTTTAATAAAAAAGTCATTTTACACAACCAGGAAAATGTTTGTTGGAGCAGCCAATTATTCCATTCAAAAATAAAAGGGTTAAAACTTAATTAAAATATTAATGCTATAATTCAAAGTATAATTTCAGTATAACTTCAGCTACTGATTTAACTACAGCATTTTGGCTTACAGAATCATGCAACAGACATGGATTTCAGAATACTTAATTATACAGCTTTCAAATGCATACAGAAAAGAAAAAACATGTAAGGGAGGCAGTTAAACTTTTACATGTACAGACTAGCACCAGGTTGCTGTTCATGGCAATTGTCTTCTCTCTTGTCCTCTTCCCATGAATGCTGAATGAACAACTGCACTCTATTTTTATAAAGTGCAGACATGTTTGCTTGTATTAAAGCTAAGGCAAGTAGTGAAAAACAGGAGAGGAGGTAGATTGAATTACTGTGTTTCAGTGTTTGTTCTCCTCTACCTTGTACCATTCTCCACAAGCAGAAGCACACAGTAAATGTTAAAAGGCAAATGTATAAAATGTTGATTTGGCCCACTTCATGTTGGGCTTTTGGTTGCAGAAAATTTTTACCTTCCTCTGATGGCAAAACTGAAAAAATGCTGCTAATAGTTCAATATGGAGAACCACGTGTGTATTTTCTAAAGAATTAAAAACAACTACTTGGGACAAAAGGTGGTTTCTTCCTGTATTGAGTTTTGTGTCCTTTACCCTTAAACAAGTAACAGAAGAACTTCCAGAAGTCTGCCTGCACACTTAGGATTGACATAATGGTAATAATGTATAAAATTGTGTTCCAGTTTACGGTCATGAAGTTTCACTAGGATTCCTGTATTCACTTCAGCAGTCGTATGACTAGTCAGAGTGTAAATAAATGGCACGACCTACCAACAAGAACAGCATTCCTGCTAATAAAGCAAAAAATACTCCCGTAGGAGCCAACATAAAAGACCAGCCATAACGTACGTAAACAGCAAAGTCTGGGCAATCCATTTTTTTCATGTTTGTGTAGTTTTCCAGATCAGCCATCACCTGGACCCAGATGACATACATCACGACTACCAGTGAAAACAAGACACCTGGAAAAGAAACACCAGGTTTTAACAACAGAGTTTGAGACAAGTGCTGAGTGCATTTACTGCAACACCTAGAAACCCACCAATGCTTGAGGCCCCATCTGCAACGCTCAGTCAGCCACCACTGGGTATTTTTTTGCTTTTGGCTTCCTCTAACAAGCACTATCTCCATCTTGCTTCTGATTTCCACTGAAAAGCATACTCCCACAACAAAAGATCTATCTGCTTTTGGTAGGCAGACTGAAACAGAGGTGTGTTTATGGACAAAATTCAGACAGGTATTTAGTGTTTTGAATTCAAAAGTAAAAAGGAGGGAGTGAAGGAGGGGGGACAGGACGGGATGACCTGATAAAAAAATATACACTTTTTCTTCCCAAACTCTGTCACTGTTTCTATCCACAGTCTTTTGGATGAGGTATGAAAAGGGGAAGGAGGTGGAAAATCTTTCTATCATCTTCACCTCTCTACATTTGCTTCTTCTTTCTTATGAAAAAGTCTTTGTTTGGAACATACTAACTTCAGAGTATTCTACTCAAATATTTTGCAGACAAATTCAGATGTATTTAATTCAAAATCCTCCACATTAGAAATTAAGATCCCGGTATAGGAATAAAACCCAGAAATAAGGAAATAATAGCTATGAAGCAGGCTATTGACATTAACCTGACTGGATACAACAGTTTCCTGGAATTAATCCACCACATCATTCACAGCTTTTTCCCAACCACTCTACTGAAAGGCCTTTGGATTGTTTACACATGATAGTAATAGGAGCACATGTCCTTACAAACTTTGTTAATCTCTTTGTTACCATACACCATAAAGAGATATAAGAAGAAAGTGCATTTCAAAGATCAGTTGCATTTCTAATATTTCATTTCACTTTAGAGGAATGTGGACACTTGAGAAATGCAAGCCTGCAGCACAGATGCTTCAGCAGATTTGCTGGAAAACTGAGGGCACAAGTCTGAATTTTTTGCATGCTCCAGCCTGTACCCACTTGCTCCCTGAGCTCCAGCTGTCACAGCACAGTTACAGCAGCAGGACTATCTATTCCAACATTAAAATATTTGGAGGACACCACACCATCATGTTTTCATCCCAGGATGTTTAGGTGCCTCACTAAAACCACAAGCCAGTGCATACTCCTGGGAACACTTATTGACAAATTTGAGTCTATAGGCTGTAGAGCTGCAGAATGTAAGTCAAATGTATTTGGGTCTTTTCCCCATCCTCCTAAATACTTGCAATGCAACCTTGAACAAATGGGACACTTGTGGCAAAACCCACAAATGCACTTTGTAAGCACCCATGGACCCGCGTTTGCTTCCAGACCCACCTGTCCTGGTAACCTTTCATGGTTACCTTTCCCCATCCCCACCCTGAGATGTTGCCTCACCACCTCCTTTCCCTGTCCTTCTAACCACCTACCAGGGAGCAACTCTTGTCATCACTCCCTCATTTGCTTCAGGCAAAATCAGACAGGTTAGCTGAAGCAGTTTAAATTCCTCATCTGGTGACATTCTTGTTGGTGCTTTGTGGTCAAAATCTAACAGCTTTACATTCTGGACATGCTGAATATCTGACGTGAGAGCTCACAACTCAGTGCTTGTGAACATTATCTTTAGTAGCCCACCCAAAAATGAGCTGAAGTAGTTAATCTGAAGCATAATCAAAACGTGACCGAAAATCCCAAAGAATTTGCAATTTTTATGAGGCTGAAAGAAGGTAGGAAAACTACATAAAGAAGGAGGCAGACACATTTCTCATCTATGAAATGTACTTCCAGGATTACATTTTTTGCTAGGGCTCAAATTCCTAACAAAGTTTGGAAAAAAACAACACTCAACTCCAAAAGGCATAAATTCAATTGTGAAAGTATTTTGCCTAAGTAAAACTCAATTTTGATGGGATTTAGTACTATTCTTGTATTAAACATAAAAGTGGTGAAACAGTCAGAGAGAAGGATCACCTTAGGGCCAGACATAAAGAATGAGAAATAAAGACTCTCCAAATACAAGTCAAATTGAAAAGAAGATTCCTGTAACAGAACGTCTAATGTTAACAGATAATGTAGGCAGCATAGGAAAATTAGAACCAAACAGAGCTAGCAACTTTTGATGTAAAAAATAAAAAGATTCAAGGCCAAATTAATAAATGGAATTGTTAGGGACATGGAAGTTTGCCAAGGTTTCAAAACTTCAGCAACAACAAAAAAACTACAGCCCAAAGATTTAGAAAGATACATTAATAATATGGCAAAATCCATATGAACATTGGAATTTACCTTTTCAGATGGCTGTGCCTGTGCATTTTCAAATGTCTGTAGTCTACTATTTATTCTCTACATTGAGGCAAACAGTCCAAAACAATAATAATTACAAAAAGTAGTGATGCATATTCCCTTACTACAGCAGTAGGTAAGTATAATCAGGCCTTGCATATCTGGAATGACGTCAGGGTCAAGACTCTGTCAGAGGTGCTTCAGTCTCAAAATGGGCACCCCTTGCTCTTCGGGCAGTCTGAAGCAACACCTTCTAGGTGGTTAAACTATAGTCAAGACCATGTAGGCGCAATATAGCAAGCCAGTGCTGTCAGTAGTAAAACAGCTTCAGGGAAGCCAAAATCCATCCAGTGATTTCACAGCAAGATGTTGATACCTGTGTGTGGCAAATTGTTGGGTATGGAAATTTGCTGACAAAATGTATGTCAAACAGAGATAAATGACCTTTAAAAGAGAAGAAAAAGAAAGAGAGAACATGTAAACTCTTAGTTAATTAAGGCACTAAAGGAATATTTAAGGGTTCTCACTATCTGCTAATGGAGGCTAATTAGTAGATATATTGCTTAGTGTGTTCAAGAAATGTCTTGAACAGTAGAATCAGACTAAGTAAAAACTGACCGTGTCCTGTTGCCTCTAACAGCATTTCATTCATTAGTGCTCCTTCTGTCTAATTTTCAGAGAGTTATGATTTCATGGGAGTCAAGCACAGGACTTTACTGAATGTATATTTATTCTGGGAAATCTGTTCCTGTAGTCTTGCACCAGCTATCTATAGTGAATGTCATGAACTCTCATAGCCAAACTCCAAGGCAAAATTACTGCGATTGAACAAAAAAAAATCACCACAATTTCACGAAGCAAGTATTTTTAGGAACAATGTGTGTTATGATGTATTTCTACATTTTTGGCATTTAGACCTTTTGCATAGTGTGCAGGTGTCCATTTGCCCTTGCCTTTTAGTGACTATAAAATTAAAAAGCAGGAGTGATGGAGGAAATTATTCCTAGAACATGAAATATGTCCGAGAGAGATTAAGACAAATAAATACTTCCCTCCTCCTCTTTTTTCTTTTTTCTTTCTTTCCATTTTGCATTTTTTTTTTAAGAATACACACTTGATACACAGCTCTGTGCAGTGTGATAAGACATGGACTTCTCAGAGGTCACTCTTCCCTGTCTTCTGCATTTATTCTTTTGAATTTCTTTCAAACAAATACTTGTGCATATTGCAGAGGAGAAAGAATACAGAACCTTTAGAAATGTCTATGAATTCAAGAAGCAGTTTGCTGGCCTTTAGTACTTATTCTTCCCACATAGAAATGCCTTTCACTTGTCAATGGTGAATGGCTGTTTATGGCATGAATCTTTTACTATGCAGACATGAAGACAACAGGTGCTGGAAAGAATGATGTGAGCTTTTTACTTGTGCCTAGAAGTTTAGAACTCTTTATCTCTTGAGAAAAACTTGTATGTATATGTTTGGGGTTTTTTCAATTGCATTGTTCTGTCCTTGTCCTTATTACAGATTCTACCACCTACCTTGGCCCCTTGTGACCTTTATTTAAAAAGTATGGTTGACATTCCTCTCTGAAGTACATGCAGAGGATCCCACTTAAGAGTTATGGGAGTTGGCATATATCTCTGAAGACAGATTTTTGTCCTCATCTAGGAACTAGAATTATAATAGCTTTTTTCACTCTTTTGGCAGGAAGCAGAAGTCGTACTTCTAATCTTGCTTCTTTGCAAGGGTGTGATTCTGTAACGCTCTGTGCACATCCAGGGGCTTGCTTGTTTGACATCAGCACAAGTGGATAGTTTTCATCACCACCCAGGCAGGAACAGGCCCAAGGTAATTATGGACTTTATTGAAGGCTGCTCTAAGTGACACCTTTCCCCTTCTTTTCTTATGACCTGTGAAGCAACTATAAGGCTTTTTACAGATTGCACTGACGTAGCTGCTCTTGGTCCATCCTCTGATACTGTAGACATGGAAGAGAGGTAGCAAAGACAGCACTCAAGTCACTGACTGTGGTATCATTGAACTGATATGCACTCTCTCCCCACAGGCATAGTATCTGTAGTCTCAGGTAGCTAATGTTGTTACAAAGCTTAACAGGGAAATTTAATAGCCAGTAAACTGACACCAATACTAATAATTGTATGGGCCTCTCCATTTGTGGTGGTTCAGCTGCACCATTCAATAAGTGGGCAGCCTTTCTTAAAGACTGAGATGAAGAAAAGGCAGGTGTGTGACTCTGCCCCAGATCAGACATCAGAATTGCTCTTTGGGTAGCAGCACAGCTGAAATCCCATCTCAAATGCATGTACATCAATGAACTCAGTGTGGGAATAACACAGGAGGAATTCAAGTTCATGCAGTCACAGCATGATGGATGAGCCACTGCAGCTACAGGCATGCTGAGATGGCTTGCTTGATTGAAATGGATACAGACTCTTTGAGAACAGGCAGTTAAGATGGGGTGGGATGGCTGCAGTCTGCACAAAGAAATACCTTGAATGGGCAGAGATCATCTAAGTAACAGGAGCTTATGGGATAAGATCAACAAGGTGCATAAAAAGGGTGTAGTCATTATGGGCATCTGCTAAAGGCCACCCATTCAATAAGAGGAAGTGGACTGGAAAAATAGTTATGATTTCTCATTCTCACAAGGGACTCAGCCACCTCCCAATATCTTCTAGAAGGGCAACTTGCAGAGAGCAAGTAATCCAGGAGGTAGGTAGCTGGTCTGCATCGATAACTTTTTTAAATAGGTGGGGAACAGACCAACTAATGGAAGTGCTTTGCTGGACCTGCTACTCACAAATAAGGAACAATTGGTCAGGAGTATGATAGATGGTGTTAGCTGTGGTTAAAATGGCCATGAAATGGCAAAGTTTAGTATCCTAGGAGGAATATGGCAGGTCAGGAGAACAGACTTCAGCCTGTTCAGGGAACTGGTAGGCATGATCCCAAGGCAGGCTGCCCTGAAAGACAAAGGATGTCTTGAAGGGCAAAGGGGCCCAGAAGAACTGGTTGTTCCTCACAAACAACTTTCTTGAAGCACAAGAATGGTCCCTCTCAGTGTGCAAGATGTCAAGCAGGTCTATCAGAAATGAAATTAATTCACACAGAGCTCCATTAGAAGAACACAATAATCAAGTTTGAAAATACTATTATTTCCTTTTACTCAGCACTTGTAACACCATATCTGGAAAACTGTGTCCAGTTTGAGGCCCTCTGGTGAAAGATAGATACTGATAAACTGAGGTGATGATCACCAAGATGGTTAGAGGAATGGAGGACATGGAAAGGTTGAGTGAGCTGGGGAGTTTTAGTCTAGAGAACAAAATAGTCTTCATCTTCCTAAATGGAGTTATAGAGAAGATGGGGATAGACACTTCAGATTTGCACACTGAAAGGATGAGACACAATGGTCACAATGTGCAGCAAGGACAATTTCAGGTGGACACAAGAAAAAAAGAAAAAAAGAAAAAAACACCATTTTTCACAATTAAATTGGTCAATCTGTGACAAGTTTTTAAAATCTGTAGAACAGCAGTTATTGGAGATTTTAAAAACTTGACTTGGATAAGGCTCTGAGTTGCCAGATCTAACTTTGAAGCTAGCCCTGCTTTGAACGGGAGGTCAGACTTGATTTCCACAAGAGGTCTTTTCCAACTAAATTTATTCTGTGTCATTCTGGATCTCTGTTTAGGTTCCTCCTTTTATAGGTTCCTCCAAAAGGCAAGTCTATGTCCCTTAGCACAGATAAGGTGAAGTGTCCCTCTCTTACTACTGACAATAGAAGTTTAAGCAGCTGATTCATACAAAACACTTAGCTTTCAGATGGCTGAACAGTTGGCATGAATCCCATTCCAAATAATATCTTCAGCTGCTTTCTGAACCCTAAAATGGCATAGCAGACCATGCTACAACCTATTCTCTTCAGTTAAGGCAGAGCTTTTATTTGCTACCTTATTTGTCAGTTAAAGTTTCAAAAGGATACAGATACTTCAGTCCAATAACAGGTATTAAAACTGCTTCATCTAACATTTTTCTTTACAAATATGTAAGTAGGAAAATGACTGATGTTCTTATCTTCTTCCAAACTTCCACAGAACAACCACCTTGTCTAACTTCTTTCTCAGAAGCGTACTATTCTCGTCAGTATAACAGCTACTTGAATTTTGTGGTAAAACAGCATCCAGGCCCTTTCAAAACAATGTATGAAATTCCTCTTTTTCTTCAAATCAATATACTGGTTTCTGTCTTACAAGAACTCAAACATCATCTATGATCTAAATCACATTACATCTGTTCATTTTCCTATTGGGTCTGTGTTTAAATAGATGCACATCCTGGCTGCATCCTGATCACATGTTGGTATGACCACTTCTCATCACACTCCCCTTTCATGCTCTGTTTTCCTTTGGGAGGTAGTAAACAAACAGGGTCTCTAGTCCTGGAGGAGATGGACAGAAGAAGGGGTCAGGGCAGCAGGGAACGCAGTAGAGCACACCACCCTGATTTCTAGAGTCAGGCTAAAACACTCCTCTTCTGCATCAGGTTCTACTTTATCTTGCTCTGCCCCAAACTATCCCAGATTAAGATATTAACTATTGTAAGGAATTTCTATTGGGAGAGAAAGAGAGAAAGCAATTTCATTCTGTCATATCTTTGGGTCTGAGAATCCCTCTTACTCTCCATTTAACATCATGAGCCATTGATCAGTAACACCACAGAAAAACAAGTTGTTGCCCAATACACTCCACAGGACATAGTTTTAAGTACTGACAATGAAAAGTGTTTATAAGCTCTTCTTATGTCAGAATGGTCACTCCCACTAGCATGATTTTAATTCATGACATAGTTAAACCCTCATCCTGGCTACAGGAGTACTTGAGAGAAAAGCTGACAGCACCACACTTTTTAAAAAATGGTTTTTTGAGTGATCAGAAGTGTTGGATTAGGATAATGATATTTACAGTAAGCACCTTCCCCAGGGAGCCCCGCCCTTCTGGTGAGACTGGAAGAGATGCAGAAGAGTTTGGTCAGGAACCATGTGCCCCTATCAAAGCCAAAATATCTTGTGTAAGGTGAATAGCTCCAGGGTCCTACATTCTGCTGCCACCACTACCTTTTCAGAAATCATAGCAGGATTTTGCTAAACATCTTTGCTTTTCAACAACAACAATGGTAATAGTAAAAATAACACTGCTCTTCTCTGAAGCCCTGATTGAGAACAGTCCTGAAGTTGAAAGATACTACATATAGAGAGAGTAAAAAGTCAGAATTTCCCTTGAAGAATATCCACTCTATAGGGACAAAGGGTGAGAGGGGCAAAGAGATAGGCCCAAGGTCACACACTGGGATAATAGAGCTCACTTAACTTCATACACCTAAAAAAATAGTCTCTCTAGATTCCCTCAGTAAAGGAAAGAAAGGTATAGGGTTCCTTCATAGCACATTCATCTGATCCAATTAGGCCTCTTTCAGGATGAAATGAATCCCCAGCTCGGGGAACTTCTTAAAAACCTACTGGTTTTACTGACAATAAATGTTATTGCTTTTTGCAGGCCTCTTAGGGAAGCCAAGGGAGACTAGCACAGACTTGGGGATCTAACTTTTCCCTGCCTAAATGAGGGCAGATGAACTGACCCAGAGCGAAGAACACACACATCGCTTTGTATCTCTACCCATTGGTTCCTGGTGTCTTTCAAGTGCCCTTTTCCTCTCTAACAGCCTCTGCTACTTTCTAGTGACAGCTGAGGTTTTTTACAGATCACAAATGCAGAAAAAGTGCAGGACTCACATGGGATCTTACCCTGCAAATTAGTGACAAGAACCATTGAAATATCTTAGGATTTCCATCAGACTATGAATATTTTTTGTATGTCTCTTGAAAGTGCGGAAGAGTAATTCTCAAGGGATCAAATGCAAGTATGCAGGAGTTTTTTCAATAAAAATATTATAAAATACTTCCCACACTTCACTGAGAGTCCTTTAAAAGGGAATAATGATCACTAGCTGCATATGAAGAGCTGAGAGGTGAAGTGGGTAAGCAAGGTCAGCAGATCAGTAACAGAAGCAGAAAGCAAGCCCAGGCCTCTTGGTTCTGACACAAGTGGCTCTACCCTGTACACAATACTGCTCTCATAAGGCTGCCTCTCACCAGGCTTTATACAAAGAAGAACAGTGATTGACTACATACTATCAATTACATCCTACACAACTGTATCTTACACACCAGTGTGATGTCTTCCTAGACTTGTCAAGGTTAACCAAACAGCGTCCCAGAAAGCTGCCCACATCAGCTGAATCCTGAGAGGGTGCATCCTCCATAGCACGTGTGGGTTATGAAGAAGGATGGAATTCAGTTATTTCTTATCTTTCATCCACAGAGGTTTAGCGCTCCCACTAACTCATATGTGACAAGTATTTTGTGTATTCCAATCACATCCAAAACATTTATCCTGTGTTGGTCATGTCAATATGGTCTGTCTTCCAACTTCTTTAGAACCCACTGTGATCACCTTGTGTGTCACTGATAAAAAAAAAAACCTCTCCTTAGCTAACAGCCCTTGAGAATCCTATAAGGCAACATCCCTAAATATGCATTCTTTTTTCCTGCTAAAAAAAGGTATATTGAAATTGCAGTGTAATTCCATGATTTGTCCTGGATTTTTTTATTCTTAATCCAAAAGTATCTTTTAGAATAGCTTCATGACTAGATGTGGAAAGAATCGTCTCCATGGCAGGCACTCCACACGCCAAAGAATAGACGCATATGCTTTTTCTTTCTTTTAACCATGATTAATATAATTTTTGGTCAAGGAAAATGAAAGAAATACCTCATCCTTTCTGTTCTTTCATTGACTGAGCAAACAGTATACCCACCAGAAATGATGAAAAAGCCTCCTCCTGCTTTGTACAGAATGTGGCTGGCAAAAGGAGCTGCACAGATGATGAAGAAACTAGCCATCAAGATAGTGAACACTCCCAGGAGCATAAGAACTGTCCAGAAGCCTCGATAAACTGGAGAAAGGGAAAAAAGAAAAAAGAAAAAAAAAACAACAAACAACAACACTTTTTAGAACTTAAATAAATTACTTATTTGGCTAACAAATATCATTCTTTTAGGTTTGAATGCCAGTCCTTATCTGATGATCACGGAAAATAGGTTGTAAGTTGCCATGAATGAAATTCATGTGCTTCATATTTAGCAGTGCCTTGTAAGATAGCAACTTGACCAAATTTATGCTCTTTGGAAAATGGCACACCAAAGCTGTAGCAATGATTCTTTGGGATAAATGACTGGACTGATAGGATACAATTGTTTGATGAAAATTGTCTGGGAGAAGCAGAGAGCTGCAACATCTTGACATTCTTCGTGGTCAGACCATATCACCAATAGCAATCTGTAAGTTCGCTATAATTTACAACTGAGTAATTCTCCTTACATACAGTCATATTCAATAAGTGGAAATGTAAAGCAGGAGGTGGGAGAAACTCAAACAATGTAACCTAGGTTTCTGAAAAACAGTTAAGTATTGTAAACCAGCCTGTTCCTGCTCTAAATCTCTTTGTATTTTATTAAATTTAAAATGTGATGTTTCAGAAGCCCCTGTTAGACAGTGCCAAGCAGTGCTGAATTAATGGATGCAGCTGGTGATAAATGAGCCGAGAGTTTTGTGACATACTCTGGCCAAAAGAGTCTTTCTAACAATTATTTTTTAGCTGGTTAATTGCACATCCATTTAACAAAGTCATCATTTTACAAATGCTACAAGAGTGACATAAATTTCTCCCATGAATTTAAAAATTGGTACATTAACACAACCCATTAGTAAAATTATGAGTTGCAAAGATCTCCATCGTCAGATCTGAAAATCTTGAAGCATTGACAATTCAGTCAGTGAAAAACATTTCCACCCAACTGAGGGGAAGCATATAAGCCAGCTGGCAAGTCAGGAAAAGTGAGTCACAAAAGAAACTGCCACTTATCATTTGACAGCACCTACTTACTGTTATGGCAAAACACAACCAAGCAACTATTATACTGGCTCATATCCTGGAAGTTTCAAATTCATACAGCTTGTTAGAGCCAACTATTCTGGAATAATTCATGTTTGCTCTCATCTGAAATCTGAAGGTGCTCTAGACATTATCAGCTCATGCTTCCACTAATGTGTCCCAAAAATCTAGTTTTTAACTTGACCAGCTTAACTGATGTTAAAGTACACACCATCTTGCTGCTATCAGCCTTGTAAATGTATTACCTAAATTACATTCACCTCATCACATTAGTCACACTTTTTAAATAACATCCTTTTTAATCCAGGCAAACATTAAGACATAATTTTCCACCACACTGATCATCAGATTTGGGCATAGGAAGGATGAATGTGTCTGAAAGTAGCTGGCAGAGGGTTAAAACTGTGTTTTGGTTCATATCCACTACAAGTCTTCTTTCCACATAAACAAACAAAAAAAAAAATGGGAATAGCAGGTAAGAAATAAGGTTGTGGCTCACCAAAGCAGTTAAGTGTGTTTTCTGCTTTAAGTACTCTACCTCTTACGGGATTTAGGCACCTGTTTAAAGTTAAACACATAGTTAAATGATTCACTTAATGCAAATGGACAGTGAATGGAGACCTAGGAAGGTAAATCTCTCAAGTCTTTCAGTCTTGGGTCTCTGAAGCAATTTCATATTATTTTACTCATGGGGCTACTTTGCTAAGCTTCATCGCAGTCCCCAAGTCCATGGGACATTACTTCCTCATTTAAAACCTAATACTGCTAAATCAGTCTATAACCACCCAACTCTTTTACATGGATGGCCCAAGGTATTTCAAAGTCATGCTACATAATAGGACACATTGGCCAAAATGGACCTTGAAAAAGCTTTCTTCATATCATCATGGTCAGTCACCTAAGTCATACAGCACTGTTTCTATTTTCTGAATGGATGAGGACACAAGATTTTCCAGCATTACAAAATCAGTATCCAATTTCATTATCTGCTCCTCATACAGGAAGCTTTGAAGTCTGCTTTTAGTGAAATTTTACCAGAAAAGCTTGATTTGTTCAAATATTCCTGGAAATGGAACACAAAAGGAGTACAAATGTACCTGATGAAAATTCGTTTAAACCTCTCTGTAACTATACAAGAGAAAAGCAGCTTCTCTGCTCCAACAGCATAACTATTTTATGCATTATTCGTGAAATACTGATTTGACCTGGCTATCACCTGAAATAATCTTCCATTCTATTTCTATAGAAATAATAATTTACTCTAAAGAATCATGGATAAATTCTGATGATCCTAATAATTGTTTATCCAGCTAACTCCATCATTAAATATCAATTAGAAAACAGTATAGTTGACAGGTAAAAAAGTCTGCAATGCTCCCAAGTCTGTGACTTTTCAAGCAAAAGACTACTCCCTCTAATTTGCAAGACAGTAAGTAATTTGGATCATTTATGGCACAGGTCTGAGGAAACATCCTAAGAGCATTTAGAATTTAGTAAGGGAGTTAAAAAGCAACCATTTTTCTGCAAAGAGGGCTTCACTTATTTCATATTCAGACCATTTTTACTCAGACACATTTCCCACCTTCTCTGCCTAGATGGCAAGATCAGTTCCTACAGGGCTAATAATTCAAAATTACAATGCAGCCCTACAGCTATCATTTAGCTTAGCTTGTATCTACAGGTGAACACAAAAGAGCTGGTTGAAATTAAACCTTCCTAAGAATGAATTTACTTCAAGTCAAAGACTTTGCTGCTCTGAGACTGAGGTTAACCATGACAGATAAAATGCAACAGAAGATGCTGCTTTGAATTATGTTTCTTTATATCCCATGAAAAGGGCTGACACTGTGATCCAAGCAGCCTGTTTCAAGAAATAATGGTTCCGTGCACCTATATAAAGTGCTAACAGAAGTCTCACTGAGGCAGTTCATCTGGTCCAGATGATGAGTATCCTTGTCTCTGCAAGGTACTTCACAGATACGTTTGAGTTAACTACCTCAAACACATGCATTATTCCAAGTATTTCCTACAATAGAAGAAATAATGTACAAGCACTACCACAGAGTCTGTGGTAAACCTATCTGCAGTGTTAATCTTAGATACCATTGCTCTGTGTTGCAAGAGTGCTAAACAGAAGGTTCTGTAACTTGTCTTGGTAAGCTGCCCCTTTGTTGGGTACAACATTTGTCTTGGCAGTGACTGGAAGGCCTAAAAATAAAATAGTACTTAGAGGAAAACAGGAGTACACACGGTATGCTTGTCTTCAAGCTCTGCATGGTTTAGCCTGTACACTATGAGAACATTATAGCTGCAGTATATTCCTCCAAAATTGCATGACCTGTAGTTTTCTTTGCTCCCTAAAGATCCTAATTTAGGTGCCTCTGGAGACTTCTGCATCATTTGAAAACTAGAAGTATCTGGTTTTGAGTAAGGGACCAAATTTTGGAGAAATGGCTGAAGATTATCAAAATCACCCTTTTCTAGTATAGTAGACACCAGCATTGATTATAAAGCGAAGGCACAGATTTATATGTTAAGATGTTACTGGTGCGTGATATGAAAGACAAGCAATAATTATTTGACAAAGTTACACTGGCGTGCGGAATAACGACTTTACAACCAGTAAGGTTATAAAGAAGGCATGTTTATTCAGAGCTGGGTGCATAGGGGATCGCTCCTCCACAAACGTGCACCTTTTGGAGCGAAAAGCAGCTCCTTTCTATCGTGTAAAACATTTACGTATTCATTATAATCCCGAGAATAGGGAGAGATATTACAATTAGTTTTGAGAATTCATTATCATAAATCCCACCCCAAGTTCCTCCCCGTTGCGCCTGCGCAGTGGTTCCTGGTGGTTTTGGGCAGGGGTCTTCAGGGTGAAGATTGAAGATGCCTCCTCTTCCTCTCATGACTTTTCACCCAATTAGGTCTTTTCAGCATGTCAATTTAGAATTACTTGAATCCCTGTTCCTTATCTTGGGACTCAGTAGTTGCAGCCCCTCCCTTATCTCAAGAGCCCATCCTGCGAGAGCCCACCCTGCTGAGAGCCCACCCTGCTGAGAGCCTTGAATCTATTTTGTTAAAGCTTCTCACTTCAACATCTACAACACACACTTGTTGTGTAGGAGCCATGCACACCTCTGAAGCTCCATAATGGGTTTTTCAGGAGCAGGTTAGCTAATGACACAATGCAACACCCATCTACTGTTGGAGATGTTAACATCAACTGCATGAAAACATACCACATATTTTATTCCCTTTGCCGATTTCAAGTGTTTTAAAGTGCATCTCAGCTATCAACCCATACATTTTCTATGGCCTATCAAAAAAAAACATGTCACTTAATATTAAGTTTAATATCAATATGAAATATTAGGCACTGCAAAGATGAAAAGCTTTTTGAAGCATGTGTGAGTACAGTGATGCATAAACATTACCAAGTATAGGCAAAATTACTTGGAAAAGTTGCCTTGATTTTTCACACCCAAGTTCACATCCTAAAGTGAACCTTTCCTGTAATTTGACTGTGGATTGTATTTTAGAATATGTCTTTTTAACTTGTCTATTTAACATAACAGATATCAGAATGATTTTGACAAGAGTCCTGCCACCCACAATATAAAAATATAGTGAAAGGTGAAGTGTCCGAACTGCTCTAAATCAGGATTAACTTCTCTGCAGCTAAACAGCTGTTAATGAGACCACAGATCTCAGCAGCAGTGCAGGAGACCTGGCAACACAGTAAACCTTGCAAAACTTTTCTGTTTCACTCAGTACCCTTTACTATCCTTTAGTAGTAGTAATCTTTTTTTTTTTTTTTAATAACCTTAACAATAAAACAAACACAATATTCACAGTATGAATACATAGCTTTTTTAAATACTTCCTGCTTTATCACTGCTTGGTGGGTGGGGATTCTCCCTTAGTAAATGTACTGTATTACAGTCTCTCATGGGCAATTATGTGACTGGATTACATAACAGCATTTTTTTTTCCCCTAGAAATAGGCTACTGCTAACATTTCACTGTACAGATTTTATTTTCAGATTTCATTGCTGATATTTTCTAGATTACTTTAGGTTAATTTCAACCCAATAACAAAACTGCCAATAAATTTGATCACACCATTTCAGATTTAACAGTTCCTGAACCAGAATTTTGCTTCAGTCCTGCAAACACTGTATATTCTACATTATATTAGGCACTACTTCAAAGCTGGCAATGTGCCTAGTACTAGACAAAATAAGATAATAATAGTTAGGAAAAAAAGCATTATCAGCTACAAATCAGAGTATTAAACTAATGTGTCAGTGCAGCCCTATTAAATGGCTTCCAATTTAGCTTTAGGAGGCACTGGGGCAATTCACAACATTTAAGAAACTATTTTTATTTCCAAATAAAGTTGGAAAAAAAAACCCTCAAAAATAATTACTTGACTCTAGTGCTAGATTTTGCACTTCTTTTTGTTAGGAATAATCTCACTATAGGCAAGGGGACTACTTGTACAAGTAAGGACTTTGTACCTTTTTCAAAACCAGGGGTAGTATTGTTATGTAGTAAAAGAATTTTATGTGTGATAGTCCTTGAATATCAGTGTTAAGTAATCTAATGACAAAATACCATGCCTTAATCGAACTAGCAATGAATTATTATTTAAATACTAAAATATTATGTTTTCAGAATAGCCTGACGGGATAACCAATCTGATTACGATTGTACAAACGTATGTTTATTTTAGAATGTAGAAGTCACTACTCTGGCGCTTGTATTGTATGGTCTAATTCAGTTTCTTTTATTCCTAGGTTGTAGTTTGTTGTAGATATGTTTGTGAATCAATCTGCTGGCAACACAAAGAGGTGCTGTCTAAGTCTACTTAAGAGCTGTACACTATAGTAGCTGTCACTATAAAACACTGTACCATCACAGAAAGTCACTAGAGTCAGGCTTCCCCTGAGCTTGTTTAGATGCCTGTTTTCAGGATAAGATAAACGAAACGACATGGTCTACAAATGTCTTTAAGCCCATTAACAATAAATGATGGTTAGCACAGCTGTAGACCACACCTTACACTGCAGGTAGGTGAAGTCCTTCCCACTCTGCCAACATATATCACAAAACCAGTGAATGAACAAAACCATTATAACTATGATTAAAAGGTGCAGTAAGCTGCGATTTCAAGGCAGTGCTATCCAACCCTTCAAAGCTGTTCATTCATCTGACAGTAATGATGAAATCTGAGACATTAAAACATTAATTCAGATCTCCAATATAAGCATCACTATAGGCTTTTCTGTCTTTACATTTCCATCTAAGGCCATAATTCTTGACACCAAGAGCTCACAGCCCAGGTTTGTACAGCAGGATGAACCAAACCTTTGGTCTAAAGCTTTGTAAGGTGTACTATAACACTAAACTTCAAGATTCTCGGTGTTTCAAGTCTTTCGGGAACTATCACACAAACATTGTAAAACCAACATACAAAAAGATATAAATAAGCTAAGAGGGGATAGATTGTGCCTATTTTGAAATCTGGCCCAGAAAAGCTCTGAGCCAAATTCCTACTGATACTAAAGCCACAGGAGTTATGTCGAGACCTTGGTCCAGTCGCTGCACTCAGAAATCATCAGAGATTTTATGATCCTCAGGAAATGTGTCTTTGCCTGAGACCTTCTAACTGGATAGTAACATGGCACTCCACCAACAAGCCACACTTGTGTTTCCACTAGGGGCTGCAGTTAAATCCACATTCCTCTGATAAGGTCCCAAAGTCTCTTAAGCCAAACAGTCTGTAAAAGAAGTCATGTGTCTTTTCTTGCTCAGAAACTAACAGTTCTGTTAACAGAAAGTTAAACATTTTTAGAAAAATGTGTTGTAGATACATGTTTGATTGTTCTAATGAAGATTAAAGGTTTTTATTCAGGTGTTTATTTTTCTATGAAGGAGCAAACTAAGTATTTTTCAGATGACAGAATATTTCTTCTTACCCATTCGTAATTAAAACAGGACTTGAGGGACTCACTAAAAACACAGTGATAAACTTGTGTGGAAGAATTCTTTTTTTTATCCCCAAAAGTGAGTATGTTGAGAAAGCTACAAGACATGAAAATGGTAATATTGTATCAAGAAACAGTGGCAGAAGCAAAAAAAGGGACAATAACATCAATATTTTACTAGTTTCCTTTTGTTCTATGTTCAGCTGATGCAAGGGATTAGATACAGCCAACTGGATACACAAATAGTTGAAGAAATATTGTTCTTTTTGAAATCAAACCAAGAGCTTTTACTGGTGGATTTTACAGAGAAGCATTTCTTGCACTGTGAATCAGGAAGAGGATAATAATCTTCTAGCATTTCTTAATTTAGAAACTGCAGTTGCAGCAAGGTTTTAAAAACTTGTTTGCCAATATCATGAGCAGGACTATCAAACTAAACTAAAGGAGAAATAAGTTTTGAACTAACAGAAGAGATGATAACATAACCTTCTTCATAAAAAGTTATGAAAGGTTCTTGAACAAGCATACCTGCTCTAGTAAATAACTAAGCTTTGAATGTTGAAAATGAACTGAAGGCATAAAAAACCCCCCTCTTCAGTTTTAATGAGCTCGAAAGCAATCCAACTGTATCTATTTATATAGCAGGAATGGCTCTGAATATACTCTACCTGGGCCAGCATCTCTAGTATAGTTCTGCCTATTTTTAATCTCCTAATATGAAATATAGATAGGAAAATTATATTTGAGCAATGGTTCTTCTGGTAAACATTAACTAAAATTAATTAAACTTTTGATGATATTCCTTCTCCTTTCCTTATTCATTGTTTGTCCACTACTGTGTAATCATGGAATATAATTTGAGGATCCTTTGTGAATGTATGAGTGAATGGTGGAATACAAACTCTGTCTAGATTATTAGGAGCTGATGACTGTCACTTTCAAATGGAAAGATAAACTGTTCTAGATGTGCTATAAAGTTACAGATTAGATCTTTGAATGGTGAGGTCCAAATTCTTCCTGGACAAATTATTCATAATTTCTAAAGATTAACAGAACTATCGTCAGACCAATTGGTTTTCTTTTTCATGTCTGCAGCATAAAAAATGGATTCTGAACATGCTTCTAAGTTAGCAAAGGTGTAATTACAGCTTCAGGACAGGAAGGGATAACTTAAGTCAGTGATCTTAGAGACATGCAGTGTCCACACACCATGGGTTATTTAAAAAGCCATATGAAATAGGTAGGAGTGATGTACTTCAGATACATTTGCATGATTTGATGAAATGTGACCAATATGTTTAAGTAGCATTTAAGAGCTGTAAAACCAGAGCTTTCCAGGCATTATTCAAACATAGGTTTTCAATTGCTCTATATCTTATATATATATATATATGTGTGTGTGTCTATCTTTGTTACAGCACTAGAGCTTTTGAGTATTAATATCTCAGTTTAACATAGTAAGTATCTTGAACTATTAAAGAGAACATACATATATTTAAAAAGAGCTTAGTTCAGAAAACAGGACTGCCCATTGCTGCAGCCTTAGGCTACATTATTTATGTATGGCACACACTGTTCAGAGTAATTTCAGTGCCTCAACTCCCTGTAGTGTCAATGGAAAGAAGCCGGCACATCCAGCAGTCGGGGCAGTATTTCTGAGTTAGTTGAATAAACTTAGTATTAAGGTGTTTCTCCTCCCTCCTCATAAAGTAAAAATGCAATGTATTTCCATGTGGTTATTTATTTAACAAAAATCGGCTGTATTGGAATATATGAGAAGTACTAGTTTAAGTCATTCAACCCAAGGAAGACACTTTTTATGTTGGAGAAAAAAGGAAGTGTCTTTTCTTTAGAAATTACTTCCATTCTGCCATCATGCTTAAAGCTAAGCATTCATTTAAGTGCTTTGCTAATAAGTGGCTTAAATATGCATGTTATGAGACGTATGAAACACCAAAACTCCATTAATTAAACTGTGTAGAGTGGTAAGGCTATTCTATACTGAAACAACCAAATTGTTTTCTTGAAACTATAGGCATTGTATCCATTTGCAGCCAAAAAAGTACTTACTGATTGCAGAGTCATAGGAAGTTGAGTTGTGTTCATCGCGGATAAGAGGAAATGGTGACAGGTAAGCATGTGTACAATTCTTGGAAGGTGACTGGTTAGCTAAAAGTGAAAGAAAGCTAAAGATTAATATTTTACTGACTTAAAATATTTTAAGCCTGTTCTTCAAATGGGCAGAGTTTCATACATCCAGATTCCAGGTTATTTCCCAGGCAATGCTTACAGTGGATTTGGTTTGGTAAGAGGCACCAGCATTGTTATCCAGCCAAGGATATTCCTTAAAGGGCAACAGAGATTTGTACCATGGGAATAGTAAAGCAGCCTTGCTGAAGGCACCCTGCAATGTATATGCAGTGCATACGTATGTTTTTATATGCACATGTGACTTTCTCTTTTGTGGATTAATTATGTCCATCTCATTATTGCATGTCCCACAAAAAAAGAAAAAAAAAAAAATCCAGGAAATTACTTTTTCTCTTGTGAAAGAACAGTGAAAATATGAAGCATCTTCAGAAAGTTTAGAGTCTCAACAAATATGAATTTAGTCTATGGAATTGATATCTCCTGAGAAGGGTAATTTCATCCTTTATATTAAATGCTTATAAAACTATCACCTTCTTCCTTGTAAAAGATAAAGTCTGAATATAGCTTAAACCACATTTACATTTCAGATTCCTGACCACAGAATTTTCCAGATAAATAACAAGGGAAATTAACTGCAGTGAATATTACATTTGCCATCTAAGACCAAGCAATATATTTAGCAAACTATGAGTTATTGAAATGAAATTTGTATTACAGCTCCAGTTTTTCACAAGGATTGTGGAAATCTTGAAATAAGGAGAGGGAGATCTGTACATCAGAGATAGGGTCAAAGACAGGAAAATAAGTTTTGCTTGACCTCGTCGTCATGGAAGATTTTGGGTATAAAATACTATCTGATCTTCCAGAATGCTGGCATGTAGTGAAAGAAAGAAAAGGATCATCTATGAATTTAGTAGAGCAATTCTTCTGGAGATGATGTGTCCTACGCCATTTTCACAGTGGAATTGCCCATGCCTTCCTTAACCCACTCATAGAACTAGTTGGAGAAACTCTCCAAGCAAAAATTCATGGACCATCCTAACCAGTAAGCTCTTTTTCACAACGTCACAGAAACAGTCTGTTTAACAATAAGTGGCAGAAGACTGTCCAGATAAGAATGGACTCAGATTAACAGGGCAGCCATAACTCTTACAGAATAAACTTGTAGTTAAATATGTATCATTTTGTCCCAGGGTTTCCTTTAGTACAGATTACAAAATTGTTTGTCAACAATTTATTTTAGGGTAGTTGAGGAACCTGATCACCAAAGAAGCCATATGAAATCCGGTGATTCATAAGAGATAAAAAAAAAAAACATTCAACAATTTTGAGAACAAACCACTGTAGATAATGTAAAAGGGAAGTACTTACTGTACCAGAAATTCCACATGCTGGCATTATTCTCTCCTACATTTCCACTAAACCAGCACCTCCAGAAGAAACCTTCATGATGGAAAGTGGCCTTCTCTCCCTATGGAAAAAAAAAAAAAAAAAAAAAAAGCCATTATCATGCAATTTTTAAATGGCTGAAAGAATCAAGTTCAACTGAAATTAGATGTCAAACTAAAAACCACCACCATCGTAATGAAGCACAGCCTGATTGAATATAGGTTAGCTATAGCATATCTAAACACATACTTCCTTTGAAAGAAGGTCATATTGCAAAAGTAGTATCACAAAAGATAAATCCATTTCAGAGTTGACTATAACTGGTTACAAGAGGTTTTGAAGCAGAAGGCCAAAATGAGTATATTCAGAAGTTCATACAGACACAAGTTCTTAGAAAATAAACACATCCAAGAAAACTACGTGTATTCTTCTTGTTTTAAATAAAAACGTGTGTACTAACCCCAACATCTTCAGGTGCTTTTGAACATCTTCCTACTTCTGTAGCAAGAAGCCAATAATCAGTTCCAAATGCCACCAAAAAAAGCAAAACACCCAGAGCAGCAAAGAAGCCTCCAAAAAATATCCCCACACTCAGTTTCATTATCGAAGTTATCTTTAAAAAAATGCTTAACTACTTAAGAAGAAACAGTAAAATGAATAAAAATACTGAGAAAGTGACTAAAAAGCGGTTTGGAGAATACAGTTCATATCTGAAGAAGTTCCTATTCACTCGACTTTCTGCCTCTGCCCTTCTTCCCAATGCCCTGTGAGTTGATTTGCATCTCCTAATTTGTGTTCCATGCGGCCGACTCAAGCCTGACAGATGAAAAGGGCCTTCTATTTTAGGACACTGATGGCAGAGCTTCATTCTGTTTCTCTGTCTGGGCGAGGCCAGTCAGAAATAGCTGACCTTCCCCTAACTAATCAGGGATTGACTTGAAATATTATTGCAGCTGGTGCATCAACATCAGTGGAGATGGAGAGGAGTTACAACAGTTCTGTCCATCCACATGAACTGCGTTATGGAGCACATAGTAATAGCAAGGACTTCCAAAGTTCAGGCTTGGTACTGAATGTTTCTTTAGCTGCTAGCAGGGAAGGAAATAGACACAACACTTCAGAAGTTACTATAAGTCACATTACTAAATGAAGGCTGAGGTTTTTTATGTAACTTTGAAATATGGTAGCCAAACTGCAGAGATGCCTTTGAAAAATCCTAAACTTAATCACAGATACAGTTAGCTTAAAAATTTACATCTTACCCTTAAAGTAATAGCTTTAACAACACTAAACTAAACATTTAACTTTTATTTATTCAGATGCATCTTATTTGCATATATCAGAAATGCATACAATTAAAAATTCCTCCCCGTACCTGATAAAGGAACTTCAAACTTTTTTTAAGAAGACAACACTTTCCCTTACATGTGCTTTGGCCATTTTGGAAGATGATGAGGTAACACATTTCAATTCCAAGGCACAAGAAAAAGGCTTTTGAACAATTTTTCATGCCAAGCAAGCCTTCCTAAATCTCTCTAGTGGAACACAAGACATGCTTCTGTGGAGATTTGTTAAGTTTATACTACGGACCAGAGATCCTGCAGTCCTTAATAAAATTTCATTGGCATTATCCATCAGCAGAGTAGAAAATATTTAATGACATCCCATGCTGGGAAGTGCTAGGATCAAAAAAAGGATGAAATCAGTTTACACCAGTGTCACAAATTTTATTGCAACAGACTTGGTCTCTAGTGACCCCTACTTCCAATACCCCAATATCTGTTTGGACAGTGCAGCAGTATGCTCAAGGAAAATAAGAAAATGACTGTTTCTACCACCTCTCCTTATTTCTAAAGAGATGAACCAGATATGTGTCCTCTGTGTTTTTATAACACTACATTATCTGCCTAATGGTATATTCGCATTTGTTACAAGTCTTATTTTATTCAAACCTGATTCTATACTAACTTCATATACAAGCATATCTGATATTTTGTGGTCTTTCTTCATTGCAGTTTCAGTGTATGCAGAACAGTAAACGAATTTTAAGTCAAACAGACTCTTTTTGCCATATTTGCTTTCCCTGACAGCCACTGATGAAGTTCACTTGCTATAGCAGAAAGTGATATTTGGAAACATCACTTTGGAAAGCAATGTTTTATTGTAGTTTATAAAAAAAAAATCTTCAGGAAAAAGAACACACAGAATGTGCTATAAAAGAAAATAAGCCATATTTTAAAAAAGGATTACTTGAAGGTTAAAATAATGCTTTAACTTTTTGTCAGCCCTGAAGTGGTCAGCCAGGTGCATTAGAAGACTGTTGTAGGTCCCTAGCAGCAGAAATACTCTAGTCTAGTGTCCAAAACTGAAAAAAATAAAAATAAAAATAATTTAAAAAAAAAAAAGTAGGATTTAGTTCAGGACTAACATGCCCAAATTTAGAGAATTTCACAAAAGCCTGATGTCTTTCCATTACAATCAATACCAATCCAGTCAATGCAGTCAGTGGAGCCTGGAGAGTGTTTCAGCACAACCTACGTTAGACTCATCTCAGTTCAATCACTCAGGCAGACACCTAGCTCTAGCTAGTTCCCAGGGTATCCTGCTGGCTCTCAGCTGTCACTCCAGAAGGGCATATTTCTCTCTCAGTTTTAACCATATCTGCCAGTCCCCCACAGGGGTCTTGGGTACTCTCTTTCACCTCAAATGACACTAGGACCCTACATGATGGTGACTGAATCAAACCTGGACAGAGGGATACAGTCACCTTACTGTCATGTCCCACCATCAGATGCTCTAGGATGTCTAAGGCATCTACATTTGGTAGGCAGGTATGACAAGGAACTTGGATGAGACCCACACCTTTCTCGAATGACAACTACGGGCCAGGCTCACACCATCCAAAAGTGATGCGAGATACCTCTGTTTAGATGGCTGAAACCAGTCTCCATTAGTTACTCAGGTCATTCTGGAGGCATTACCAAGTGTTTTAACCAGACCTTGACTATTAACGGCAGCACAGATCCCTATTTCAAACAGAGACATTTGAACACAAAGGTCTTAATCTGGAACTGAATCCCAGTCAGTGGGCTGGTGTTCCCAACCATTTTGCTCTTGTAGGGGTGGCCTTACAAAACATTGACCCAAAGCACAAGAAATTTTATTCAGTGAAAGCCAGAGATGTAGATAGTCACAACATAAACAAAATCAACAATACAAAGTTCTTCGTGGTATCCATTTAAAAAAAAAAAAAAAAATCCAACAGATAAAATTGAATTAATTCTGGTGTGCTGTTTAACATTATGCCATGTAGCTCATCTTAAATAATGATATTTTTCAGTGCTACAGGACGTGTTTATAACCTCCAAAATACCGGTTGTACAGAGCTATGTATGAGTACTGCAAAAGGGAACAAACTGAAGTTGGTGAACTCTGACAATGAAAATAATACAAATACTTTTCACTCTTATGCTTTATTGTACAATTCTCAAAGCTTTTTTTCACAGATGGTTATGCACTGCTATTCATACCTGTAACTAAGGAAACTGCGGCACACAATGGTGAAATTACTTTCTCAACGTTACATCCGCAGTAAAAAGAGAACTCCAGCCACTTGACTCAGCCACTGAACCACAAATAATAAAATAAATAAAATGGCTGGTTTCAGTCTTGTTGCACCTACCTGGCTTCAGGTCAGAAATATATCAGTAACTTACTCTCATGAGTAGCCTCACTGAGATTAATTTGCATGAAAAGTTTCACTGAATTCAAATGACAGCTGAATCATTGCCTGTGTCGTACAAGTATTTATTTTTAATATACTGTACATACACTCTGGTGTCAGTTTAGCATGTTCATCCTGAGAGGATCTAATTTAATTATTCTCCTTTACATTTATGGCACATTCTTTGGCAGTGCTATCTTCCAAATACTTTAACATCTCCAGTATTATGCCCCACTATGTCAGGAATGAATCAGAAGCCATGTTAAGACTTGTTAAGTCAGCTTAAAAATTCATGTTATCCACTACTTGAATACTCACAGAAAGTCTCAGGGCACTTTCTATTCAAATAAATTTAATTCTGAGTGTTCCTCAATAGAAGAGAGAAAGTTTCAAGGCAGAGAAAACAGGGCCAGGCTTATCAAACCAAAACAATCATTATTCTGAATCTTAAACAAGGTCATTCCCCAACTCCTTCCAAAACTCCTAAATTTCTACAGAAAGACAGGCGTTCTAAACCAAAATGACTTAGCCAAATTTATCCTTACAATAATGACAATGAAGTAATTAAATCAGTTTTAATATACAATCAATTTGGCTAATTAAGCCCAACATTCATTGATTTTGTTGATTCATAGTGTGAAGATTGAAGGCCCCCATATAATGGATGGTTTCCAATCTCATTTAACAAAGCTGGCAAAAGTTTTATGATTTTGTTTCTGTATATTTTTTCAGATAGATAGGACTAAACTAACTCCTATATCTGCATATTTTATTTATGTGTCTAAATAGCTCCAGCGTCAATATAGTATCTGAGCCCCTCCTTGTATTTAAAAATAGAAAAGAATTAAAAAACAAATCAAAACAATAGCAGGCTGTTTCTTCTTTCTCCATCTGAAGGAAAAAAAGCTAGATTAGTTTATGGGAGAGGGAGGTTATTTGTTTGTTTGTTTATGTTTGTGTGTGATTGAGTAAATGTCCTGTGTGTATGCTTGGAATTGGCAGGCAGGTCCTTATCTGTGCTGGCAGATATGTCCATGATCTAAAAACAGCCTTTTAGAACTGGCTGCATGTCTCACTATACACCAAGAAACAATTTCAGCAGCTGCCTCAGAGCCGAGTCCTTCTGAGACCTCAGTGCCCATTTGCTGTTGAAGAAAAAAATTTTGAACACCGATGGAGTATCCCACCCGCTGATCCAGATCCTCATCCTGTCCATCTTCCCCAGCTGGGCAGTATGTTATCTATTGCACCTCCACAATCAGTTGTCAGCAGCGTGCTGGGCAAACATACAGGGTATAGTACACTTTGTCCATTAAATCTTTGGCTGGAATTCATCTTACCTAACACTAGACAGCTGCAGGGTAGCTGTCTCCAATTAAGCTGGTCACCTCAGGTTTCCTTTACAGTCATATCGGCACTTTTACAGCACAGTCCATCTGACCTATTTTTGGATGACTACTCCAATGTGCAATGAATCATGTCCTAAAAGCGCAATTGCTTTTTTTTTTTTTTTTCTCCACTGACTAAAATGGCTGGAATAACTAGTTTGAGATCTTAATCTTAATACTACAGCAAATCAGGCCACAAATCACAGAATCACAGAATGACTGAGGTTGGAAGGGACCTCTGGAGGTCACCTTGTCCAACCTCCCTGCTCAAGCAGGACCACCTACAGCTGGTTGCCCAGGACCATGTCCAGGCAGCTTTTGAATATCTCCAACGCTGGAGACTCCAGAACGTTTCCAGGCAACCTGTGCAAATGTTCAATCATCCTCACAGTAAAAAATTGTTTCCTGATGCTCAGATGGAACCTCCCTTTTGTTTCAGTTTGTGCATTGCCTCTGGTCCTGTCTCTTGGCACCACTGAAAAGAGCCTGGCTCTCTCCTTTTTCCTGGTTTCAGCTGGGATAGAGTTAATTTTCTTCCTAGTAACTCGTACAGTTCTGTGTTTTGGATTTAGTATGAGAATAATGTTGATAATGCAGTGATGTTTTAGTTGCTGCTAAGAAGTGCTTATTCTAAATGAAGGATTTTTCAGTTTCCCATGCTCTGCCAGTGAGGAGGTGCACAAGAAGCTGGGAGGGAGCTTGGCCAGGACACCTCCCTCCATACCACAGGACTTCATGCTCAGTATATAAACTGGGGGGAGTTGGCCAGGAGGGGCATATTGTTGCTCAGGGACTGTCTGGGCATCATTCAGTAGGTAGTGAGCAATTGCACTGTGCATCACTTGTCTTTTTCTGGGCTTTATTTATCTCTCTTTTTGTTATATTCCTTTTCATCATTACTATTATTATTATTATTATTATTATTATTGTTATTACTGTTATATTTTATCTTAGTTATTAAACTGTTCTTAACCCATGAGTTTTACCTTTTTTTGATTATCCTCCCCATCCCACTGGGAGTGGGGAGGAGTGAGTGAGCGACTGCATGGTGCCTAGGTGCTGGCTGGGCTTATACCACCACATATCTTTATAGCCTCCCTTCAGGTATTTATACATATTTAAAAGATCCTCCTGAGCCTTCTCTTCTCCAGGCTAAACAGTCCCAGCTCTCTCAGTGTTTGCCCATAGGACAGATGCTCTAGCCTATTCATCATCTTAGTGGCCCTTCATTGGACTCTCCTCAGTATGTTCATGTCTCTTTTGTACTGGAGAGCCCCAAACTGGACCCAGTACTCCCAGTGTGGCCTTACCAGTGCTCAGTAGTGAGGAAGGATTACCTCTCTCAACATGCTGGTAATGTTTTGCCTAATACAGACCAGGATACCATTCACCTTCTTGCAGCAAGGGCACATTGTTGGTTCATGTAAAACCTGAGTAGAGATTGTAGACAAGTCCTCCTCATGGATGAAATCAAGCCATGCTGAACACAGGTATCACTAAGTTGTTCATTCCACATAAGCTATACCAAGGTCACGAAGAGACAGATAGTGGCAAGTACCCTCCTTCTGACCTAAGGACAGAAACAGCCCCTATCCCAGCAACAGCTTCAACAGCAACTCTAATAAACCACCAAGAACAATCTTCTTTATGAGGCATTATATCTACACATTTTTATGTATCCAGGATCCATTGTTAAGCATCTGCAGGAAAATGTGATAGACTTTCAGCCATCCAGGTGAACAAAGCTGCAAGATGCATATTGCACTTGGACCCTGCCTCACAACCTCTCTGTGCTCAGGACTCTGACACTCTTACAAAGTGTCACAGATTTATTCAGTCACAGAAAGGAAGAGAAAACTTTAGTATGACTGTGAGTGGGTGACTGTTTCATGTATCCCATTCTTCATTATATCTTACATCAAATCTGCATTGGATAAAATAGGTAAAAATATGGGAAGACACATTTTTTAATAGAGTCATAACACTGATTCAAGGTGTGAAGAATCCATGTCCCTGCAAGTTGGGTAAGATAAATAAAACTATCAGAGGTACAAGAA
>NW_020799091.1:67442360-67447437 GCF_003259725.1 Athene cunicularia
TGAGGGGGGGGGTGTGAGGTAGGTGTATGTGTGTGTGCATGAAATGAGGGCACTGTAGTACAACAGGAAATGGACTGGAGTCAACAGGAGTCATAGAAGCCATCCTCTGCTCCAGAGCAGGATCAATAGTATCTAAACCATTCCTGGAATATTTATCTGTTAAACATTAATTGAAAGATAACAGGAATAGTCTTAGTTATTATCTGTTAAACATTAATTGAAAGAGAAAAGGAAATAGTCTTAGTTATGCTACCATAGAAAACTCCAAAAGGGGAGAACCAGGGCCAATGCCTAATTCCTTCCTTTAACAAGATTTTCAGAAATGCTTTCCAAGTCACTCTGTCATGCCCACCAACACTTACAGCTTTGAGGGTGGAGTCAAAAGGTTTCTTTCCACATTCCTTAAATCTGCAGATCTTTTCAGAGGCATTACACTGCAAATGTCTTTAAGATTAACAGCAGTTAATCAGACTCATTTACAGTATCTCTTAAAATGTTCTGGACCACTGGAAAGTTGAAAAGTTTAAATGACTGTTGAATGTTACCCTAATGATATAAAGCGGTAAACCAGAATGGAATAAGTCATTGTTAGATTCACTAATTTTGATTACAAATTGTACATTTGGGGGGCTTGACCTTACCTATTTGTAATACGGGAATCCAAGAATATGTTCCATATCCTGCAATAAATTGCTGTGTTGTCTTAGATCCGTCTTACAAAAGTATTTTACAAACTTTATTTAAGAATTTTAAGGTTTAAAATGTTCTCCCCTGTTGAAGGAATTAAAGCTTTTTTTGTTTTGTTTTGTTTTTCAAAACTGTTAGGTTTCAGATGACTTCCATCAGTGTTTTCACTTTGTCATGGCTTGGAGCACACACAGCCACTGAGCTGGCTGAGGAAGGGCAGCTGCAGACCATCTCAACCCCTTGCTTGGCAGGTAACACCAAGCATTTACCACAGTGGATGTTTATAGTAAAGGGCTGCAGATCCCTCACCTCTTCTCATTAGCAAACTGAACCTCATTCTCCCCCAGACCAGTTCTCCTCCCACACAAAATCCAGCCCACTAAGCAAGGCTGAGGACAGTCCAATCTCCAGCAGCTCAACACTGTAAGAAATGTTCCTTCTGCCATTAAAGTAACTAGACACAATGTTGCATTAGTATTCAGAACAAATAACTATTACAAAAGTAATAGAGTTTTCCTGCTTTTCTACTTTAAGCTCACCTCTTTCTTACCAAAAGATGAAGTTTGATTTTTGGGCTACAGAACAGCAATAAAAACTTATGGCTGCTGGTTATTTACTATGACTACCAAGTTCACCTTGTAATCACTGGTTGCCACAACAGAGACATGCAGCCCCTTAAGGGTTAGAATACTAATATATCAGGAAAGCTGAGTACTCAGATAGCATTACCCATAAAATCAGTAATTTTGATTCTATCTCTTTTTCCAGGTCATGGGAAAAGGGTTAGGAATGAGAGGAATATCTAGACATACTCTTTCTTCAAGGAAGATTATCCATTCACAAATACAGTCTGGAGACATATCAGACAATTCTGAACCCACATGCTGTTTGCCATTTCTGAGTATGTGTTGCTGTACTGTCTTTAAGAATCATCCAGTAACAAGTCAGACACCTTAAAGTACCAACAAGGCAAATAACTTAATCTAAGTATACTATATTTATAGTATCATTTTAATCAACCAACTATGTAATTCTCCCCCCAAAGATATTTCACTGGTTCTATTTTCCTTAAGACCATGTGTGGTGGTTTGACCTTGGTTAAATGCCAAGTACCTACCAAGACGCTTTATCACTTCCCCCCCTTTCCCCTTGTTTTGTCAACAGGGCAAAGAGGGGAAAGAAAATAAGATAAACCAACACTTGTGGGTAAAACAAAAGCAGTTTTAATATAAGCAAAGCAAAGGTCTGTGCATGGAAGCAAAAAAAAAAAAAACAAAAAAAAACCAACAGATTTATTCTCTCCTTCCCATGAAGAGGCGCTGTCGGGCCTTCTCAGGAGCAGGGCTCCCATACGCGTAGTGGTTGCCTCAGAGGACCAAGGGTGACCCCACCCTCTTCCTCCTTTCTCCCAGCTTTATCCTGAGCAGACGTCCTATGGTCTGGAACATCCCTTTGGTCAGTTCGGGTCAGCTGTCCTGGTTGTGTCCCCTCCCAAGATCTTGCCGACCCCATCCCAGTGGGGGGGGGTGGGGGGGGTGGAATCTTGGAAAGAGCCTTGGTGTTGTGTAAGCACCTGTAAGGGACTTTTTTGACTATTTGTCTGTCTCAATATTGCTATCGCACCACCACCATTTCCTGGCCTCGGTGTCCCGTGGTCAGGGAGAAGTATGCTCAGGAGAAGAACTGTCTAGATGAAACCACGACATCCGCCTGAAGTTAAATTGGGACAAAGAAGACATGCAGGCTGGCATGACCACCATGAACACAGCGGCGTGCACACATGGAGGACCATGAGATAATGAGCCCCGTAGAAATGGGCGGACTTTTTGGAGGAATCTGGGACAACAAAAGGACTGCGTACTTCTCTCTCTGGATATACATCTCTTCTCAAGCTTGGAGCACTATCGTCTGCACCAGGATCGAATCAACAGTACATCGCTGGATTCGTGGTGGTGGTAACTAGTCTTGCTGCATCTCTGCTGTTTTTCTTGCTTAGGGATTCTGACTTTTCCTTCCTTTTCCCCTCTGTCCTATCGCTATTAGCAGTTGTATACCAAATAATGTTCACAACGTTGTATGGCATCTGACCTCATTTGCGTCTTAATCTCGTTCTTGGGATCGCTTAAGAACCCGATACTGGATCAGGACAGCACCCCTCAGCAGTAGCCACAACACCAGGGTGCTATCAACAGCCTACCAGCTCCCAAAATAAAATACAGCACCATGAGGGCTGCTATAGCGGAAAATCAACTCCAGCTCAGCCAGACCCAGTACACCATGATAAATGAAGATCATTGTACTTCATTCCTTTGGTAGTCCATTCCATTATCAATCATGCCACCACTTTATTTGGGAACATTAGCTTAAGATTTCTTTATTTGGGATTATTGCAATTATTTTGTAATTGCAATGACAGAACATGAGTGAGAACCTCTGAGGTAGCAGGAACCATCTGCCTTCGGTTCAAAGATAACAGAGATATTCACCACATTACTATATAATAATGCCTTTTTATATATATATTATGCAAAAGTAAAGATGTAATATGCACAATTCTTTAATAATCTAATCAAGTTTCCCATTACAAAAGCAGTAAGAGATCTGTTAAAGGAAGACACATATATTTTCCAAATATTTTTTTTCTCTGTGACCAATTTGCATGGACAATGTTATTGGAGCATCAAAAAGTTCAGTTAGTCTCTGCTTTACAAGCCACTCTGCATGGAGATAGCTTGAAATAATAGACAAAACTAAGAAAGATTTTTCATTGTCAGGGAATTCAATATTCCTGCCTACAATATTTTGTCCCCATTATATTAGATCATTTTGGTCTTCAGAATCTAAGAATACAGATTTGCTAACTCTAGTTTCTGAGACTTATAGCAGAGACTGACATTTATATAGATCCTCAAAAATTTCAGTTGGGCCCAGTGTTTGCACAAAAGTCAATTTGCCTTGTACGCCAGGAATAGGACCCAAACTCTTGCAACATCTTTTAATCATGCACCTCTTTAAGAGTTTCCTCTCATAAATCTTCAGGCCTTTTCCATTTCCAGAGTTAAAATTAGCAAGGGTAAAATTAGTGCAATACTGAGCAGACAATGTAGTGTCAATTCCCATGATGCTCTAATATTTCAATTTCTCGTAACCATTTTGTCCATTTCAGGGGAATTGTATGCAACCATGATCTCCATTAATGTTATATCCAGAATTTTAAAAATCTCACTGATGGGATTTGTTATCAAAGAGGCCTCAGAGCTAAATTAATAGGGTGTATTGGTTAAGCCAACTATAAAGCATCACAGCCACTGGGATATTAAACAATTGAGTTACTCTGGAGACTCTTGATAATGTCTTTGTCCCTACGCACCTGCTAGGCTAAGCTTTGCCTTGGTATCTTTATAAATAAGCTGTGTATCTAGAAATACATCTTGCTTTCCAGTTTGGGGGGGTTGTTTTATTAATTCTTCATAACCATAAGGAAAACCACATTCCCTTCTTTTTTTTTCTGTGACCTAGATCTGTTGAAGACCCTCAATCCTGTGATATTTAGTTCTTCTGAAAATATAAAGATAGAACTAAAGTTATCCTACTGTCAGTTATAGGTTGTTCTCAAACTTTATCAACTGGTGTTAACTTTTAAAATTTAAATGTCATCACCATTTTTTAAAAGCTTCTTCTTACCGATAACTAAAAACAAGTTACGAGTGTCTCCTGTTCCCATGTGTATTTTTGGGGGTTTTTTTAAGTATTCAACACTAGAGCCCTTTCATTGATCTCTGGCCTAGCAGCTGTATAAAAAAAATCCCCTCTGTCTCCAGCGTAAAGGTATTTTGCACGTAACAGTAACGTAATAACTATCCACCATTCCATCTATCCCAAATTTTAAGGGAAACGCAGCACAGCAGTGTACACGTGAAGCAGTAAGAGGGATGCCTTTCTTCTCTGGCTCAGTACCACAACTGCCAGCTATGTAACACTGCACAAAACCACTTCACCATCAGAAACACCTGGTGAAGGCACCGGGCTGAGCCCTGCGAGGGCCGAGCAACAGCAGCGGTGGTGGGACAGGGCCTCTTCTCCCCAGGAAGGAGGCAGTTTCAGAGGTGCCGCGTTCAGAAGACATCCTACAGCAACCGAGGGAGCGGTGCAGGGGAGGCTGTTAGCTCGTTCGTAGGACCTATTTCTGCCTCCAAAGCTCCTTCAACTATCTAGCCCTCCCTGTCTCCGTAGCGCCTCAGGCCTGAGCTGCAAAACTCTGCAGGGGCCCACACGCCAGAAGGGCAGGGAGGGCAAAGTCCCACGGGTGGGGGGCCGGGCAGGGTGGCAGGAATCCCGACGGCCTCCAAAACCCGCAGGGATCCTTACTCCTCCTCGCTTGAAAAAAAAA
>NW_020799091.1:67447487-67493544 GCF_003259725.1 Athene cunicularia
GACGGCTCCGCAGCGGCTCCGGGGCCGTGAGGTGCCCGCGGGGTTGTCAGGAGGTACTGCAAAGCGCGAAGTCGGGCAAGCACACACCCCCCCCGCTGCCCTCGCCCGTTGCCTTGGGGGCGCCTCAGCCTCCCCGCTCATAGCGGGCTCCCCCGTCACGCCCCAGATAAAGCTGCCGGGTTTTGAGCCTACATCACTCCAGCTGCTTTTCTGAAGTTGGAATGTTTGTGGCGATAGTGGCTTGTCGCGACCGTATTGTTTTATCCGTGCAAGCAGTCCTGCAGTTTGATACAAAGGGATAAATTTTATCTCGTGGGCGCGGTGGAATAGCGCAGCATCCTTAAAACAAAGTTTTGCCTTATTCTTATTAGAGAGCTGGTCCTTGTTTCTTTCAAATACCAGTGGTCGGTGTAAACAAACAAACAAACAAACAAAAATCCATGTTTTTTCTAGAGAAAAGCCCCTCACTGAAAGAACATAGAGTTTCTTCTGTACTTTATGGAAGGTTTTATTCTGTAGTGATTCATGACCCTTGGGAAAAAGTAATTTAATTTAAAATAAAAAGGGATAACTTGGAAAATTAATACAAAATTAGTACAAATTTGCACAGAAAAATGTAGATATATTCTCTTACCTACCTTTAGGCTGGGAAATAGAAATAATCTGGTTGGTTTGTGTCCTGGAGCAAATATTCCAGGAAAAGATGTGTTGGAACAAGCTTTATGTTTTAGCTCACTTTTAAACACTGTGGCTCTCCAACCCTGTAGTAGTACCTTGCTGACAGAAAGCTGGAGTACATGCTGAAATCAGCCAAAAAGTGAGTGTCCATTTAGAGGGTGTAAAGTGTGGTGAAATATTGTAATAATGAGCAGTTGCCTGTATTGCAAGCTTCCTCTAATGAAGCAAATACAACATACTTACTATTTAACATAAGAAATTATAGGTGAAATGAGAAATAACTACCCATAAGAGGATAGCAGTTAATGGGTCTTGCTCTACCTGCATGCCTATGACAAGTCCAGTACTGACAGGGTATATTCCGAGACTTGTCGTTTTTAATGTCTTTATCAGTGACCTGGATGAGGTCATTGAACCTCACTTCAGGTTTGCAGATGACACTTAAGATTGATTTATTAAAAATCTTCTTAAGTTGTGTGATCTCTTTGCTCATGCTAATGTATTTAATAATGATTCTAACCTTGTAAATCTCAATTTCAACCATCAAAAGATTCTTATAATGACAGACTGTGAGAATTTACTTAGTGATACCCATTGTTACAGTTATTCAGGCTTTGGACATACAATGAATGTCTAGTCTAGTGCATCTCAGTGACTGGTAAAAGGTGATCTTGCTCCAGCAGATATTCTGTAAGGTTCTGCTGTGATACAGAACACTGAAGGCTTGCCAGATAGTAGTAGTGAAAGAACTACTGGGTCAATGTAGTTATCTTAACAGAAAATATCAAAAGGAATGAGTAGGAGATCCATACACTGTTCAGGATTTGTTTATGCTTTGCTTTTTTTCTTTTTTTTCGTGTTTCTGTCTTTTCGCTACATTTCATTAGTTATACACAAAAGCAGTTTTTAGGTAGGTTTAGATCTACCATAACTTCTTCCCTGTTGTGATTGAAAGTTAAAATACTGTAGACTTTGCAAATATACTCGCTTTGCATAAGTTAAAAGTATTTTTGGGTGATTGAAATTACAGGCCACTTTACATTCAAAATAATAGTACAAAGTACTTTTCTTGTTAAACAGATAATATTCCTTTAATATATATTAGACTTTAACTCTTTAAATATATATTTTCAGAATGATTGTATTTAGAGGGGAAAAGAGAACTGCTGTTATCATAGTTTTCACTCTTCCGTGAGGCAGTTATTTATGTTTTGGTTTATGTGGTTTTGTAATTTTGTACATACAGGATGTGTTGTAGAAGTTACAACATACCATGCTGGCTATGAAAAAATTTCTTTTAATCTTGTATTGATATGGAAAAAATTTAAAATTTCTTTAAATATTGACTGTTATTAAGCCAGGTTGCCACTATCTTTGTAGATTGTTATTAAAACTTTTCCTGCCTTGTTTTCAGGATTTATTTGGTGTGAGCATGGTTGTTCCTTTAATGAACCTTCATATCAAATCTCTGGGAGCAAGTCATACAGTTGCTGGAATAATAGGTGAGTTGCAGTACTCGATTGATTTACCAAAGAATAAGATAATGTAAATTGTATTATGCCTTACTGCAAGTTGGACATTGTAATATAACTCTTCCTTGCTAGTAGCATAATAAAAATTCAGGCCAATTTCCAAGTGAAACTGTGAGGGAAGTGTTAGACCCAAAGAGCTGTCCAGCCTTGCATACTGACAGTAGACAAAAGCAGGTGCTAGGGAAACAGCGTTCTTGGAAAGAATAAGGAAGTCTTGTAGTAACACTTGTGCAGATCCTTCTCCAGCATCCAAGAATTCACATCTCAGCAACCTGGGGAGTCAGAGGTGTTGCTTTTATTTTTATTGTTACAGACTTTGCAAACAATAATTCTGCAGCTGGTTCTCCTGAGCCTTCCAATGCCTATGATTACTTCCAGTTTGGTTAAATTCCTTGGAGCTGCCTTTTGGCACATCTTTAAGGGATGTTTGCAAGTAAATTCTGAAGGTGTGGAATTTTATCGTAAAAAAATGAAGTAGTAAGATAAATTCTATGGTTCTAAAGTTCTTATTTATATTTTACAGTACTGTTTATGGTTTGTAGTGATACAAGCATGATAATCTTTATAGCTATGTGTGGTTGACCTGGGCTCTGTTATTCAGTTTTTGATTACCTTGCTTTTTATTTTGGATGAAATTTAGCACTTTTCATGAAATAGTTCTGGTTCTGCTCTGAGTTGACAGTTCTGCTCTGAGTTGACAAGGTAGTATTTTAAGCAGCAATTCATCGAAAATATGTTTTCATTTCAACAGTCTGCTTTGATTTTTAACTTTAAAAGAAACTGGGTTTTGAGGTGTATTCTTATAAATGAAAGAGCCTAGCAGATGCTTCTCTTTGTGCTTCTCTCTTTGTGCTTCTCTTCTGTCACTAACTGCTGCTAAACTTTTAGCATCCAAAATGAAGGAGTGGGGTCTGTGGTTTCTTCAGGGCTTCTGTGGTGCCTTGTTATAGGTTGAAATCCCAAGTGGAAAGTAATTAGTGCCTCCCAGTAATGAAATTCTCTCCTGATTCTGAGAAAGCAGTTACAAATGCCAAGGTCTGTTTTGTTTAATACACCATATGAGGCAACATCCTTCTGCATTATATAGTTTTATAAGTTTTCAACATTTGTTTTTCTTGTAATTTCTGAAACTGTTTCCTTGGTTATGTGCTAAACTCCACCCTTGATTTGTCCTGCTCCCTCTTCCTATCCTTCTAGTAAATTATTCCTAGATTTTCTCTCATGTTTCCTCATTTAAAATTTTGTGCAGTTTGCACTTTTAAAAGAAGTTAGTTTAATTTTTAACATTGGTGTTTTACTTGTTTGTTTTAGGATCTCTTTATGGTATAATGCAACTGTTTTCCAGCACATTTGTGGTGAGTTCTAATGCTGCGTTCCTGAGTATGTTGATATTTCTATGGATTTTAGGGGGGAAAAGGATGAGGTTAATAATAGTGTTTCTTGACATTTTGAAAATGTTTATAGCGTTCATATAAGCATTTTTGGTTAGAGGATCCAGTTTTTAGTTTGTGTGGAAAATGTTTGTTCCATTTGTAGGAAATTGCCAGTTTTTTCAGAATAAGCTAAACAGAATACAGACTTTAGACAAAAACTATAATCCAGATTTGGGTTCAGATACATTACTGAACATGTCGCAGTCACACAGTCTCTTCAGTGTTGGTGTTAGTAAAAGCAGTTACCTTCAGTGCAGTAGCCTGTCCAAAAAGCAGTATCACGAGCCAACACTTCATGAGCCTCTTACCTAGAGTTTGCTTTTCCTGCTCAGTGGATGGTGCCTTGTAATTTGACGTATGGCCTAAATGAATGCGTTACATCTTTGAACTTTGTTTGGTTTTGTTTTCTATTAGCTTTTGATTTTTCATATCCTAATCTAAGCAACAGTGCAAAGACTAAACCTCTTGAATGCATGCTTTACCTATTGATCCCTGTATTTAGCCAGGAGAGCCTTTCATATTACACTGGTACCTCCTGGCTTTCAAGAAAGCAGATTTGGAGTGTCTCATGAAAAAACTGTTTCAGGGTTTGTTATGCAGGCCACCTAGGATAATTTGTTTCTGTAACCCTGTGGCATTTTCTTTGAACTGGAAGACCATTGCCTACCATTTTAAAAACCTACTTCCTGTTTGGAATCAAGCTGACTTATAAACATGTGACATTCAAGTTTACTGTTTGCCCTTCTCATAACTACTTGCTACTTGTCTGCTCTTGGATGACAAGCTCCTTGTAGCTAAGATCATTCCTTTTAGGATGCTGAACAAGTGTCTAAGTGCATAGCGACCATTGATGCAAACAGATATTTGTGGCTGGTTGTGGTCACATTTTCAGAGGGCTCCTACTACTGATATTTCATGGTGTTTATTGCAGGAATTTATATTTTTTTAAGATAAATTATTCTTAAAAAAGCTTTATGCATGATACTAAATGGAATCATAGTTTCAGCAAGTGCACTGCCAGTAGGACAGAACTCTGCTTATGACTTCTAGATTTTGAGCACTTAGGAATATTGTGTAATAAGCTTATTAAGCTTTCATTGACAGTCCTTCAATCTCTTTTCTCAATTTAATTTAGAATTACTTGTTGTTCACTGTACATAGTTAAATATTATAAAAAGCTAATCTTAATTTTTGGTTTTGTGAAAGGGCTGCTGGAGTGATATAGTAGGAAGACAGTATTCCCTGCTTGCATGTATTCTTCTCAGTGCACTGGGTTACTTCCTTCTTGGAACATCCCCCACTGTTCTCCTGTTTGCCCTTTCTAGAGTCCCTGTAGGTGAGTAAACACTTGGCATTTTGCAGTTTAAATTCCTCGTAGTCTGAGCTTGAGAATAACTACTAGGTAAGTCATGGTATGTGGATGGCTGCATAGCATCATCACCCAGCAGCACCAGCTGAACCCTAGTAATGGAAAAATCTCTACAAATCAAACGTTCTTGTGACTTTTTTTCTGAAAATAATTTGAAATGTATGCTCAACAACTGTCACAAATTTTATGCCACCTTGAAAGGCTAAATTTTGTGAGAACAGAAGTGCAGCAATTCCTTGAAAGGCTATTGTAAGGTAATGACAGGTACACAATATACCAGGTCACTGCTGGAAATCTTGCAATGGAGAATGGAATGATATGTGTGTTATTGTTTATTCTCATGATGAAAATGTACCTCAAAGTGATACAACAAAATTTGGCTGAAAATTTAGGTCACTGCTTCAACAGAATATTTGAGTTGTGTGAAAGCACGTATGTTTGCAGCACTGAAGCTAAGTTTCTGCCAGGGTTGGTATCAGAGTTTGTACAATAGCTGAACATCTATTGCATATATTCTGATGTAAGTGTTGCTATTACTATGAACACATCTACTGAAGGGCACTTTTATGGCCATTAATTTTGATTTAGGAACTGTTAATATCTCCTAATTTGAAGACACTTTGCTAATTAATTGTTTGGTTGATATTTATTTACTCAGTAGAGGTAATACTTTTCAATGGTAACAGCACTGTGACAGTATTGCCCTAATCAGAGGGAAGGAACATAAAAGATTGCATTATTAGTATTCCTGCAGTATGTTTACCCTTCTGTGCTCTTCTTTTGCCACCCACCAGTTTCCTGTATGAATTTGGTGTGTTACAATGCTGGAAATCTTCATACTCAGCAAAGTTGGTACAGAGCTATGTTCATAAACAGACAAGCCATTCCTACCCCATGTTCCCAAACCCACCCACAAGTTCCTATTTTAGCAGCTATTTTATTCCTAGTGTACTTCAGCGCGGAGCTTAGTTACTTCTTTCAGCAAGGCTGCAGGAGCAGTCCTTCGACACAGATGACTGAACAATTTTGATTTCTAAGTCCAAATCCTTGAGCAGTCAGGATGATGGTCATGGCCCAGTGTGCTGCATGACTCTAGCATTGAAAAATTTGTGATTAATGGAATCTTAAAAATTTATCAATCATAGAGATTTTGACCACTGATATTTGATAGCTGCTTTTAATCTTTTGGACTGAGCAATACATGTTTATCATTTTGCCTATATTATGTTGCAGGTATTTTCAAACACACACTCTCCATTTCTAAAGCCCTGCTTTCTGACTTGGTTTCTGAGAGAGACCGCCCGTTAGTAATGGGCCGCTTCAACGCAGCCTCTAGCGTGGGCTTCATTTTGGGGCCTGTAGTCGGCGGCTACCTTGCAGAGTCAGAAGATGGCTTTTATCAAGCATCCTTCATCTGTGCCTCTATCTTCCTTCTGAATGCTGGTAAGTTACATGTCGTATTTTGCATCTTGGAGCCCTTCATTCCTTGCTTTTGTGTTTTTGTGCTATTTGTAATACCTTGAATTCATGATGCCTTTTTCATCTATGGCATACGTGTTCTGTATACCGATACTATCTTTTGAATTTGAACCTGCGTGGAAGAGAGGGAATTGTGAAACAGATAACCTCCGGATGCTTCTTTGTATTGTATCTATCATTTTTACATTCAGACACAAGAATGGGAATTTTTAATGAAGACTAGAAATCAGAATTTTTGGCTTTAGCCTTCAGATTCGTTTATATGTTGCAAATGCAGCATCTCAGTGTTCTCCGTGCTTTCACCGCATTTAGAGTTGAACTGATACTGTTACACTAGACATAATCTTTGTAATTTTGAAAAGTGGAATGATTATTGAAGTCCTTTTATAAATTTTAATTTTTACAGTAAAAGTTTTAATCTTTTTTTTTTTTTAATTTTAAAGTAAATTTCCAGTCAAATTGATGTCTTCCATGTAAAGTTCATGTAATTGAATGAAATCAGCTAATTTCTTGCCCTATTTAGGTCTTGTCTGGATGTTACCCTGGAGTGAAGAAACCACTGGCAATAGGGAACATCAGCAAGGCAACAAAGGAACAGACAGCTTCTCAGCAAAAGCAGCTTGTGACCTGCACTTGAAATCAGTAACTAATGGAGCTATGGCAAGTGATAGTCTTTTCCAATCTCCATGGATCCAAGTTGCAACAGTGCTGAAGAGGATTAAAGGCATTGCGTGCTCTGATCTGTGGGATGTATTTTTAGTGCGGTTGTTGATGTCTGTTGCTATACTGCTGTACTATAGTAATTTTAGTCTGGCCTTGGAGGAGAGATTTGGGGTGAAAGCCTTGTTCTCTGGATACCTATTGAGCTACAGCAGTGCACTTGGAGTCCTGGCTGGTTGTCTGCTCGGACCAATAACAAGACTCTATCAGCACAATACTTACAGACTTCTGTTGCACTCCAGCACTTTCACCTGCACGTTGATTTTCCTGTATGCATCAGCGCTGAGCATATGGATGGTCATTTTGTCTTCTACATTCTTAGCCTTTTCAACTACTATAGGTCGTACTTGTATCATTGATCTTGAATTGACCATTGGTGGGAATGAGGCCAGTGGAACGCTCCTAGGTGTTGGACAGTCTGTGACATCAGTGGGACGTATAGTTGCCCCTCTCCTTTCTGGAATTGCTCAGGAGTTCAGTCCTTGTGGCCCGCCAAGTCTAGGGGTTGGACTAGCTTTAGTAGCGATTCTGATAATGAATGCAAACAAACAAAAATACTGTAGCCATGGAAATGTTAAGTTAAAAAATCAATAGCTGCAGATTTGGATTGCATAGATGTATCTTACAGGAGAGGCAAAGTGAATCACCCTGGGGTGATGCTTATACCTGCCAGGCTTGTTCAGTAGTAGCAGGATCTTTTAAGAGGGCACGCTATGTTCATATAGAGGCAAGTACGTATCAGTATTTCTGCTGCAGGGATGTTAACTCCTAGACAAATGTTACTCTAACTGGTACCACTACAACATTTGTGAGAGGGACTGGTGTTGCTGTATTCTACTGGCTGGGATTTTTTAATGGATTTTTAACTTTTTTTTGCGGGGAAAAAAAGAATGACATGAAATACACAAATCCTGCTTGCTTACATTTGAAATGGTGTTTAGATTGATAGATTGTTTAAAAGACAGAAGTTGATTCTTATTTAACCAGAGGTGAATTTTCATTATTTAATCAAAGGGAGGATTCGCAGTTTAGCTCATTAGCCTTAATTTCTTATGCTGTGGTCTGCTGCCATTTGTCTGCTCTGACAGTAGCTTAATTAACAGAGTGTTTGCTTATGTGATTTTGTTAAGCATACTTTGTCTACAAAACTTGCTGCACAGCATGATTAGGCACATTGGGGTAGCCATCTGACCCCTGCTGATTCCTGGTCTTTCCCAGGTAACAGAATTGGCTATATTCTAACTCCGTATATTAGAAGACCTAAAATGGACAATTTTAGAATACAGGGTCATTCAGAGTGAAACTGGGACTGGATGTAAGCTTTATTGAAACTTGAACTTGGTGGTTCCTGTTTAGTGATAACTTCTACTGAGCAACTTTGTCATAAATTACTTGTTAATATTTCCTGTGCAATTTTTCTACCTTAATTTTAAGAATAAATTTGTTTCTTAATTCTTTTGAATGACTGTTAAAGGTGTGCTGGAGCAAGTAGCAGTAGCTCATGGATCTGGAGTAGTGTATTCTTTCTCATCTCTGGAGGCATAAGTGACATTTCAGCGACAAGAGAAAAACTATTCGTTGGTATCTTAGTCTTCATTTAACTGCGCTGCTCTGAGGTTACTCTCAGAGCTATACTGAGAGTTGTAGCACTCCTCTGTGTTGTTTATTGTTCAAACTCATATACTTGGCAGTCACCACTGCATTTCATTTGAAATGTGTGAAGAATGTATTTTGCACTGTTCCGTATACTTTTCCTTGTAGTACTTGATGAAAGTACAGTCAACAATATATAATTGTTGAGGTTTGGGGTTTTTTGATTAAAAACAATTTAGATATCCCCTTGAACACATCTGTGCAAATATTGTTGCTGCTTCAGGACTCATAGATGGTATTTTGCATTTTGTATTTTCTTCTTTATATTTTCCAATGCCTGTTATCATTTTAATCCTTGCTGAAACCTCAGTAATTCCAGTGGCAGCACCATGGGCATATGTATAGAACTCTGAGTTGTTTTAATTTTATATATTGACATAATGACTGTGTGTCTTATTACTGCTATGATTTCAATACATATCCTCAGAGTTCCTTATTGTAATAATCTGTGTTTCATTTCTCCCTAGAAACTTGAGGCATTTTTCAGGTGTCTTACCTACTCTTGCCTTGCTTGGTAGATGCCCCAAAATATTGTTGCCCTAAATTTCCTATTTTCTTTCTTTCCATCTTGTAAATTTTTATTTTTTACTTAAAACCACCCTTCTGTAAATCAAGGACTTCTGTTTTGCATCTATAGCAAGGGGTAGGAAAAAAACCCTGAAAAATTAATACATATTAGTAATTTTTCATATACTTCTTTGTTATATGAGCTAACATAACATTTACCCTTCGAAGTTGCTGCACTGATTTAAAGTTGAATTCTGTAAATACCATAAAATTCAGTTTATACTAACATACACAGCTGTCTGAATATTGCTTATAAAAACTTCACTAGTTTTGTTTATACATAAGCGAAAAATGCACTTTCCACAGTTGGAAAATATTTTTATTTTGAAAAATAATTATCCATATAAGCTAAATAAAAATTAAATAATCGAATTAAGAATTCTGTAGAAGGCTGTGGTCTCAGGGACATGTTGCAAATTGATGTTACAGAAAAAATATTCTTTACCTGTAAGCCAAAATGATTTCTGAAGTGCTGCAGAAACCTTTATTCTTTGTAAAGCCTCAGTTACAGAAAAGTTCCACTATTTTATTTTTAAGCAATAGAAATAAAATGAAGTGACATTCCATGTCTGTGATTTTGTCGCTGTGTATTTTCCCCTGCTAAAACTTCAGCACCAAATAGAGGTGTTCACATCAATATGAAGTGCAGTTTATTTTTTTTTCTTCAAGCTGTTCCTTAAAATGATCATTTGAATCTGCCTGCTTTTCACATAAAAGGCACAGGAGCCAATTCAACCAAGACGCAGGTTGACAGTGAATGAAAAAGAATAAATGACAATAGAGAATTTAGCAGTTTGGAGATGGAATGCTAAAAGCTACTGGTTTAGTTCCTGGAGAGGATGTTTGAATCCCTTGTTATCTTAGTTGCCATAACCGTGCAAATTCAGAGGGTGATGAGTAAATGACATCCCTGGAGATGAGATGTGACTCCCCTTTTTAAGTTGAGGGAGGAGTAGTAGCAGCTATCTTTGGCTTCAGTCTATGGGGCTTTACTGAATTACTCAGCAGATTCTTTAATCCAATTGTGGTATCTGAAGACTGTAACAAAACAAAGATCTAAATATGAGCTAAAGAAAAAAGTTTCTACCTGCAAATTACGGAAAATTTAGAGTTTTCCTCTTGCTGGCTGTTACTTTAGTTTAGGGTTGTTTTTCTTGGGCTTGTAGGCAGGGTTGGGGGTGGTTTTGCCTTTTGAAACTTCCACTTTTTTAACAGTGGCTACTTTTCTGCCCATTATGACCAGATGATGTTGAGAAGGCTGTGTATACAATATAGTAATTTATTTCTGTAAAACAGCTGGTAGCATATGATATGTACTGATTTTGTTGGTTTTAAATGATGAAGCAAATCAGGTTTATTCCATGTTGTGTATGTTGCATACATTTGAAGAGGTCCTTTATAAACATACCTGTTCCGTGGATTTCAGTTTCTTGTCCCGCTTTTTCTCTGAATTTACTCACTGCAGCACTGTCACAGAGGTCAGTACCATTTTCTGAGAATGGGTTGATTATTGAGCAGATAATGCAGCAAGAAGACAGGACAAGTGTTGCTTAGTAACTGGCTTGTTCACTACTTCAAGCACTGTAATGCCATCGCATTCTAGCTGATGAGAACCTCTGTGCGTATGTTCAGGTTCTGCCAGCCTCTATTTGGTTATGGGTGCTATGGAATACCCCTGGTTAAGCAAGGCTTTTTAGCTCAGCACTCTGGGATTTGAAAACCCAAGACTGAAGTGTGCTGTATAATTTTAAAGACTCATTCACAAAGAGCTGATCATGAATTTTGTAAGGGAGTTTATTGGAGCCTGAACTTTGAGAATCAAATGACTGTGAGTGGAGCTCAGACTTCTTTCTCATAAAAATGAAAGTTTGTAGAGCTTGTTTTAAAGGGAAGTCTTTAAAAACTTCTGTGTTAACTTACAAGGAGAAATGAAACCAAATTTCTAGTTATTTTAAATCCTTAATTAGCGTCACAGAACTACTTTTGTGATGTGCGACACAGTAGGAGCTGCTCTTCCATTCTGTCAAATTTGTAATAAACAGGAGATTACTTAGATATGAAAAAAATAAAGTCAGCTGGGGTATTTAAAATGGCTTTTCCTTTTTTTGGCAAAAAAAATGGCTTTTTGAAACAAACCCTGTGGCAATTAGGTTGCTGTTGTAACTCACAAATTTAAACCTGCGCACATTTTAGATTATGAACTGGTGAGACTCATCAGAGCAGCCAATGTGACCACTGCCTTCCCTTCCACAATCTTAGTTCCTCGTATTCTGTCAAACCTCACAGGACAAAAAGGCTTCCAAAGCTCATCAGTGCTGTGTAGGAACCACATCAGTATTTGCAGACTTGGGAGAGGAATGGTGCTGTCTCCCATCACATTGTCCTTACAAGATCTGTCTACCACCTGCAAGTAGAAATCTTCTGATGGTAAGATTCTCAAGTGGCTCAGCACGGTATCCAAGAGGGATCCAGCCACCCCTAGCCCCTCTAATCTCTGAGGACTTGCTAGAACACAAGGGAATTCAACTCTTACCAAATTAATTCCTCACCTTAAATGCAACACTCCCAAATGCTAAGGTTTTTGTTCAGAGAATTAAGCTGCTGTGCATTTTTTTAAGTAGATCCCTATTTAGCTGGCTGTCTAATAAATAGGCCAAGAGGGAGATGAAACTTTGAGTTGAAAGTTGTGACAGCTGCCACAGCTGTTCCCACAACTGACAGTGTCAAACACAGCTGCAGGTTTATCTAGAAAGGGCAAGTTATATCATGATCTGCTAAAATATGGGCTAACAAAAAAAGGACTGTTAGTCCTCCTGTCTCTCCCAGATTTAAATAGCACCTGAATCAGTTAGTCCATGACTTCTTCCTCTACTGCATCCTAAAGCTGTTCTTCCTCATGCTTGAACTTGATACCCCTTCTCTCATGTTTTCTGGCCTGAGCCTCCAATTTATTGTTGGCCTGGCTGGGGCTGTGTATTACAGATGCCATGTTTTAAGCATATTTACAAGGATATTTTTATAGGATCAGAGCTCTTGTAGTACAAGAAGCATTCCTCCAGCCAATTTCAAAATCCTTCATTTTTTCTTCAGGAGCTGGGGGATGTTGTCAGAACTTAAAACAGTTTTGGAAATGGTGACCAGCTGAAGCATTTCTTGCAGTGTCGGCCTTAAAATGTTGCTGGTGTCTGGAATTGGTGGGCTTGGCATCTCTTGAAAAACGTGGTGCAGGGTGCAGTGTGTTTGCTCCCAGACACCTCAAGATACTCTTCCTAACAGCATGCATGTTATTTTGGCCGAATTTTTAACTTTGTTTCTCTGTGATTTCTATGTGGCTTCAGCAGAGAAGGATATTCTCAAGTTTCTAAATTGTTTTGCAGCATGGTTTTCTTTTATTGAACACCTGTAGTTTCAGTGGAGCTTGCATTATACTTTAGTATCAAGTAGGACAGCCCTTACATTTTGCCCCTTGCAGCAAATTATTCTTGTTTTCTCTATCAAATACCTGCTTAAAACATACCTGGATGTATACCTACTCTCCAGCCCTTGCTATACCTACTTTCTTATCCCATCTACTTCTAATTTATAGGTCTCTCAGCAGCTGAAGGGGAAAATTCTCAAAAAGCCATAATTCAGAGTGTAACATAGATATTTCCCTACTGTCCCTCAAACTGGACAACTGGGCATTGTGCTTCCTCACCAAGGCAGTAAAATATCAGCACTACGGAGTGTACTGAGGAGTCCATGCGGAAACAAAAAATTTATGTGTGAATTTGTCAAGTATTCCAGTCACTGCTGAAGATATGGTTTCCTGAAAAAGTGAAAAACATGTTCCGTCAATACATGACTTTGCCCATCAGATGGCGCTCGAGGACAGAGTTACTGGGCACTTCATTCTCCAGCAAACTTTGACACAACATGAAAGAAGTCTCAGCAAGCTAAGTTAGAAGGGCATTTTAGAAAGATCAAAGATGCGATTGAAAGTGTTTTCCCTTTGCAGGAAAATGTAAAAAAAGAAGATAGGAAAAGGCAGACCTCTGACCTCAACCAGAGCAAGAGTTGTATGTGAAGGGCTACCTCGGACATAGCCTGTGTCACCTATTGCTGTCACTGCTACTGAAAAGGAGAACACCCAGGAAAGCAGTTTCCAGAGACAATGAGGGTCTTACCCAGCAGTAGGGGAAAGGAGCCTGAAAGGGGTGGGAGAAGCAGGACTGAGGAAGGGAGAGAGCGTTTGCAAGAAGACAAGAGTCCCAGGAGATTTGTGAATTCTGCTTCCTAGTGTTTAACCATGATGGAGATTTGGCTTGATGCTTGTATTCTGTGGATCTCAAAGTGCTTTGGAAAGGTAACAATGTACTAGCATCTTCTGAAGCACCAAGAGCTTAAGACCATATTTCATAAAAACAACCTTCAATTCAATGTGCTTGTACTACGGGGCACCCACTTTAAGTACCAGTGATCAGAGCATGCACTGTACTAATGCACAACCAGAAAGGCAGTAAGGTTTCTGAAAGCTGCATTCATTATTTAAAATTGTGCCACAAAAAATTACAATCATTTGAAAATAAAGGCAGCTCTCCCCAGATACAAGCCCATTACTTGGTCATTACCGGCACATGAATGAGAAAGCTCCACAGGGAGTAAACGATGTGCAACATTTCACATTTATTTGGTCAGATAAAAACCACCTAATCTAAGCAGGCTGATCTGCAAGAGAACATGGTTTCAAAACTAAAATCCAAACTGGGGATTCCTTCTTATTCAAACATGATCCAAATAATGCAGTGACAAGAGTACTCACTGACAATTTTACTGTTGAAACCTATTTTCCTGTTGAAAGACAAATTCATATTTGTTTTTAAAGCTTGCTGGCTCTGTTTGAATCCAGTTTTATTTCCAAACAGGAGATGATCATTAAAGGATAGCTAAGTCCTAAGGATTCCATAAAAATCATTTGATGAGAATAGCCATGACCATTTGACTGAGATTTCTAGGGTTCACGTAGCCATCCCTCTGCAGCTTAGACTTTGCATTTGACACACAGCAGAAATCTCCATAGCTGAAACAGAAGAAAAAAAACTAAAAGACCTGTGCCAAGAAAAGAGTTTAGGAAGGTTTAACATTTCAAATACATACATGAAATAAATATTTTGGAAAAGGTGTAGAAGAAGGAAAGTCCCCATTTATAAAACTAATTTGTCAACCTTGTTCGCGAACCTCTGAAAGAAATCTACCCTGTGATTTTAAAAGGAAATTCTGATTTTTAATAGTTCTTTCAAAACAAGTTTAAATTAAAAAAAAGAATCTTATTGCCCACAGATTTAGAAATGTGCTAATGAAAAAGAAAAGTTATGATTTCACAGTGTACATTCTTCAATGAACGTCATCAATCTTGTAACAAGTAGAATGAAAATTATTTCTGCACTGCACTGAAATGTGTATCTGTGCTGAAGCAAGCTCAAAATTTAAGACAGATTAAGTGGGACAGAAAGTGCAAATTCCTGAGACCTACAGTTAAGTATCATTTATTTTAATGCACCTTCCCTTCCCATATGCACTCAAATGGCAGCCATTTATGCTAGGATGAAGTCTGTGTTTCTTACAAGTATTATTAAGGTGCACAGTGACTTCAACTGATTCCAGGGCCCTGCTGTGCTACTTTTCTGTACAAACAAATAAGACGGAACATTTTTGTTCCTTGGAGTGCATAGCTCAGACAAAGAAAAGATTATCTTTCCCCTTTTACAGATGAGAAAACAAAAAGTAAAGTAAGCTGACCACAGTCACAAGTGTGAGTGAACGAGCTTTAGAGTCTCAGTGGTCCCTGACTCAAACAGGAGACTGCTCGCTTCATCTACGTGCAGCGCTCTGCAACTATTCTACTGCTGTGTTTGCACTGCATCCAGGAAACTAAGGTGCAAAGAGCAATTTTGAGTAAGAGCATTATTTATCCACTTGAAGTTTTCTCTTTTTAGGGTTTCTGGTGTCCCGCTAGGTGCTCGCAGATCTTGTTGACATTAGTGAAAGTCAAGGTAATTCAGATTTCCTTTGGTGATCCTCAGTACCTTTCAAAGGTAACATATTGCCAAAAATTCAGAAAGTAAAAATTCAAGCTATTCAGGTCTTGTCTCTATTACAACTCCTTTCTATAAATTGTATTTGCAGTTCTCCTCCTACAGCTTGTTCCTTCTCTTTGTCCTCTTTTTCTGCATCACAGTTCTTCGAACAAACTGGGCTTCAGGAATATATTTATTCTTCGTACAAAGTCTATATGATAGGTGCATTGTGCAATTTTCAGTGTTACTCATATTAAAGCTCTGGTTAAAACAAGTATTATTTGATTATAAATAAAAACTGAAATGATACAAATTTTTTTTACGAATCCATTCATCACTGGATTTTCAACAATGATTTTCAGTGGATAACTGGTATTAAACCTGCATGACTTGGTTCCACAAGAGATGATGTGATAAGGCACATTTCCATCCTATCTTAATAGTGGAAATAATGTAGTTAAAGCATTGACATAAGTTATTTATAAAAGAGATAATTTTTTTTATGTCTTCAGCTTTGCAATTGCCAGTATTCCTTTAACTTAGTTAATGGCATTGACTTTGCCCAAATGGAAGTGGTTTGATCCACGTTGAGGCTTTTTTTTTTTTTTTAATGGATCCCATAGTCTGATCAGATAGTTTAGAATCCCAATTCAATATGTCCATGGTTTGTTACCGATAGTTCTCTTTTTCCTATGTTCAGTACGGCTGGTTCTCAGGCTTATTTCTCTGCCTTTCCCCTTGTGATGCCTGCCTAACTAACCGTGGTGGTGGCGTAGGTCTTGCTGATCCATGGTCTGCAGTCATATCTTCCCTGCTCAAAGTGCCAAATCTTGGTCTCGTCAGCAATGGCTGCCTGAACCCAATGGATGGCTGAGGCAAGGCGCTTGGATCCTGTGGCTCTCCTTGTCCACCCTGGCTCCCATCAACTTCATTCTTCCACTCCACCCTAAAATCAGGCGGTGGCCTCTGCTGTCTCAGTCTCTGCTCTCTCAAGATTTTCCCTGCTCTGGGTCTTAGATTGAGCACTGTGGTAGCGGCATCCATCTCAGAATCACTGCTGTCACCCACTGTTAATTGAAAACAAAATTAAGATTTTAGGTGAAGAATATTACTGTTTCAGGAATATTCGAATAACAGCATGCTGAGCACTAGCAGCCATAGAAGAAAGATTCCTCGTGTTTCCTAAATTTGGTGCTTTCTGATTAGACCGGTAATAGACACTTAACTCTCTCAGCCCTCCCCTTAAAACTGTATTTTTAGAAAGTCCTCACTCAGCTGCTCCTTAACTGCCAAGTGCCCCCCAGTTTGAGTTGCCATTTCCCCAGTTCTGGCTCTGGACATGGAAAAACCTCTCTCCCTCTGAGCTACTTGGGTCCTTGCTCATGTCCAAGCAGGATACAAAACTGAAACTTTTCACTCTCACATCCCACAAAATCTAATCTGAGAGGCATTTCCAGAGCACAACCTGTACAGGGACTCCAGAAACCCGACTTTGGAAAAGAAGCGCTAGTACTCCACCAAACAAAGGATCTCCCAAGGTCAGTGTACAGATGGGAGGAATCATCCTGTCCTTAATATGCCTAAATGTAAGATATCAAAGAAAATGCACAGGGCAAATCTCACAGGTGCACATGTGCATATATTTTCCCCAGCAGACATCTTTTAAATTGATTTGCATGCTTCAGTCATTTGATAGTCATTTTAACCATCATTTATGAATGCCTCAGATTTGTTCTTAAACTTAATTTAGATATGGTGTTTTAAATATATCAAAGCAAAGAATTGTGTTTGTGCAACTGTCCTAAGAACAACTTCCATTAGTAGCCTACATGTTATTTGTTTTAAAAAAGTGAGGAAGGAGTCAACAAAAAATATCAGCACATAATTGTCCATTCACCTAGATAATTATGTATCAAGGAAGGTCTTTGTCAAACTGTGTTTGCAGGCTTTTTCCCCCTTTAATATGTCAAATAATATATTTTTTGACAACTGAGTAATCTGGAGGCACATTTCCTCTTTAATTCTAGGTGACCTCTGCAGACATAACAACAGAATAAAAGGCATCCTACATTCAGGAGACCAAAGGTGTAATTGTTAACAAAAACATGGTCTATTGCTAAATTAATTTGGAAGAGTGGGAAACTAATTGGGGTGGGGATCAGGACATTTTATTGACTGTGCAGAGATTTCATCTCAGCAAGAGATCTTTATGGTTGCTTGTCATGAAAGGAAATGCTCCTGAGCACGGGATAAGCATGGTAATGCAACTGGTAATAACCAAAAGTAACATATAGAATTGGGCAAAGTTTTCACATCACATGGTTATCTTCTTCCAAATTTTCTGTTGTTGCTGTTAGAATTCAACTCCAACATAAAACATTTATGAGTTTTGGCAGGAAAAACAAAATTACATTTTGGTTGTAAAACAGCATTTTGAGAAGTTCTTCATGAGAACTATAAACCAGATCTCATGTCCTCATTCTCCTCTCTGACTTCTCAGAGCAGTGTCCTCTACTCTGACCCCAGTGAGAAAAGAAACCAAACAGGCTTATAATCCAAGAGGGAGATCTGGACATTATGGAATAAATACAAGGAGAATGAGTCACGGCAGTGTTTCTGGTGCAGAAGTGTGTCAGGCTGCTGCTCACTCACATAAGGGGATGTGCTGGGAGGACAACACCACTATGACATGTGAACTGAGAAAACCCCACAAGACTCTGCTTGACGTGGCATTTCTTTATATTCAGATACCTGTGTTAGCACCCATCACTTTTAATGCTCTAAGACCCCTGCTAAATATCCAGCACCTAGAAATATGCTATGAAGGCATTAACTTTAGAATTAAAGCATGTGCATGTAAAACATTTATTTGAAAATTAACATGCTGATTTCTCTACATCATCCCTGGAAAAACTTTCCTTCTATGTAGGTAAAATGACTGCAGCACAGTAAAAGACAGCAGAAAAATTTTCTTTACCTTTTGAAGATGTTTTATTTCTCACTCGTAGTTTCTCTGGGAGTTTAGTGTTTTTAGGAAGTGAAAGGAATCTTTTTGTATTTGCAGCAGCCTGTGTGCAAAGAAATATAAGAAATGTTAGGTTACTGCAGACTGAAGTACCTGTATAATGTATGTTAAGGTACATGACTGAGGCTTGAACAAGTTTATGTAACTAAAGGGCTGGAGAGTAGTTTGAGATTAGCTAATACGTGATCTTTTGCTACACTCTCAAGTTAACACTGATTGCTGGTTGAGGTCTGCGCTAACTAAGATAAAGACTGAGTAACCTCAAGCAGCTTAATCAAAGGAAAGCCTAGTGATATGCCTTCTGAGATCAAAGTTAATAAATGTATGCTCTCTAACCTCAACCTTACCTGTACAGGTTTTCCTAAGGAAGGCAACCGCTGCAAGCATGGCATCACTTCATGCAACTCCCATTTGAAACTTTTTAGTAGTCAGCTGCAAAAATTACGTTGAGACCAAAGCTCAGGCACAAGAACTAATCTGTATTCTGATCCTGCAAGCACTTTATACATATAAATGACTTTATACAGTTGACTAGTCACACTGAAGTGGACGGGGAAGTTAGGCACCAGCGTGATCATTTACCAATGCAGGGCATAAAATCCTTGTTTTCCCAAGACCAAGCTCTAAAGGCCCTGGGAGCAAAGCACACCTCATACTTCCTGGAACATGAGAGGTACTTTCAGGACAGGGTGTTTTTTTAAAAAATTCCAAGTTTCTCAAGGGCATCCTTTCTTACATTTGATAGAATTTTTTTTTTTTAAACTCATATATTCTATCAGCTCTCCTCTGCTTGTTTCACACTCAAAAGGAACCTGGAAGGAAATCTATTTTTCATGAGAGACTCTTCCTCTTTGGATATTGTTGTGCTGCTCAGGACCACTATGCTTCCCTCTGTGGTGGATTCATCCAAGGATAATAGTTTTTAAAATTAGAGCCTGTACATTTTAAAAAACTGTCAAGATACCTGTTTCTCTCCCTGCCCTGACAATGTCTTGATCCTGCTGAATCTCTTCATTATTCCACCTAGTAAATCACTTATTTGTATGACAAAGACAACATATATAACTGTGAGATGGAAAAAAAATAATTCAGGAACAAAATTATTGTCACAATCAATACCACAGTAGCCCTGGTAATGATCACAAATAAGATATAATACATATTGGAGCCATCATTCCAGCCTCAGCTGCTGAAGGACAACTGTATCAATGAAGACAACAGTCACTAAGTATTTCTGTAATATGAAATACATATTTATAGAATAATTAATTTCCCTGATACCTAAAATGGGAAGGTGATTTTGGGGATCATATTCCCTGCTGAATCAGTATGCTCTGTTCTGAACAGTCTGAAGTTTACAGTGAAAATATTGCAGGATTGCCTTAAAGAGCCAAATATGACCATGCCACAGCACTTCTTGTAGGTGGAGGGGGTTTTCCTATTCTGTCAAATAGGTCAAAACCTAAAATCCTGACTACATTTTATGAATACTAAAGAGCTCACTACATTTTTCAAATTAAGATCTCATCTGACTCAATCAGAAGTTCTTTTTCCCATATTTTGGAGCATAATGTAAGTATTTTGTCTACCTGAAAGTAATTTTAAATCCCTACCATCCATGCTTCATCAAAATACTGATAGAGTATACTGACCATCCCTTAGGTGTATACTGTGTACAGCCTGTTCCTCTGAGATAAAATTATGGCAGCAGATCCCACTCCCATATCATGTTCTACAAGACTGAAGCTTTGCTGAAAGGGTCAACGCAAATTAAGGAGCCCCTGTGTGCGACTCAAGGTGTAAATGACATTATATGTGCAGCTGTCTTTCAAATTTACGATTTTTTTTTTTACATTTGTTTTTCTGCATGACATTTAGCTACGAAGAACTGCTTTCTATAAAACAACCAAAATGCAAGTACCGGTCTTTCTCTTGACAGGCTGTTCGTTTTCCTCAGGCTCTCCCTAAGGCTGTGCCGGCGACGGATAAGAATTTCTTTGGCCTGCTTTTCATTTGCATCTGCGGCGAGGCTGTGTCGGTTATATGACATTGTCTGAAATATAAAAGCAGTGGTCACCTTCTGAAAAACATGTCAAATGTGTTGAACTGCATGCACAGTGCAAAACAGCCTTTTTGCTTTAATGTTTTAATAAGCATCTTAAATACTTGAGAACAAAATTATATCACAAATGATTAAGAACAAGAACAGAAATTATGCCAGCATTTTTTTTCAGTCATCTGCTTCACAAGTACCTGTTTATTTGTTTGGTTTTAACCTGCTGATATTTATAAGGGAGAAATTAGAAAAAGCTGGGTTAATACAGTGCTTACCCCAACGTTGTACTACCTCAGTCAATATGTCAAGAGAGGACATACATTTGAAAGCAGTAAGATGAGTCACCTAAGGGGAAGTAATTTTTACCTCCAGCAAGCTGAAGCTTGCTCCACTTTTGAATGTTTTCCAAGGGCTCGGGCATTCAAACTACTTAGTCACAGGAGGGTAAATGTGAAATGTCCTTTTGCTTTTATTTCGGTATTTTTCCAGGTCATCACCTCTGCTGTTAATACAAACAACTTCACAACTGGAGGCAAATGGGAAATCTAATCCCATATCATGAAGCGACCAAAATACTGATATAAGTGGACAATGCTGGGTTGATTATGCTCCTTTTTACATAATATAAGTATGTTGCCGGTAATATGACAAAAACATAAGCTTTATGAATAGTATAAGATCAACTAAGCTATTAACATAAAGGAGTATGAATATGTTGTTGTACATATGATAGGACATGGATTCATAGCCAATAGAAGTAAATAACAGCATTGATTATTACTCTATGGTTCAGCAGATATACTAGCCCAAAGATACATTAGGAAGGTAATCAGTATATTCAAAGAATACTTGGATATTTAAGTATGCAAAACTTCATCCTTACTCGATGTCGTATTTGGTAGAGATTCTTTGTTAATATTTCCCGCATGTTTTCCATTTCAGTGGGAGAAAGCGGCTTTATCTTTCCTTCATGATAGTCACTGTGGCAAGATAAAGAAAAGAAAATAGAGGAAAGAGAGAGTGAGGAAGAATGTTTTTATTTTTATGATTGGGAATTACATTTGTACTATTTCTTTTGTTAGTATTAGAAACAACATTTCAAACCAACCAAAGACCAGGTGAAAACGTAACATGTAGGAATGAAATCTTGATCTCATCTGAGTCAGTGGTAAGGCTCAAAACTCAGTCTCCAAAATTTGATATAAATTACACAAAATTGTAAATTTGATTAAGGTCCTTTTCAAAATGTCCCTCAGGCTTCCCCTGTAGCTATTGGCAGCAGATGGGCACGCACTGGTTCAAATACATCTCCACTCTACATGGCAAATCAGTGTTCCCATGAGCAGCTGCATGAGCTCCATGAGCCGTTGTGAAACTACACGCTCCAGACGAGCACAGCTCCCCAAGTGCTTTGTGTGTGAGCTGCAGGCAAAACGCTCTTGTTTCATATCCACTTACTGTTCAGGTGACATCTGGACACAGAGTGTCCGAAGTTGAAGTGATTATCCTGCCCACAGACTGGGCTGTGAAATAAATTATGTGACCCAGCTGAAATGTTTGGCCACGCTGCCATCACTTCCTTACCTGAGAGACACCGAGGATGGGACCTTGCTTATCATTCCGCTCTCTGCCATCTCAATGGCATGTTTGATTTCCAGCTTCTTGTATAAAGAAACAATGCTGGATTTGGGCTGGTTCTCCCGGATTAGAAGTCTTCGCAGGTATTTATTGTCAAACTTTTTAAACCTGTACGTGAGGCAAACCAACCCAACCAGTTAATTTTTACTGTGCATAGTTAAGGAAAGCCAATATACTGTAGCTAATGAAATTGTGAAGGCATTTATTCCCTGGGTATGTGTCTGTTCATATTAACAACCTACTGCTGAGTAACATAACAAAGGGTCAAATTCATCTTTGCTTCAGATAGATAGTCTTAACCTGTCTTAACCTGTGTTTTGGTTAATACATTAATGGACAGTCTCCCTAGCAGCAACTTTTAACTTTTAGGTATTCCGTGTTATTAGACAATATTATTTTTAATTGTCCATTTTTACTGAGACAAAGAGAACATTAAATATTTACTGTAATAACAAACAAAAGGTCTAAATTTGCACTGACTGCTTTTTCTTTGAAATTTTAGCCTGCTTTTGTAAAACTTTGGAAATTCTCCCTTCCTCTAAAGCAACTGCAAACTTCTTGGATGCTTATTGAAAAAATATTGATTACAGCTGGGGTTATGTTGTTTGTCAGAAAATATTTTGCCCTCCAGTCATTCTAAAATTATTCTTGAATTTGGGTCTAAGGTCGTGAGGAGGTGGGACCCTCCTTTGGTCCATAATCTACTAATTAAAGATCTCACACATACTGGAGAACCAGGGGCTGAGTAAAGGAAAGTTGTACCCATGTCATGCACCTGTCAGGAGAGTGTCCTTACTGTGTTGCTCTCAAGACATTTGGAGAGAGCTCTTCTCAGCCCTTCTGCAGGTGATACTCCTCTTTGTATAAAACACTTAAATGCTTCTTGAATGAGCAATGCCCACCCTTTGGGTCTAAAGGATTTGGGTGTTAATGAGTGTGCTTCTGAGAAAAGGAAGTTAGATCCAAACCAATGATGATGATTCAGCAGCTGAAGTGAAAACATGAATTATTCAGGTATTGCCAGTGGTAATCTTCTTAACTGACACTAAGTCTTAAATAATACCATCAGGAACTGTGAAGCTGCCTGCCATTAGGATCTCTCATGCACCTCATGGCAGCCAGTGCCTTGATCTTTCTAGAGAAAGTCCCAAAGCTTTTGTATGTTTCCCGTCAAATAGGGAACTAACTCCTCACTTAACACCGCAGAGACAAGCAATTTTCAAGAGGAAAGCCGGATGGGATGAAAGGCTCAGCAGACATACAGGAAATGCTCTGAAACAGTCAGAAAGAAGGAGACAACAAGCACGCTCAGAAGGTACCATACTTTACCCTGGGATCAGAGGGCTGCCTTTCTTCCCAGCTGGAGATTCTGTTCTACTTGCTTGTGGTTTAGTAAAAAGACATTGTTTTGCTGCTTTCCCTTTGTAACCCACACGTTCTAAAAACAACTATCTGCTTTCAGGAATAAAATGCTGAAAATGAAATATGATGCCCAACAGCCTTCCTTTGTTGCTGCTGAGCCAGTTCAGCCGCTCCTGTATAACAAAGAGTTTTAAATGCTATTCTTACTTATCTCTCCAGAAGTTGTGACCCCAGTGTCCACACACATCTTCAATTCCAGTCTTCACATGGTCAAAGAACTAAAGGGAAAACATTGATTCATTACATAAACTTATAGATATCACTTGGCTTGCCCTTAGGCATTATTAGTTTCTAACTTACTTCAAACCAGAAATGTCTAGTCAGAATTCAGGATGATGCTTTAGTTTAACCAAGTGCAGTCTAACCAAACTGATTCAGACTCTGTTTTGTTCCCCTGGAGCTTCCTTAGCTCACAGCCCCAAGAAGACAGAAGTTAGTTGCTAATTTCCTCAATGTCAATCTTGCACAGCTTCCGCCTGAATCTAAAGATTTTTCAGACATTTTCACTTTTTTTAAGTTCCCTAACCACTCAGGGCTATGCCTGGAACTTCTCCAGAACTTCCCCAGGCCTCACAGTGGAACAGATATGACTTTGTGGAGGAGAGAACCTGAGTGGGCAGCAGTTCCCCACATCAGCCCCTTGTGATGCACAGGACAGAACTGATGCATGTAGAGCCAGGTCCTGAGCTCCTATTTTAGGGAACTCTGGTACAGCCTCACTTTAAAGCATTCTGATCACCTAATACTAAAAACATACTCTTCCTCATCATATTATGAATTATGAAAGAGTAAATCAGTTCAGCTAAGATCTCACTTGATCCCCAGAGGCAGCTCATTTGCTCTTAATTCAAGTACCATAGTAGGGGTCTCTCAAACTCAGGGGGAAATCCTGCTAGATATGTCCAAAGGATAAACTCTAAAAGGACAAACTTTTAGATGCCTAGATAGACTTCTCTGCTGAATGTGGCCCTTATTATTCCTCATTTTTTTAATTTAAAACCACCTGCCACATGTATTCTGCAAGGAGAAATACAGTCAAGAATAATAAACTGCAATAACTAGAGACATACACATACCAAATATAAATCCATAAAGAGGCTGATGATGTGAGAGCGAAGTAAATTTAAGAGGAGTTCGCATTTGTTTAATTAGACTAACTCAAATGCGATGTAATGTAATTAAATTGACAAAGGTTTCCTAATGTAGCCAACTTCTAAAATATGTATCTCATATGTGAAACAAACTACAAAAAGTTAATTTACCTCAAGAGGTGAACAATTAAGAAAGTGAAGATTCCAAAATAATGATACATAATAATGCAAATTTTGGTACTTGCCAAAGGTTAAAAATAAGCTTTACAGTTATTGTGCTTGTAACAGCTGTCAAAAAGAAATCTAAAAGAGCGTGTGCCTCTGTAATACCATATGCTGAATCCTTGTCTTACTGAAAGCCACTAGGAATTTCATCTATATGACGCTGAAGCTGCAACATACCCTGTTATAAATTTCTTCACTGACAGCAGGCTGCTTTTTATTTGACCTTTTGACATCAAGAAACTCCACCAGTGAAAAAAAAAAAAAAAAAAAAAAGGCAAATAGTTCTGGGGTTTTTTTCCATAAACATAAAGAAAAAACAAAGCCTTTCAGTCTTTTCCATCTCTGTCAGAGCATTGAAAATAGCTGTACACACCTTTTTAGCTCTGGATACCCTTTCACCTTCCTAACCCCAAAATCCAGCCTCACACAATAATTATAATACTGAATTCACTCTTGTGATTAGCAGGTGTTGCACTTAGCTGTAAAGTCCTTATCAGCATACAGACTCCACTAAAGCAACAGAAGGAAGGAAGGAAGGGGATCCCTAGAGCTCAAAGGTCCAAGAAGCACAGCCTGACAGACCCCGTCAGGAATATGTCACTTACCCCATCCATAGTATTTTTTAACTTTTTCTTCAGCTCTGTTATGCGTTAGAAAAACCCTCGCTTGTTTTCTGAATTAATAAACAGATACCACATCATTCCAAAGCAAATATTAAAAGTCCTATTTTTTATTGATTAATTCCAGAACAAGTACTCAAAGATGTGTCAACAGTAGCACTAAAATTGCTATATAACATCATGACACTAAGAGGTTTTGTAAGTATGTGTCCTTGCCTGAGTATTCTCAGAGAAAGAACAAAAAGTTTTGGCTATCCCAGAATGATATAATGGTTCTGAACAATTATTTGTGTAAGAATTGACATAATTTGCTTAATTATATAGGTGCACTGGCACAGGGGAGAAGAATGAATCTCATGGTGTTGAGATCAATCCCTACTATCCCAGACAACCAGGTCACGTATTTCTTTTCATTAATGAATCAAGCTTTATCGTAAAAGTAGTTAGGTTTCTTTGCCCCATTGCTCATACTGGAACACTCATCCTGAACATCATTGTTCTGATAATTAGAAAGCTGCTTCTTAATTGCATCATGGTCACTTTGTACCACTTTGTTCTTGTGCCAACATTTGTCTTTTCAGTTTAAACAATGTTCCTCCTCTGGTGTTCACTCCCTCATATAAACAGTAATTATATTCCCTCTTCTCCTTCATTTTGCTAAGACCAAGGCATCCTGGTCTTTCACATGACAGGCTTACCAGTCCCATGATCACTCTAGAACATTACACTATTCTCTGATGGAAATACTTGTCTCAGTGTATCTTAAGATCAGATTTGCCTTTCAACTAGTACACCTGTTTTTTCCCTTTCTATTTTTTTCCAAACAAAAGGTTCCTATTTCATAAGAGAAATCCCTAGTAAGAAAGTCCAAGCAAGAACACATTTGCACTCATTGCTGTTAAATGTCATTCTGTTCTTATCATATTGGCCCTCCATTACTCTCTTCTTTTCCACATGATACCCCATCTTGCTGTCACTCTGAAAACACCTTCCAAAGCCTGTCATGAAGAAATATCAGCAACAAAAAATTCCTATGTTTATGCCACGGTCAATAACAAGAATATTAAACAAAACCACCCCCAGGAATCATCCTTGAGGAATTCCATTAATAACACCTCATCAGCTTTGACCAGGGTGGTTGAAAACTGGAGAGGTGCCCAGAGGGGCTGGGGAATCTCCATCCGCAGAGATATTCTGAACTCAGCTTGACATGGCCCTGAACAACATGATCTAACTTTGAAGGTGTCCTTGCTTTGGGCATGGGGTTGGACTGCAGACCCCCAGAGATCCTTTCTGACATCAAAGGACTGTACGCTTCTATTTCCCTCTGTAGGAGAAGCTGTCAGCTCCTTCCTCATTCACTTTACAATCATCCTAATGTCAACCTAAACCTCAGTTTAACAAATAGTTAAGCTAGCAATCTCCTACGCAGACCCCTCCTCCAAAGACTTTACAATAGTCAGTTAGATGAGATTACTCTAGAAAATAAATTGCCTTATCAAAGAACGATACAGGTTTCCCATTGGTAAACGAAGTTGCATGTCATAAAACATTCCATTTATCTCCATATTTTAAATTATTCTATCCTTCAAAATAAGTTTTCACAATTTACCTGCTATGGTCAACTAGCTGACTAACTCTAGCTGTCCCAGCCACCTTTTCCCATCCTTTCCCAAGCATGAGCACAGATACTTGTTACTTCCCACGGCACCTTTATCCATGTAAAAGGCAGGCTAACATTTTTTCCCACAGACCTGAAATTCCATACACGAGCCTCTCACATCTTTCTCACTGCTCTGGATAATGACTAGCCTGACAATTACTTGAGGGACTCAGCCTCCTCTACATTTTGCTGGTTTCAGTCACTTCCCTCTCTTTTGGTCACTCTTGACCAGGTTTCCATGGCCAGGTTGACACTGAAGACAAGTTCTTCACGTTCTCCCACACAGCTGGTGCTTTTGGATGTCCAGCTGGTTTGCAGCATCACTGCCTAACACCCAGACTCAAGCATTCCAGTTTACCTCCCAGTGCCCCCGGCGTCTTCCATCCCCTGATCACTGTGCAACCTGTCTTCCACCAAACTCCTGAGTGAATGCACAACTTTAAATATTCTAACAAGGAATTAGTGCTGGGGCTGTACCCAGATTATCTTTTATCTCTACTCCAACCTCACTAGGTCTTAAATGCTTAATACTACTTATATGTTAGCATAAGTACTTAATATCTGGCATACTTTTGCTACTTGTCTGCGGTCTGCATAGCAGTTTTTTAAAAACTATGACCATGGAGAGTACCTTCAACTATGTTCCTTTCAGTAAGTTAAGACATTTGTTGTTCTACCCACTGCTTATTTACAACCTGTTTGAGAAAAAAAAGTTCAGAAAAGGACAGACATTACCTGAATGAAAACGGTAAAGAATATCACCACGATAACAGCAGTTATGAACAATTTCTTCCTGGGAAACACAGCAGGAGGAAGCAGAAATACAAGTGAAAAACAAATAGCTCCTCGGAGGCCTCCATAGGCAATAATAAATTGGTCCTTAAAAGTGAGAGGAATTGTCCGGAACACATTAATGATCTGAGTCAGAACAAACACACCTGAGGGAAAAAAAACAGAAATACAGGGAGGATGGAAAAAGAGAAATTAAATTACACAGAAATCCCCACAATGCTAATATTTGTTTTAAAACACTTTCATTTTCTTCTTACCTATATATTACCGAAGAAATAAAATGTTATTTAGCAGACTGAAAACACCATGGAATAAAATTTTAAAATGCCTGAGGAGCATCATCTTAAATGTATTTAATGAGTTCATCACTTCAGATCAGCTGGATTTAGGTCCTGAGGCAGCTAATTGATCTCCACAAGACAGCTATCTGCTAGACTCCACACCTCTAAAACAGCAGTAATTCTCTGTCTCAGTACAGACCAAGACTCCTAATTTTTTTTAATAGGATTTGAGGTGCTTTTGAACACTTTGGCTTGTCACCTCCATCAATCTGTGCTTTGAATCTGGCAAAATCTTACTCACTCACTTAATTTTACTCAGACAGACAGGAAGGATGCAGGACTGGGGATGAAGGATGACAGTGCATGCTGGTGTATCGAGGGCAAAGGCTCCAGGGATGTGGCAGACTGGAGTAAAGGTATAAAGACATGTGAAGGGAACAAGCATGGGGCCCAGGAGCTTGGCTGCTTTTCAGCATAAGGTATTAATTGTGGGGTTACAGGCATAGGAGGGAAAATAGTCCAGATTTCTGAACTGGAGGGAGACTTGGAAGCTGGAAGTAGGGGTGTAAAGGTAGATCAGAGCATGAGCTGCCTTTATACACGGAGGGACCAAATCATTACAGATAAAGCTGGGGCGAGGAGTAGGTTTAAGACCTACAACCATGACCTGTGCTTAGGTCTCAAAGAAAGACAGCTAGTGCTACAAACTTAGGGGGGATCAAGCAGTTTCTTATAAGATTTTTTTTCTTCATAATATATACCTGAACACAACCTGAACAATTGCAGCATTTCCTGTTTTGATGCTATTTATGCCAATGACTGGGAAAATCTCAAAGCTAGTAAACATAAATAAAAAAACCCTCACAACCTGTTTAACTGTTTTACAATTGCTAATTCTTTTAAGCAAAAGTTGCTTATTTCTCAATAAATGTTTACGTAAATACATGTACTCTGATTAGCAAGCAGACAGCCTCTGACTTTAGATGGGGAGGACCAGGACCAATCTGATTTTTGGGTTCCATTTTGGAGGAAGCTGGAAGCTGACCCAGCGATCTAGGACACATTACAAATAAGAAGACCATTCTACAAGCTGACAGGACTCTGTCTAAATTTTGGCATTTTCTACTTGAGAAGAGGTAAAAAAGTTTCACTTGCAAAGAATACTGAAGTGTAGCCTGAGACTTGCTTACCCAGTGCCCTCCAAATTAAACAGAAAAGGAGGGTGAAGCTAACAAAGGCCCAGTTCCACTCATGGTTCTTCCCAACTGTAGAAACTCCCATGAAGATGAAGATTAACGTCTCACTGACACTGCTCAGCATCTTCATAAAATACTTTATTGTCGTATAGGATTTTTGAGAAACATTTTCCTCCACATATTTATTCATGGTCATGGCACAAGCTGTAATCCTGAAAGGCAAACATTATCCTGTATTTCACTAGCTTGAATTTTTTTTAGCCTCCCCCATTTCTACAGGATATTATTCACTTCTCCATAGTCCTCTTTGAAATACAAAGCATAAATTATCGCATAAATAATATCAAATTTATAGATTTGGTGAACCTACAGTTTTGGGCACAAGATTTTATTTCCACAGTGGGGAGTTTTCTGAGGAGACATCTGTCTATGGAGAGTTTTTTCACATACTAAATCCACATGATCTGTGAAGGGGTCACTCAAACTCTGTGTTTCGGAAGAGACAGAGCTGAGGAGAGCCAGGGGTAGCCCTGGAAAACAGGGATTGCTGCTTCTATTGCTGCTGAGGGACATCAGACAGAATGGCAACAGCATGTCCTGGGCCAGGGCTTCCCACCAGCAGTTATCCCACCAAACCATTCCCCTCCCCAGTGTCAGTGACAGTAGCCAGCTCCTCTCTCCAGGCAAAGTAAGAAGCAAGGCTACAGACAATTTGTCATCCTCCACCACTTTAAGCCACTGCTTCCTTTGCCTGTGCATAGGGCTGAATAGGAGAAAAACACCACCAGAAATCACACAGGAGCAGTTGCACATTTAAAGCACCTACAAATTAATGAAATGGGCATCTCTGCTGATACATAAAAGAACAGACAGGCTTACTGTAAGCATGACTATGTGTCCATGCTCTGAACTTGTGTCAGTAAACAGAGTTTCTTAATCAGCAGGAAGAACAAAGAATGACCTTACAGGATGTACATCACTTGCTCAGTATGGTCACCCGTGGTACAGGCATGGCAGAGGACCACTCAGCTATGAAGTTTACAGGTTTAAGGATAGTTAGCAGACCTGGCTGGAGGATAACCTCAAAGTGGTGCCTCAGTGTAGGGAAGCACAGCCTGAACTGCCTAATCATTATCAGCGTGGGCCAGTGGAGCTGGCAAGTGCAGGGGCAGCAAATGCAATATAGGAAGAACACAGTGGGCAGACAGCCACTTCCAGACCCACAGTCATTTCAGGATCTCAAAGCTGCAGCTTACTGCCCAAAGCATTAGGGCTGTCAGGTCTGCATCAAAGACACAAGAAAACAGTAATATTTATTACCTTCTTAAAATAAATTGTTCTCATGATTACAGTCACTTAGGAAAGCCCTGCAGCTTGGAGAGGTGGGGAAGCATGCTCTGGACATGGTTTGTTTTTGGATCCTGAGGTAATGGAGACACTGTAAATAGATGTCTGATAAGAATCTGTCACCAGATTAATCAGGATCTTTGCAAGCTGTAACTTAAAACACCTACCACGCTTAACCACTAGATTTTAAAGGGACAACAGTCTCATACATATAATCTTATATTCAGTAATATTTTGCATTCATTCAATTAGTGTCGCCTGATGAGTTGGTTCACCAGGATAACAAATAGTGCTGTCCAGGTAAGTAATATTCCACAGCTAATCATTGCTTACTTTATGAATTTGGTATCTCTTCAGAGGACTTACTTATGTTAGAAAAAACCTGTTGAAGTCTCTTTAATTTAAAAATTATAGAGTAATATAGTGTTAGAATTTAATATAAAACAGATTTCTTTAAATATGTAAGATTTTATGTATATGATTATAATATGTTCTTCCCAAAGTAAATTTTTACTGTCACAATAATCAAAGCAAAAGCTTAGGTGTGTTTTATTTTACATTTCTTATCCACATACATTAATTCTGGATTCCACTTTTGTGACCTGAGGTAGTTGCCTTGATCAAGAAGGGGAGGAATAAACCAGCTAATTGCAATCAACCTGCAACCTTCTGTGCTTCTGAAGAATAAAAGTCCTCCTGTACAAACAGTACAGTTTCTGTCATGACTGCAACAAACTAGGCCACTGGGTTCAATCCTCAAATTTCCTTGACCTACTAAATTTACAGTAGTTTCAATGTTTGTTCCTTACAGCCTGCTAATTCACTGTTTGCAAACAAAAAAGGAGAAACATATATTAATAGTTCTGCTGCTTCACAGCCTTTATGAGAAATTATTAAGCAGAAAATGCAGCATTATAATTAGAAGTGGAACCAAGCAAATAAAGTTCAGATTCATATCTGTATGTTTTACGCCCATGATCCTGATTCAAGCCTGGCTCTAATTACAGTAGAAGCTCTTTCCTCTCCTTCTGAAGAGGACTTTCTTACTGCAGCTCACAGGGACATGGTGCAGTCCCTTCACTATTTCAGCCAGGTAACCTGGTGCAGGGGTTATACACAGATGCTTCAATAATCATTTGTCCTCAGAATGAGTACACAGACTTATCAGAATAGGGACAAGCACCTTTCATTCCCTTCTGTTCCTCTGCCAGTGAATTCCTGCTTGCACAGAAATGAGGCACTCTTGAGTATGTATCCTATGTATTTGATAACACTGTACGTTCCTGCTCATGTCCTCTCCCTAAAGGATTGTACAGCATGTAACCACAAAGTCTCACTGAGTATCTTGACAAATCTGGTTATGAAGGAAGTGGGAATCAGTAGTTTAACAGACTCATGTGGATATAGGTGAAAAAGGGGAGATCAGGCAATTATTCCCTATAGGCTGAACTGTAAATGGCCGCAGAAGCATATAATGAATCAACAATCCAGGTTGTAAGGGACACTCCAAGGTCATTTGGTCCAACTACATGCTCAAAGGAGGTCTGACTTTGAAGTCAGACCCAAGCAATCCTGCCATAAGTCATTCCCTGCAGAAAATGACAGGGAACAAAATACCAGCGCATGTCACATTGTGACACAGAGCAAAATACTCTTTGTAGTTCAAATCCCAGCGAGATGTGAAAAGCACTGGGTAGATTTACTCCAAGGGGATGCGGAGATTACAAGAGCACTTAATGCCCTCAGCAGCACTGCTGAGAAGAGAGCATGCTTTACCTCTCATGGCAGCTGAGACACCACATGGCTGCAGAGAGCCCTTCCTGCTCCTCCTATGTGTTACTGATGCATTCAGTTCTGTGAGCTACTAAAAAATGCATTAGAGAGTCAAAAAACATACAGGACATTTTAAAGACAGCTTATTTTCTATTGTGCTGTTGGAGGGAAAAAATACTTTGTGTCTCCTCTTCTGCTTTGCACCCACTGAGGGACCAGTGTTACAAATGAAAAGGCCTGTGTTGTTAGTGCCATGGGAAGCACTGGTGTGCTGGTGGCAGGCACTGGCATGTGGTGGGTCCAGCGACCTGCCGTGCCCTTTGCAATGTATGCCGGATGCAGCATGTCCAAATCAGTATTTTCATGCATACTGCCTCAATTTTTTCCATGTACAGTTTAGCCACACATTTTTGGTTTAGAAGCCCTTTAAGTATTTGATCATAGGACATCAAGGACATTTGACTTAAGGAGTGGAGGAAACTAGAAACCACACAAATGCTATGAATAGAAGCTAGGGAAAGAGATGGCACATTTATGAACTCGGTCAAAGTGGATGCATATGTTACTTTATTTAGGCTCATATCAGAGAAAGAAACTCATGCAATCTTTCACTCTTTACTTCTATTAAAGTATTAACCCCTCTTGTTTCACGGCATATTTCTGTTTTTATACTACTGAAATCATCAGCTGTAAGTTTCCATATAAATTGCTTTCCAGCCCCAGAAAACCTTATACTGGCATGACCGTGATATCAAAACTATCTTCACTTTCCTAAAAGATAATCATCAGATGAGGTGTTATGAAGTATTAGTGATACTCAGACATAACATCTGAGTTTTCATAAAAAGCTATGCTCCTAATGCCTGAATGACTCATATTTGCCTCTAGAACAATACAAAGTCATTAAAGAAGGTTGGCCTTTAAAAATATTACTTGGAACCAGAGCAAACCATTTAAGCATATCAAATGTCATAAAGGCTCTTTCTAAAGTTGGGTTGTTACAGTATAAACAGCATCAAGCGAGAGGCTGTGTTCTCTCTTTACTGAAGCCCAGGAGTGAAAAGCCAGAAATGAAAATATTTTTAGCTGTTGGAAGGGGGAAGAATAACATTATTTTATATATAATGATGTATACAGAGAGCATTGTAACACACAAGCACACATATCAAGATACTAAACTAAATGTTTATATCACCATAGGACTAGATTCTGCAAATTTTACATTCACCTGATCCTTACCGTGCTTGCAGTCCATCAGGAGTTTGTCTTAATGATATATACATTGTTTTCATTGAATGGTACTTACTGGCTGCTCACATAGCTAAGGGAAGACATAGTTTCACAACACATTGGCATCAGAAGTGAAGCCAGTTCATGAAGTTCTCAGCTACTGCTCCTAGCCACCAATGCCCCTACATCACTGTGGGCCACCCCTCAGCCATGTCCTTATGACTAGTTGTAGGGTCACATGAGGACACGGGTCACCAAACTGACCCAGGTTAAAAATAACCCCACTGAAAATGCAAGGGATTATTTTTAACTTGGAACACATCAAAGATATGGTTTATGGTGTGATACCATGAACAGTTTTAGTGACACAGCTGGTGTGGTGGCAAGATGAGAGAATAGGATGGAAGCGGGTGGGGAGAAGCCGGAAATCCACAAGCCAGCATCACTGCCATGCACAGTGGAATGATGCCATATGGCAAAGTTTGCAAAACCTGGTCGCCTCTGCAATTTCCTTCAGCATTCTTACTTGGGTGCTATTATTATTGAAGTTTGGGGTACTTACGCCATGATGCCCGAGAGATGAAACATTTCAGCAGTTATGTATGACAAGTAACTGTACAGGAAGACAAAGAGTGGCTCAATCACTCGGATTTTATGGGTGAAACGGGTGGTAAAGGCTGCTACAAATCCCAAAAGGATTCCAATCAAAACGCCACCGATCCCCACTATAAAGAAGTTAGCAATCCCAGCGAATATGTCAATAACCTTAATTGTGCGCATCTGGCAGAAAGACTTGAACAAATTGTACAGGACCTAAGAGAAAAAGAAAGCACATTATGTTTCTGAACTCTTCTTAATTTCCCTTAACATTATTATGTTCCTCTGCTTCAATGCTGAACTTTGAATTTCTCTATCTACCTTGAACTCACTTTCGAGATATGCTGTTGTTTACCTCTGGCATATTACTTGTCATCCATAAGTATCAGGGAGATATACAAAGTAGGGTAAACATCATTATTCCCATTTTTGCAAATGGGACAGGTTTATTAAGCTATGCCATTCTGCAGGCCAGCAGCATAGATCTATCTAATCTTTCTTTAAATCCATTTATCTGTAGAGCTTCTCATTTCTCCACAAGTGGCCATTTCAGATTTTCCCCAGAATCAAAGAAATAAAAAAGGAGGAGGAAAAATATACAGCTTCAAAATCAGTGAAAAATCATGTTACATTCAAATGTGTTTGATTTATGTAAGATACTAAGATCTCAATTACTGAATTAGACCACAAATTCATCTGACATGGGGGGCAGGGGAAAGAGGGTATGGAAAATGACCACTCCAAGGAGTACAAGAAACATGACATCCATGGAGTGCTCTTTCTCTGACTTATTAACCATTAGGAATCCAATGGTTTAAAGACTTTTCAAACTTTAGATTATTTTCAGAGGTTTGGATTTCATTCCCATTAAAAGACCTGTTAGCATGTGTTTGCCCAGTTTAATTTTCAAAGTGTTTATAACCATCCTTCAAAACAAACTGGGTCAGCAGGATTACCGTATTTTCTTAGCAAAAGAGCCTCATTGTTTTACACAGGAAACAGAATGATGTAAAGTCTACATTTTTCTAATACCCAATATTTTAGTTACTACAAAACTGACAACAATGGAATCAGTTAAAGAAAACTTAAAGGGTCTCCCTATTTGCAGACTTACTTGGGAGATTTAAGCATTGCCTGGTGCTGCACATATGCTCCCAGCCATCCGATACTGTGACTTGGTCATATTACTATCACAGCGGGTTCACAGGCTAGGCCACCGTAGTCATAAAAACCACCTGACTAGTCATCTTGGGCACCTTGCAGGAGTTAAACCTCTGCTTGCTTTCTGGACTTCTTAGTATATCAAACAGGTTTCTCTATCAGAAATGCTATTTGAGAGAACAATTTTTTATCAGTACTTGCATTTGCCAACAATGTAGGTGTTTGAATAGTGACTGGGAGGGTTTTGTCATGTTTGCAGTCTTGTTCTCTCTCACATGACAAAAAGTAAGTTGTTCAGCTCTTCTTGGGCCAAAATTTGATAGGTCATACAGAGGTAAAAGTTCTCACTATCGTCTAATGCAAAGACATGGACTATTATGGGTCATCTGGGCTAACTGAAAGGAAAGAACTGAAAAAGAAAAAAATACATTCCAGAGCAAACATAAAAAAAGAAGGTTAAATCAAACCCAGCACGGTGACCAGTAATTTTCATTACAAAGCAACAAATAGGACAAGAGCAGGAGCATGAACAATTTATTTGATAACAGCGATGCCCTCAGGATGAATCCACCTGGGAGAAGTGTTCTTTTTCACCTGGACACACCCCTTCACCTTGCTGCTCTGAGGCACACTCCCAGCCTTTTTGCCCTGTTCCTTGTCCTTATGGACTGTACAGGACAGAAAAGTAATGTCATAAGCTCCACTGTTTTTCCACCTGTTTTGATTTATGGACCTTATGGATTTCCGTGAAGAGAAGTATATCAGAACTAGCCTATTGACAATAGGTGTGCCTTTGGTAGTCACTTTACAAGGACTTCTTAGTTCACAGACTCCCAGGACTCCATGAATCACAGACTGAAATAAAAATACTGTTGACTTGTGTTGTTTGAGAAGAGTTTTCCTGAGTCACTTGTTGAAACTTGGGACTACCCGAGAGTTGTGTTATTCTTCAAGACACCTACAGAATTTGACCTGGCAGAACACTCCCTTGGCATGTATTAGGGAAGATGATTATTTTCTTTAATTGGAGTTTTCAATAGCCTTTTTTTATATTTTAAAATATGACTATATAAATATATATATAAAGCAAAGTAAAGGCCATTGAGAGCTGCTTGTAAAGAAGCATATAATTCTGACCTACTCAAGCAATACCATAACATCACCTCACTCTCACGGCAAAGTATTCACCCTGCAAACAGAATGGAGCCTGTTGTTTCCACATACAGACATCCCCACAAATCTCAAGTCTGTTGCCATAAGTTATTTGAAAGAAGAAAACCAAATGTTCTCCTTTGTACCTCAGATCAAAACCAGACTGCCATGGTAGAAACAGCAGCTAGGACTATGGAATGTCATGAACATGATTTTAATCTTGTTCTCGTTGTTCTTTATTTACACTTCTGTAAATGAGATCAAAATCGGGTTCATTTCCCTTTTACTCTAAAACAGTTCTGTTTTACAGCTCTCTCTAAACTTTCAGGTGAGTTAACATCAACCCTGGTCACATTTTGTAATGCATCTTGTATGAGAACAGCATTTTTTTCAAGTTCAAGATTTGCATTTACTAAACATCCTTCAGCTGAACTTGCTGAAGGTTACACCAAGGAATATCAGTCACCAATTGTTTTTTAATCTTATCTCATAGTATCTCTCTAGACACTAACTGCTTATTTTCATCAGTTCTTAGTTATTAGTTTTTAATTCTGAAATTACTTTAAAGCACTCTAAAGTAATGTTTTCAGAAGAGGCAGAACACAGAGCACTGCTGCAATGTTTTCTAACACGGGAATAATATTATTGTAATGACACTGGTTCTTTCTTTGTGATTTTAAGCCCAGAATTGGAATTTGAACTGCTAACACTCAACTTCAACTGTGATATTGCCATTTAATATCACTGTGCTAGTCATCACCGACCCAGTCTTTTGGTAAAGCACCAACTCTGAACAAGAAGCTAACTGGCAAACACTGTTCTCAACCAAATTCAAGCTCCAAAATTCCATCAGTGGGGGAAAATGATCATCCAAATGCATGAACATATTGCAAAAACTATCAGGCATGAAAGACCACCTGAGAAATGCAGCAGAGCTGAGATTCTTGAGAAAGGACACCTTGCTTTGTATCTAAAATGAAGATGTAGTAGCATGTCTTCTGAAAAGGGAAAGCATAGATGTCCCTGCTATCCTAATAAAACCTTTTATTAGGAGCAGCCAGGCAGTGCAAGTGGGATAGCAGGAAGAAGGGCTTAAAGTATTTAGAAAGCATGTTTGCTAAAGCCATTCTGTTCTGCATAGCCCCATCTGTGAGGCCTCTGGGTTTTTTGATACTGCAGTGGCTGTAGGAACTTGGCAGCTTCTGAGGACAGCCAGCCTATGTTCAGCTCCCCCCCTGCTTTGTCCCCACACCCCACCGGAGGCACCTGCCAGAGTAGGAGGAACTCAAGAGCTCCAGCAGACGAAAGCTGGAGGGTGTTGAGGTCTGTCTGATAGCTGGTTTTATCAGCTTTCCTGGTAACCCAACATAGGCAGAGGAAGAAACAGTATTTACAAAACATCATCTCCTTTGAGCAGATAGCTGCATAACCCCAGCAGCACCACAGCGAGAACTGGTCCGGCAGCACCACTATGTGCAGGGGAGGCAAGGTCCTCTAAGGGCACCCCATGGATCTGTGTGATGGCCTGGGTCACGTTTTAAGCAGAATCAGAATTGCAGGTGTGCAAAACCATAACAAGGAACCATTAGCACACCAATGCCTAGCATGTGGAAACAACTTCATCTCCAGCCAAGTGCTGCCTTTAAGCGATAGCTAGAAAGTAAGACCAAAGGTACTCTAAATTCCTTTCACTTCTTCATGAATATATGTATGGCCAGTGTCTTACTGGGCTGACCCTACAGACTCCAGAGAGTATCTCCCCTGTGTTAGGGCATGTGGGCTGGCACGCCCTGAGAAAGAACTACCTCCAAAGAAGGCAATAATGGCGCCTCCAGGAAAGCCATGCATCACAGTTACTAAATTGCCATGTCAGTGCCTATAAAAACGGTGTTTTGGCATAATTTGCCATTAGGCAATGGCACGCATGAATACTCCTGTCATCAGGATGCACTGTTTTCCTAGCAAATCTTGTTAGACTAACTGCTGCTCCAGTGGAAAGGTGATTGATTTTGTGACTGGAAAAGTGATTTTGGTTGGAAAAATCCATCAAAAAAAAAAGGTTTTACATTCAAACCCAGACCTTTTTCCTCCAGAAAAGCTTGTATGAAAAGAATTCCACCACGTTGTCATTAAGAATGGAGACAGACACAGACAGCTGAACTGCTGAGCCTTTCGAAACTCAGTATTTACACCCACTTAATTTCAGGACTGGCTTAAGTACCTGTTTAGTAATGGCAGGTAGTTTCACAGAATCATTCAGGTTGGAAAAAACCCTTGGGATCATCGAGTCCAACCATCAGCTCTACTCTACAAGTTCTTATGAGAAAAATTAGGCTTCAAGGCTAGCCCGTAAGAGAGGATGATGAGATTCAGCTGGCTGGATAGCAACAGAATCAGGTAAAGCATGAAGCATAAGTGAAAAAAAAAATGGTACTCTCACAAACACACAAGAAGTGGTCAGTACCAAGGCTACGATTAAATTATGAGTTTTACATGTGTTAAGGCAAAGTCCTAGAAAAAGGGAACACTGAAGGACAGTTGTGCATAGAATGAGACAGGAAAAAGAAGTGACAGTGACAGGGAAGGTGCTGACCCAATTCATGAATCTTTCCGATCCTTTTGGCATATGAAAAATGGGACCTCCGTGTCTCACAAAACAGAAAACATGCCAGGACATCGTTGACACAGGCAGAATTTCAAGTAAGGCATGGATAAATGGGAGTAATGTCCCAGACATGGTGTCATCAGGTACAACAAGGTGCATTGGGGGTGTTAATGGAATTTGCAGATCGCTGTCGTCAGGTCAGCACCACAAACCCAGTACAGCTAGTTAATGATTAGAAATTACTGCCTCCAGATGGCTGTCATATCTCCTCTGTAGCCTGGGAGAAACGTATTGGTGACCTCAGGGCATTTCCAACTGGATGGGCACATGCAAAGGGCTAGCATCAGCCAGATCCTGTGCCATCTCCTGTCCCATGATTTGCCCATTCTCCGTGTGAACATGTAGGAACACCCCACATTGGCCTGTTCTGTCCAAAGACATTTCTGCAGGTGAGGAAAACCTCCAGTTTTAGATTACAGAAGTAACAGAGTTCGAAGGTACAGAGACAAAAGAGAGCAAGTAGCAAAATCCCTAGTGCAAATATGCTACCATTACACATTACTCTGGTGTAGTAAGACTACCATAGTTTCTAAATCTAAAGTTTAGAGAATTACATAAAAACATCAGCACTCTGTGACTTCCATCTACTAGCAAACTGTAACAACCAGATAAAAAGAGATATAATGGAGTGGCACGAACAATCTTTATCATTTTCATCAACTAATCATTTATCAAGTAACTTACCACAGTTATAGCATCATTCAGCAAAGACTCTCCAAACACCAGGATGTAAAGTTGCTCATTGACATGAATATTTTCAAAAACTGCTAGCACCGCCACAGGATCCACAGCTGAAATGAGGCTGCCAAAGAGCAAATTCTGCAGCAATGTGATATCAGTCAAACCAAATGCACTGATCTGGCAAATTCCATAAAGTGAAATTCCAATGCCGATGGCATTCCAGAGTGTGCCCACCACAGCATACCAGAATATGGTACCAAAGTTCTCAAAGAAAAGACGAGTTGGCATAAAATATCCAGCGTCGAGTACAATGGGTGGTAAAAGATACAAGAAAAAAACATCACTGTTCATTACAGGTGGGGACTTCTCCTCTGCTCCAAAAATAATCCCACCAAGAAGCAATCCAACCAGAATAAGGAGACAGCTTTCAGGTACTATAGAGGGCAACTTGTGATAGAGATGAAAGCCTTCAAAGGAAATTCAAACACAAGAAAGTGAAAAGGTTATTTGTACAGAATCCAAAAAAATATTCTGTATTCTGTTCTCTTAGTTTCCATAGCAAACAAACAGCAATCGCAGGACAATTCAATTTCCATTGCAAAGACTGAACTGGACCACCACAACAGGTCAAGGCAAATCTGTCAGCTAGGGTAGTTAATTCAGTTAATTGGTGGGGAGACACTCCAGTTAACAGACAGGCTGACTGGAGCAACTGTGTGCAAGGGTTCTGTTTGTGCAAGTGTGCAGTTTTTGTTAATGTGGAATCCTCCAGGAAAAAAATCCAAACACTTTTATAGGGCAAATTACATCCAGATAGAGAAAAAAAACCCACAACATAATAACCACCTTCTTCTCCATGCACATGTTCACAAAGGAGTTTAAGGAATATTTTCATTTAATTTTTGGAAGTCTTTTACCAGTCACTCATGGTCACTTCCCCAGCCACCATGGCATTTACAGACAGAATCATTCTTTTCATTTTAGCGGAGCCTTCAAGTTAATTTCACAAGAAACAACACATTTTCCATAAAGTGACACTAAGTTGTAGCCTGTATTATTATACTGTATTATATGAATTGTGGAAGTGTCAGGAGTCTCTCATAAAAATCTGTGCAAAGTACTGAAAAAATTAATTAAAAAAACGTTCTGAATGAGGACTTAATGGTTGAATGTTCCTTAGCCTACTGAAACTCTTGAAGCCATGCAGTTTTGATAGAAAGATTACCATTACTTGTAGAAGCTGGCTGCTGTAAGGACAATTTTGGTAATAAATGGGAAAAATTTTGAAGGAACTTACTCTGGCCAGTCTAATGGAACAATCAACCTTATGCACCAAGGTCACATTCCAGGTCCTGGAGATGCCAATCTTTTCCAGGCTCCTCCTTATCTATATTTGGCCCACATAATTATATAGAAAACTATCCACACCCACAAGATCCCACAATTCCTGCCTAACTAAAAAGCATTTAAATTATATTAAATGAGAGCTGCACGGAAACATTGGGTGTGGTAATAACGGGCGTCTATTTCAGTAAAACTATTTCAGTAAAAATCACACCTGTAGTCGAAACAGTTAAACTAGTGCAAGCTTGATATATTGTTCATATCCAGTTTCCCAATTTCAGGGTTCTGTATCTTGTAACACCTATTTTGTTAATTCTCTTTTCATCACAGATTTTTTCCAGGTAAAAGAAAGCCTGAACATAAAATTAGGAAAAACAAATGTTTAGGAAAGACCAAAGGGAAAGCTGTTTCAATCTATAGATTTTTTACTTACATATTCTACAGTTATTAAAGCTATTTTTTAAAGGTAAGCGGTTTAGGCTACATTTTTTTTTCTTTCTGGATGAACACAAGACTGCTTTTTAATATTTAGAAACAAGTTGCCTATGCAACTTGTTAGAAGGACTGCCAAATTCACTGCCATTTTTCAAAACCGGAATTACCAATATCCTATATTGGCAGAACAGGTAGTGACCCTGGAAACACAAGAATTTGCGGTTGGAGACTTGACACTTCACCTTTCAGCAGCTTCCACATAAACGTTTTATGGTTTGCCTTAGTTTCTGCAGTGGCAGGATGCCAAAATTTCCAATACAGTGACTGAAGTTTCCCCTGAGTAAGCAGATTTTGCTAAAAGTTTTTTTAAGACCTTTAGAAGTATCTTAAATCATTTTCTCAATAAAAATTGAAGAGAATTTTTGTAAATGCACCTTTTAATGAAAACAAAATACATGTCAACCAGTTGTAATGAAATGGCAATGAAATGTCTGTTGTGAATATAAAACCAAAAATCTTTTCCTTTTCTTCTTTACAAGTCACTTTGGAAAGTTCATACCCTCTCAGAGCTTCTGGCACTCCACCACATCCTTAAAGGTAACGGAAAGGATCCCACTAAGTTAAATGTGGGTTTTATCCACGTAAGCAGCATCGAAACTCCTGAAAGACTTCCTGCCTCAATGCAAAACCTTCAAAGGTGATCAGAGACAGGCTGTGGTTCCCCATTTAAGAGCAGAGAGCTAGGATTTAGAATCCAGTGCACATCAAGTCTGGCACAGGTGCCTGCAGGATGAGGGACATCTTCCCTGCTCTCATGGATCCACAGCTACATGGTCAGGAGCATTCTGCTAACATATCCCCTGCAGTGCATGAATACTCAGACTTTTAAGTTGAACACAGGACTACAGCTACTTTCTCCTCCTCTGACCCTGTGCTTGAGCTCCTGACTATGCATCAACCCAGCTTCAACAGCCTGGAAGATGTTTACCTTCAGGCCTTTGGGCAGTAGGACACTTGCCTAAAGTGCAAGTTCTGTACTCTTCAAGCTAAAGGTCCTAAGAGGCCTAGTTTCCTACTTGGGTGAAATCCAGTGATCTCTGATGCTGGAAATGCCACCGAGATGTGTACTGATTACACGCAAGTTTTCCAAGGGCTCTCTGAGCAGCTTAAACCTTTTTTCAGGAGGTAAGTGTTGGAAGGATACCAGCTCAATTCCCAGAAGAAACACTTCTAATCATGTGTTTGTGATTAACATAGAAGTTAGGGAAATCTGGATCAGTTAGACAATATTTTATAGGTTTAGTACCATAAGAATTAAGCAAAACTGGGAGACAGGTAGACTACTTTCACTGCCTAGAGACTGCAGTATACTTTGAGTGCACTGGGTCCTACTTAATATACTCATGGAGTCTGTTGGCATGTAACATACCTCCTATATGGTATCACCACACAAGATAAGAAATAAGTAGAGGTAGCCAGTAAATAACAATTCTGTTCAAAGCAATTTCTTAGATTTCAAAGTGTGTCTTTGTTCTATGCTGGAATAAAAGCCACCATGTTTCTAAATTTCTCTGTGAAAATGCAGCTTGTCAAAATGTCCAGGTTCTGCTTGACAACTCCAGGTTTTCCCTTTTCATGCTGTCTTTCTTGCTCCCTCTAAATCTAGCCTACAATGACACAATCACAGACAAGATCTGAGAAACCTTTCAGGTAAATCCCCTATAAAAATCAGCAAATGCCGGAACATTTCAGCTCCAGTGAAACTGGACTTCTGCAAAAACACATTTGTTCAAAAAGGCTCCAGCCGGGCAATAAGCAGGTGCTGCAATACAGCTGTCTTTGGGACCCTTCACACTGCGAGAGCTGTTATTAAATGAGATCGTCTGAGCTCCTTGCAGCTGAAAAGACCTTAGGGTTCCGTTCATAAAGGTTTGCTACTCGGCAGTGCCAAGTGCAAGCATTCAGCGCCTAGCCCCAGAAAGGAATTTGCGATGCCAGATTAAGCACCGAAGTTTCCTGGGTAGTGCGAGACTCGAGATGGATTTCATGCCACCTGGCATGACAGGGGCAAGATGCCTGTGCTGCCGGACAGGGAAGGCTGGGGAAGGGATGCACCAGAGAGCCTCCTCTCTTGCAGGGCTGCTCTCAGGGCTACAGGCAGCAAGAGCATCTGGAAAACCCCTTTCCATTCCTCTGAACTGAGACACACATGGCCCATTCTTAGTAACACTGTAGGACGTGGCAGAGCCAATATTTCTGTATCTCGGTGGTTAGAGAACTGCCCATCCACGCTACCTTCAATACAAAAGAAGGCACAAGTGAGTGAAAAATTGACGCCATGGGAATGTGAGTTCAGTGACGGGTCTCCTGGGAATTCACTTGCTGGATAAGGAAGCACAGACGGGGCTCCAGGAGCAAGAACTGGATGTTCCTAATTCCAGTCCTGGAGTCAGGGCGCCGGCAGATAGGCGTGGTGAAGCTGAGCACCGCCACACCTAGGGCCTCTCCTGGATTCGGCCCTCATTGCTTAGCACACACACACTTGTAACACCAGAGGTGATGCCCTAGATTAGCCACACTAGCTTTTGTTTGGTGTAACTGAAGGGATTTCAAAGTTACATGCATTCTTCCTCATCTATGCTGTTTGCTTGTTCGTTGTACTTCAGTCATATTGGCAAGTAAGTCAGGTAACTTTTTTTTTTTTTTTACGTTTTTGATGCCTATGCACTAGCAAAATATCAGGATAGTCAGAGTGCACAGTCCTACAGAAATTATATATTATTGTGTATATATGTGTGTTTACATGTGTCAAATGGCTTCCCTGTGATCTTTAATAAAACAAACTTTTTCACTAGTCTTAGTTTATTCAACAGTTCTTGCTGTACCTAAACTCAGAAGCCAGAGCAACTTTACAATACTCAACTGGTTAAGTTCTTTACCAAGCTCCCTATTTTCTGGCTATTACAGTTCATTATATACTTGTATGTATCACATTTGAACTCTGTCCTGATTCTACACCTAAATACACGCTCAAGACTAAGTATGCATCTTTAATGCATTAAGATACATGCATCATGGTACCTGCATCCTTAATGGATGCAACATACAATATTTCTGCAGAAAGGAAAGAAGCCATAGCAAGTTGCTTGGGTAGAGGATCAGGCCCCCAACTATAATGCCAGGTGTGGCAGGAGGTGAATACAAATTTTTGTTTTTGCAGAATCCTAATTACCTGATCACTAAACCAGAATGTGACAGTCTATTTCAATGTCCCAAGCAGAAGCCAAAGTTTTAGGTTTTATCAAAATATTTTGTCAGAATGGGTACAATCATAGAGGGGTTTTTTTTTATGGAAATGTGCACTGCAAAAGCAGAGTTCTGTATCAAACAACTGGAATATGAGTAAACATCTTTGGTTTTTTTGTCCCCACGGCTTTATTACTTAAATTATCTTCTAGTCAAGAAGATACAAAGTCAATCATTTGCGGAGATTTACTGATTTTTAAATGGCTCTCTAGTACACCTTTATCTGATAGTCCCTAGATTATAATACTGTGCTCATGTTTCTGTTTGGAACATAGAAAGCTAATTAAAAAACTTTATATATAAGCTGCACAAAACACCGTGAAACTATGCAATACAAATATTTTCCACATGAGGGAAGAGGTGGCCTTTCTTTCTCACTCAGTGCCGGCTTTTTTGCCTTTCTCGGGACATAAATGAATGGTGGGAAAGTACGACGAGGAGGCTTACTCTACCCTCATAAATATTTGCTTTCCATCGATCCGTTGTTCTGTTCTGAAACTGTCATTACACCCGGCGTTATTTTAAGAAAAAGAAGGCAGTGCTCAAACGACAGCCGGGTGACGAAGGAAAAGCCAGCGGCGCACTGGCTCAGCTCTGCGTTTTACAGTCCTCGTAGCCCGGGGTTTTACGCGTTGCTGCAGAGGGCTGGAGGGAACCTCTTTCCTCCTCCGCACCTTTCCTAACCGAGAAAACCCCATCTTCTGCCAGCCCAGTCGCGGCCGGGCAGCAGTTACAACCAGCAAGAGAATTCCCGGCTAACAGCTTCTCTCTGGCGGGGAAGTGCAAACGTGCACGTTTTCGGCCGAAAACGCGTTTCCGGCCGAAAACGCTCACCAAGCCCCATTCTGAGAAAAAGCAAGCACGGAGGAC
>NW_020799091.1:67493594-67521327 GCF_003259725.1 Athene cunicularia
GCCCCCCGCCGCCCCCGGGCCCGGGTGCGAGCCCGGCTGCAGCGGCGTGCGGGGCTCCCGCGCACCGGTTGCTGCCCCGGGACGCGCCGAGACGAACGGGCCCGCCAAGGCAGAGGCGCGGCCGGGGTGGGCTCCGCGGGTGCCAGTCCCTCGGAAGGGCACCGGGCGCAGCCGAGCCGTACCGCTGCACCTGTCCGTCCCGGCAAACCAGCTCCGAGCGCTAACACGCTCGGAACGGGCGGGCACACGCCCCTGTGTACAGACACAGCCCTACACAGGTCGGCTCTACGTACAGCTGAGAGGATTTTGGGTATGAATTTAGTAGCTGACTTTTAGATACATGTAGAGACGACCTGTGCAGGGATGTGTATGTATATACATGTATTCCAACAGGTATACACGTATGCCTGAACACATACACGCATGTGGATGTGCCTAAGTGTGTGTTTGAGGAAAGTGATTTTTGCATACGTATGCGTATATATGTACGTGTAGGAGTATATATGCGTGTTGCCATTGACAAGTACAGGAAAGGTGCTTCTACCAAGTACGTGAAAGACAACATTCCGTTCCCACTAATTAAGGCTTAAATTCTGTTCATTCAGAGATTTAAATGAACGTGCTCTGTATACATAGATGAAGATACGTTCATATATATATATGTATGTATATACATGTCATATGTATATTACATATTGTACAATATATGATAAATAGTATATAAAGTACATTCTATAGTTATAAAAATATATAGTATATGAATATATATTATCTATATGTTGACCCCTATCAAACACGTGATAGGCACAATCCGGTTCCTGCTCATGACATTCTGCTAATTCAGAGTTAAAAGATCACACTGTATAAACATATACGAGCGTTTATACATATATTATCATATATATGTATATAAATATACAACTGATAATATATTTACGTGTGTGTGTGTGTGTGTGTGTGTGTGTTTTGATGATATTGAACATCTGATTGAACATGGCAAAATCCTCTTCCTGAAGGCACTGGGGTTTGGTTCTGTCAGACACTGCTGAGCACTGGCTTTCTGTATTTCCTGAAAGAATGGAATCTCATCCACAATTTACTCATGACTTCACCGCTTATGAGTAAGATAGTATTCCAAAGCTCAAACTCATAAAATCTTTATGGTGCACTGTTCTGCGTGCCTCTGTAGCAAAGCATGACTTTCCTGACTTCAAATAAAACTAAAGCAGGTAGTAAGAGCTCTCCTTTTTTTTCCCCAAATATAAAAAAAATAACCAGTGGCTACCATTTCTGTAAGGAGTTATAGCTCAGAATCAGTTAGCTGAGTATCTGTAGATGTCATTTACCCCCAGATCCTGAAAACAGGGCACAAAGCCTGTGGTTTTAATGACAATTTTTTAAAAATGACACTAATAAAAGTTTTTTCTTTATTTTATCTGCAAGTCACTCAGGAAAAAGTATTTGAATATCAAACTAGTGTATGCACTGTTGAATCCCCTAGCTGCATGTGATGTCTTTACAGGTCATTTTATTTATTATACTGGATTCTCTAAAATAAGAGAAACAGATAAATATTGCCAATTCTGAGGACATTTCCTTTATATGGAAAAAAATACAAAAAGTAAATGCTCTGTCATTCCTGAATCACTTGGTCCCTTTCAAAAGGCTGACCATCCATCAGAAGAGAAGTTTAACCCCTGGATGAAGGAGACAGCATTCTCTCTCACATGCAAATCAGACTGTAAATCATAAATTCAGTCTAAAATCATAAGATCTGTAATTGTACTTGCATATTGCCTTTTATGACCTTTCCTGCAGCTGAAGGAAGCCTTTCTGAAAAATACACTTATGAAAGTGTCAGTACCTGCTCTCTTAGGAGCAGTGCCACAGATCGTCTCTGTCTGCAGAATATTGCACTGGACTGAGAAATATCTTCAATAATGTCAATGAAAAAGCATTGGCAAGAGCAAGCTGGCCAAGGTTATTGGAGGTATGGTTATTTATATACTGTCCCATCGACCCTTTTCTCTAATATCACCTCATAATCCCCCTCTATGCTGGGATTCATATCCCCATTCAATAATCACAGCAGAAATATGCTGTAAAGCAGGGAACCAGACCCCAAAAATGTAGCCCTGCAGGCACTGGGAAATGATGAACAACTGGATTTTCAGTTTGCCGTAAGAGGTGAAGGAAGACTTTTGGTGGGAAAATGTTGAGGCATGAAAAGTTGGAGGAAGGTCCCTTCTCATGGAAAATGTTCATCATTGCCGCCCTTTTCATTGCAGGCAGTGAGGGATGACAGAGCTCGGTTGCTGCAGACTGGCAGAGACAGACAGATGCTTTGGCACCAAGGTCATGCCTTTACAATCACAAAGTCTCTTCCAGACACAGATATATGGAATCTTTCTTTGGGCATCATCCACATATTTGCCGTAATTATCCTTTTACTTTCCTTCTTTCTAAAAATAATAGGGCACATGCAACAGAAATCCTTTTAGCTCTGACACTGCTGTGGGTCTGGGTACTAGACTAATTTTTTCCTCTTTTTAAAATAATATCATGAAAATGAGAAGTTAATTGGTAACTGGGAAGGGGGAAAAAAATGAGGGAAATGTCATTAATCCTAAGGCTGGTGACTTACATGCCAGTAATAAAAAAAGAAATAATATATAGACACAGACCCAAAAAACTGGGAGAGCGAAGAAAACTGGAGTTGAGATTAATTACTCAAGTTGATAATGCCTATTGCGACACCAAAATAGTTTTATGGATGGATTGTGTAGATGAGAATATCCAACATCTGGATAGGAATTGCCTCTACAAGATAGTGTGATACAGCAGGGAAGTGGCCCATATTTGTCTTTGGATCTTGTTGAAGTAGATGCAGTGCAGGTCAGTACCGTATAAGGTGTTGAAGGTCTTGTGGAGTTTCTCTCAGTATTTACAGTATATGCGGCTTTTCATTGCCATCAGTCCTGTGCAGCAGGTCCCACAGATGCTGAAGGGTTTCACCACCGGTGGAAAGGCTTTAAATCCAGGCAGAGATTTGCCTGAGAGTGCAGAGTGGGGTGTGATATTCCCATTTTCTCTGCTTCACCCAGGCTGCATGAGACAGCAGCAACAGCTTCACTCCACTCCACCACCCCTCGCACTGCACCCAGCCCTGCTGGTATCTGCACAATAAGCAGCTCCTCTGGACGGCATGGCTGGGGACATCGCCATAGGGAGAAAAATATTTCCAAGTCTCAAAGCTGCCCACAGTAGAGGGAGGGGGCTCCCCTCAGCCAGGGAGAGTGACAGAGGAGACGTGAAGGTGTGTCCCTGGCGCCGCGGTGTCTCGTCATGGCTCTGCCCCTGACAGCTCAATGCATCTGCTCTCACTTCAGAACAATTTTCTGTCGGGTCACTCCGCACCATTTCAATGATAGCACAAACAGAAAGCACGTACACTGCACTTGCCTTATTGTACTGATCCATAGAGGACCTTCCCGCAATGCCCCCACCAATGCCTCACTGCCCGCGCTGTGCCGCGCCATCTGCACCCGGGTGTACTTTCATCTCTTTAATTCTGCTCACAGGCATTGTCTGTTTTACCAGATACAGTGCTAACAGCATTTCACGTGACAAAGTGCATGCTATTTTATACATCAAGATGGTAACTCACATAATTCAGTTTGTTTACCTTTTAATCCATTTACTGATTACTACTGGAAATTACTACCAGAACAAGGAACCGCTCAGGCTATCCACAGCATGCTGTTTGGGAAAGAGGCATTGACAGTCACACCACACAGGTTTGCAATAGCTCAGGTAGTTCATACAGGTGTTATGACAGTTTAGTTTTACTTTTGCTATAGCAGGCATTGGGACTTCTTCATTGTAGATACAGCTTTGAGTTACAGGGTTGTACATCATCCGTTATTATTAATCCAACTTTATCTATACAGTAGGAAAAGATCTAGCTTTACTGCTATTATCAAAACTCTGCTTTCATGAAAAAAAAGTGCTGATTTGAAAAATGAGGATTCTCACTGTATCATAAATTTAGCTACATTTTCAGGGAATCCCTAAAAATCATGAGGTCATATTTTCATACTTAATTTTGTGACCTCTCTTTAATATCAAGGCAGCATTTTTGGACAATGTTACTGTGACTATTTCAATAATCGGATCTCCTACAACACATATCTCCTATATGTGTTGTCCAGTAAATATGATAAAAATATCAGAAAGGTTGAGGGAAAAATAATAAATTCATTAATAAATATTTGTCCCCAATTTTCATTGCTGTTTTACTTTGACAGACATTTCCAGCAGATTAAAAAAAAATATATTATTTTCTACTGCTGATATTTTATGTTGATGGAAATCAACTCTGTGCAGCAGAGCTTTTAGGTTGCATAGTACTTAAATTTTCCCTGACACAGTCTAGATAGCAGTATTGTAAAATCTGTGTTCCTGGTTCAGAAGAAAAGCATAAATTTCACCCTTCTTCCTAGCCACTTCTCTAAAACAGACATGAACCATCTTGCTGAAAAACATCAGTGCATTACTAAAATAAAGTTGTTAAAAATTCTAGTATTTCCATTAGAACAAGGAAGGAAGTTTTGGGGTTACCTCAGGTAAAAAGGTGGTTCTTGACATCTGCAGATACATGGGATGCACAGTAACAGAGGGAAAACCTGTGCCTGCAGTACATGCAGCAGGGATGTTCAAAGAGTTAAGGGAGAACAGGCACCAAAGGGTGACATAGATCTTTTTTAGTAATTCAGAAATAGCTTCAGTGGAGATTTAAGGATTATAAAATACAAACGTGCTTGGCTGAGAGTTGTTTTGTTTGGGAGGGGAGCTGGTCGCTCAACTCCATGCATTATGTTAATAAATATTTCTCAAAATCTCTCTTCCAGTAGGGGTTAGACCCTTTTTATGAAGGCTATAGCATCAGGGCCTTGACCATGTAATTCTGTCTCTAAATCCATTAATTAGTGAAAGAATATCTCAGCTGTCGAGTGATTTATTATATTAAATCAATAGTCCATTGAGGATGTGTTTTTCCACAGACTTTTCCAGGGCTGCTTAGCAACCGTCCCCATAAACCAGGTCCATTATAGCTTCTTCCTCATATGGGCACTTTAATGGCAGCAATTTAGTTATGCAGGTCTGAACTTTGGTAAGCCATTTTAAGGCCCTTACGATGTTAACTGTTGTGTCTGCACAACTCTGGTTTTAAATTGGAAAGAGTTGAGAAAGGGCACAGGTATTGGCAGCCACCTAATTTTCCAGAACCCAAGGAGTGGCAGGAGCAGCAGACTACATGACTACAGGCACAGAGCACCAAGGGAGGAGCATAGCTGTTTTTTTAATCTTCGAAATCAGCCCCGTGAATGAAGCAGCAGCGAAGCTGAGCATGAGTTGGCCAGTGCTGAATTTAGAGTGATGCATTCTGCTTCTTTGGGGTCCCCTGAGGGTGCACGCAGGAGCTGCTGCCCCGCAGCACCAGTCACAGTTATTCCAACATGAAGCCCTGAAGGAGCAATGTGCTGCTGCTTCTGCTGTTTATGGGCAACCACCTCAGAGAGACAGAGCTAATATGGGTACCAGAGTAATTGCACCTGTGTGAACACTCTCCCAAAGACTTTTCCTGAGGCCTTCCCCAGCCAGCTGGTGTGTACACAGGCACTTCTGCTCACCATGAGTAAGCATCTCTAGCAGGTTCAGTCAGAAGGCTCTGGGAGAGCATTTTGTGCCTCATACCAACTAACAGAAAGGTTTTTGCAGCCCTGCGGGTCATCAGCATTAAATATTATCCCAAAGAACAAAAAAGGGACCCATCGTCAGCTACTGCAGGAGTGAGTGATGGTTACAGGTTAAGTGACATTTCTAGCTCTAGAGGGACACTTGTAGACCAGGAAGGCTAATAACCCATGAAGTTAATTTTTGCCATTACTTGAAAGTAAAGTGCACTTCTTCTGCTCATAAGACAGGCAAAATCAAGATGAGCTGCCCGGAGGGGGATTGTGCTGTTTTACCTTTCTTTCATTACTTGTGTCCAGGTGATCTGGGTATCACTGGTAAATGACATTGTTGAGCACATTTGCTGAAAACCCAGAACTTGAGATAACAGACTGGTCTCCATCTCTTAAGGTTTAGAACAATCTAATTGTTTAATAGCTAAGCAACATGTTTAATGTTTAAACTGTAAATTCCCTCTTTAGCTTATTCTGCACCAGGACACTTGGTCGTTGAATGATTTCTGAGGCTGTGTCCCCACTCTGGCTGTCAAAAGTAGCCACTGTTCTTAAGCCTAGCACCTGTCACTGCCATGAATACAGAAATACTAATTTAAATGTTTAACTTTGGGGGGAAAAAAAGTTAATGACTGAAAGAATGCCTCCAGTTTCAGCCTTACGGTGGCATCATAACCGACAATGAGAATTTTCCTTTGAAAGCAGAGTTTGATAGGTTTATAAACTTGTTTTTGAATGCCTTCCCATAAGTTCAAGTGTTGGAGTTGGTGACTGAAGTGATTCCTTTAGTGCTACAGCCTATATTTACAACTCTGGCAATGTTTAAAGCAAAGAGAGTAGCATCTATTTGCAAAGGGCAAGGTAAGGGCTATAGTCCTATAGTCCTGGGAGGCCTTCTGCTAAGCTAACTTTTCCTACTGGCTTTTTGTCAGTAGATTAATGGCCCAAGTATGTTGAACAAATGTTGCTTTCAAAACCGCTGAGGTCTTGGGCTTTTTCTTTTCCTGAAGTATATTTAATTTAAAAATAAATGTTACAATGTTTTTCGAGCAGCTCTGAAGCAAGAAAAAATATGTCCAGGCTGTGCTCTGTCTTGACTCAAATCAACAGCCACCTTATTCTCAGACTGTCCTACCATGACCTGTTCCTCTGGCCCAGGAGCTTTCTTCTCTGTGCTTGCACTCAGCTCATAAGCACAGCCTAACGTCTGCTTCCCCCTTCACCAACATGAGACGGTTTGTATGGGCATAGCAGGTTAGATTCAGGCCCTTGATAAGTGCTTTCTTAAAAGGACTCAGATCTTCAGGAGCAGTCTAGAAATGGTTACTGGGGTTCCTTACAAGAACATCATCCTGTAGTCAGTGATGCAGGTCAGTTTATAACCAGTTGCTGGAATTGCTATCTGTATGTGGGTAGTACAGGGAGCTGCTCACCCCATGGCCCCTTTCTCACCTGCCCCTTTGTTTCTGACACCCTCTTGTCTCTCCCCTTTACACCAAGAACCCACCTGCAAAATGTGAACACACTCACCCTGTGCTTGCTCAGTCAGAGCTGACCTGCACTAGTCATCGCTGAGCCAAGAGTAACTGTCCTTTCACAATGGCAAAATCCCCTACCTTAGATCCTTCACAATCCTCAAAGCTGACTCTCTGTCCTGGGTATGTATATGTATTCCAAAGAAGCCAGGGAAGTGTTCCTGGCAGCTGAAGCAGCCCCAATACAAAGAAGGTGTTTTGCAGTTCGAGCTGCACTAAAAAGTAGTTTGCGAATTGCTGCAGCGGTCAGCCAAAGAACTAACTGCCTGTATATTGATACTGTCTATACAGGAGTTAAATAATGAGCATATGTTAGTTAGGAAAAGAAGAAACCTAGAGTAGGTGATATTTTCTACAAACTTTCTGTTATGGTACAGAAATACACATTTCAGGAGTTGATGAACTCTTACTTTTTGGTGGTTTGAGTTTATGTTTTGATTATCTCTCCCCAGTTTTCCTTATTTCTTATTTCTCTTTATCCAGCCTACTCATTAATTACTCATTGCTTGCATCTCTTATGTCACCTTATTTTCACTACAGAAAGTTAATAAGTCCTTGCAGAATCTTTAACTGCTGATCTCAGCTGCTTGGCTTTATGACCAGTAGACAGCTGGTGGGAACATAGCTCTTCCACCTGACTTGGTGGAAGTCTAGCTTTAAATTTTACAAAGAATATTATATATGGCTTATTTTCATGTAAACTAGTCTGGTTCATTGTTATTCCAAAGTCATGTGTAAAAATAAACCTTCCTCACCTCTTCACATAATCCTGTCATTGGGAAAGTGAGCACAGAACAATCAGGTAAGAAATTAATGAAAATCATTCACTCATTCAAGAAGAACTATCATGGGAAAGTCCACCCTCCCCAGTGCTGCATAAAGTGTGTTTGGGAGAAGACAGACAGTGAGGCTATGGGAGTTAAAAGAAAGCCTTTGGTTTGAAGTTCCCTGTAGGCACCATAAACATAGAATCAAAGGGACTGTGACTGTTAAACTCTGCCTCATCACTCCAGAGATAAAGGGTATGGTGTTCCGCTGTATACAAAACCCTCCCTAACCCACAGCCTGTTTTTTAGTACTTCCTAAGTGGCATAGCATCAGTACATGGGGTTAACAGAGTCTCAGACTAAAATATTCAATGTTGCAGTGGTTAGAATGAGCAGCAGTCAAGCATCAAAATCCTTTGTTTTATAGAAAGAGCTTTCAGTTGATCTCGGAGATGATATGGTTGAATCCCATGCCTCATTTAACCTTCCAAAAGAGCATAAAGAAAAATGTACAATATTTTCATTATCAGAGTTTTCCAAATAAAAAATGAAGAGTAATAGGATGAATTACTAATATTATAAAACTTTTCAAGGCATTTTAATGGCATTTTAAGTTGGAAAGATGGATACAGAAGCTTTCAGGAATTGAAAATGTGGACAATTCTTTGGAAAGCTTCCAGACGAGTGAAAACTTCTGTTAACAAACTCATGGTTGCTGGCTGCTATAGAAACAAATGGGACATGTTGGCATCATGAGGAAGATGGTAAATTTTCTTTGTCTCAGTGAAATGACTTCAGTTAACTTCAACAGCATTTGATAAACTTTTGAAATGCAAGATATATGTAACTTGTACCACTGGAAAAATCTGATGAAGCTTTTCAGTGGTCACAATCCCTTGGTAATCAGTATCACTTTGACTCCCATACACTCTGTATCTGTTTATATTCTGGGTTTGATTATATTGCAATACTAATATTTCAGTAGAGAACAAATTTACTGCTTCTGCATGGTCTAATACCCAGCCTCTTCTCCTTTATATATATATATATATATATATATATATTTAATATCTGTATATATACATTTACACACACACATATATATGTGTACAATTTTATTTATATTTTATATATCCTTCATGTAATTAGCTCTGATCAACAGCCCTACATTTTAAATTATTTCTCCCTTTCTTCATGAATGCAGATATTGCAACTGGAATCTGCTCCTGTATTTTTAAATCACTTCAGCTAGGCATAGATACTTAAATGTTAAGAGTTTCCAACTTAATCCCAAGCATTTACAAGTTATATATAAAAAAAAAAAAAAAGCAGCAGTAGGATTTGATCCCACAATTACATATGGGGGATCAAAATGTGAGCATACCTTTTAATCAGAGAAAGGGCCGCACAAGGCAAAAAACACACAAACAATAAAATCTCAAGAAAACTATTTTAATAAGCATAGCATAGGAAAGTGTGGAGGAAGGGTAAAGTGTCTTTCGATGTCTACAACAAACAAATCTACTCACAGAAGCTATGTCAGGATAGTTTATTGAGAAGATTATATCCATTTCCTTGTATTTTAACCAGCCTCTGATTGCTTTCTTGTGCAACAGTCTTTCCTGGAACATTACATCATGGAAAAAAAAAAAAGGCGGTGCAATTATGTTCATAGTCATTAACTACTGGTATTTTTTTTAACTCCTCCTGAGTAACTCTCCATCTATACCTCCTGAGGAAGTGATGTACTGCCAAAAATGAGAATTAGCAAAATTTATAACAGAATTGGCAAAAAGTGTTATCATCTCTTGATACACAGTGATAAGTAAATGCCCTTCTCCATTTGCAGGTACCTTGGAAAATGACAGGAAAATAATAATGCCAGTTCTGCGGAAAAGAGCAGAGGCTACATATCTGTCCCATGCAATCAACTTCTGCTTGTCTTGTGGTGAAGTAAGTTTGTCACATAAGCAGTTATGTTCTCATCTCAGCTAGACCAGCATGTTGGTGCCAGTCCTGTAATGGTAGCAAAAACCATCCCACAGTGTTTGAAATAAACCAGAGCAGCTAGTTATCTGAAAAACCTCAGAGGGGAAAGAGGAATCTGTCTGACCTGTGTCTTCTGTTGTAGAAGTCAAATGCCTTAAAACTTGAAGATGCATGAAATCCATCAGTGAAGGACTAAAATTTTTGATCCTACATGTAGTCCAGCCCTAGCAGTGGGATTCAGACTAGCTCAGGACAATACACATGTGGTCAGATGTGTTTCTAGGGCAAAATAGATGGGGTTCTTAGATGAACATGGGCACAGGGCTCATGATACAGATGTTGATACAGCTGTTCTGGAAATTGCTTTTTTAGAGCTAATGCAAGTATCCAGGAACAGAACTACAATAAAAAGTATCAGTATGCTTCTAACAACTGCTCACAACTTCAACCCCACCATTACAAAAAATGTGTACAGATGATGCTTATAGAAAGACCAAAATCTATTAAAATGTCTTCAACTCTTCAGTAAAAGGTATTCAGTATTTTATTGCCAGGGTGGCTCACCTGTCCTTCAGCAATGGCATCTATGTCCCACCTTGTCACCCTGGGCTCTATTTAGGGGTCCCTGGGCTCTACTGAGAGCTCCTGGCAAGGAGCAGGCACTTCAAAGGGGTCTCTTTGTTGCTTCCCAGTACAGGCTCATCAGTCACTGACTTTAGATGCTGTATCTTACAACTGAGCATGAAAGGACCCCCAGGTTGATAGGCTGAAGCCAGATGTAGTGGATTCCAACCCCTCATTTTTCCTGCTTCTGCCATTAAAAGCACAGGCCAAGCTAAGCAAGGTGCCTCCCCCCTCATTGTCCACTGCATGTACCTCTTTTCATTATTTTTTCTTACAGTACTGGGTTGGAATATGAGTTTTGGCCATTGCTAAGATGCTTGTAGCTGTGTGCATTGTCCAGGTATTCCCCAAGTGACTGCTCACAGGAGGGGAAAGGAGCCATTGATGAGGGGTTGGACAAGATGACCTCCAGAGGTCCCTTCCCAACCATTCTGTGATGAAAATGGATTTTACCTATCAACTTTGCAGTAGTTGCTACTCCGGAAGCTTTTGACAAAGCCTTCTGTGCTGGGATTGAGCCTTAGATGTGTCCCACCTGCAGCATGCTAAAACAGGATGAGCAGAGAGATGCAAATTGCCAAAATCACAATGGTCAAAAGAATGGCAGGTTCAGATGCAGTTTTTGGAAACAGGCATAATTGTTAGGGTTCAGAGCTGGCGCTGAGCAGAGAAGTTGGCTTCTAACTCAGGAGGTCACTAAAACTCTGGGTTTGGACTGTCCAGTTTACCCTAAGAAATCATGCCCAAATGCTTCTGTGTGAGGCCAAAACCAGAAAATATGTAAGTCTCCTCACTGTAAAAAATCAAGCAGTTGACCCAACCAGCAATTACTGCAGGATCCAGATAATCTCCACATACACAGAGGAGGAGAATTTTGGGGCTGTTTGAAAGAGAAAATCCTGCCTTGTTGAACTCAGTTGCAAAAAAATCCAAATCCAAATATGATTTCACCCTATATTATACTCTTGCCAGTGTGGAGATTTTTGGTTATAGATAAGGATCAGCCAGGGTTTATTGCAAAGTTTATTTTGTAGTAAGTCTGTAGCAGCAATTAAAGTTCCAAAACAGTTTTCACATACTAGTAATTTAAAGAAAAGTACATCTCTGAAGATGTAATTTTCCATTTTTAATCTCGATCCAAAGATATTCTTTAACTTTGAGCAAATTCCTGTCAAACAGTTATAATTGTATGAAAAAAGATACTTTTCCAGATGTAAAAAAAAAAAAAAAAAAAAAACTGACTTTTTCCTTTCTCTTCTATAAGATAAGCCAAAAGAGTTGACCTCTGAAGACTGGTACATAAATAACCACCCAGGAACTTGTTCATAAATGAACTGTAAGATTAAACTGGAAAAGAACTAAATTATAAAGCCTTAATGCTGGGTAATAAGAATGCACAACAGAAAAATTACAATACAATATTTTGATTCCTTTTGAGTCACAACCTGAGGTAGCAAAACTAATACATGTGGAACTGGGGCTCAGCTTTAGCACAGATGTTCGAGCATGAATGAATTCAGCCTTCAGTGATAAAATTGTAGTTATACACAACATAAAAAATTTTCATTTTAGGATTATGTCAAACAACCTAAACAAAATAATTGTCCTATCAGAAGGTAAACTTGGCAGAAAATAATTATTCTTTATATTGAATGGTTCTATGTGCTACTCTTACATAGAATTAATTTACTTAATGTATAAACTCTCCCAGGAATAAAGCCTTTTCTTGGGTTATCTTTAGAAGAGTGAGTGAGTAACTGGAGTCCTTTAACATGTAGAGGTCTTTCTAGGATGCTAGATATAATGAGGCAAAGAAATCTTTGATCCAACCTACCACTGTACTGCGCATCCTGACCTCTCTCTACAAAACTGTGTCAGACTCATGCAGAATGAAAAAAAAAAAAAAAAAAAAAAAGACATAATTTCCCAGAAGTCAATGAAGATCTTTACCAGAATCATTAATTATATATGGAAGATACATCAATACTTCCTCCATGCCTGACAGTGTGACATTCTCAAATAGGTAGCTACAATATTTGGGTTTATTGTGAAATTTGTATAAGATATCATAACATTTACGGCATCCATAACACATGCAAATCAGGATTGATTTTATTACTTTATATTTTGTATATCTTGATGTTCTTTGACTGGCAGAGCAAGTACACCTCTAATATCTAGCTGAAATAATGCACCGATCTATTATTTCATTTTCTGATTTTATCTATATCAAAAAAAGATATTGCTTTTCATACTTTTTATTAAAAACAGAATTAACTTGTTTTTTCCCTCCTTACACTTGCAGAAATGATTCTCTACAAAACCTGAATGAGGATACCATAAAGGATACTAGTAAAGTGTCATTACCAATATCCATTGTCGCTTGTGAGAAGGACGTTTTAGGATCAGAGGGACACCAGTGGTTCTGGAAACTATACTAAAAATAAAATTTTTCAGGCTCTGGTGGAGACATTAACAAATTAAAATACCTGAACTGGGAAAATTCTTATCTTGTCATTGAACTCTCATTCAGTAACAACGGACATCGAAGAGAAAAAATACTAAACTATATTGATGTGGCGCCCAGAAGAGTCAAACAGTGTGGGTACCAATTGTTTACTGGACAGCTTGGAAACAAAATATCTTTGACAGTATGAAGCCCTGACCCTCATTTATGCTTCTGTTTAATACTGAGTAGTCCTTAGCAAAGGCATAAGTAAAAAAAAAAAAAGGACATAATACACCATTTTCCAAAACTACCCAGCTCTTAATGGAAGTTTTCTTATGATTTTAATGACTTTAATCATACAGGATCAATCCTTAAATGCTTGGCTTTATTGAGACTACACCCAAACTTGAAGTTAAGCATTAAGGTCCAGATCCTTGTGGGTATTTACGTGTTTAATTATTTTCCTGGATCAGAACTAGCCCATAAAGACGTTCCAAATTCTTGGTCATAAAGGCATGACAGTTCCTAGATACTTGTCTCTGCCCCAGGCAGCCCGCCAACTGAAAAGCTTCTTTGCCTCAAAACTTCAAGAACACCGTGTGTCAGGCTGGCAGAGGGAACTGGTCACTAAATTCAGATCACGTAATATATACAGGCATGATGTTTTCTTTTGGTGATATAAACTCCTGGAATGCAGTATAGTCCTTCAGAAAACCACATCTCCCCTAGCTGTGTTATGTCTTCTGTCTTCATGCCAATAGTTTTTGATTCCACACTAAAAAAAGGAACAAATTGTCTAAAAATATTTTTCAAAAGGCAACCATCCTGATAAGGATTCTGACTTCAGTGGGTGTTGGGAAACAGTCTTTTTCATATCCAACCTGAAAGCCTCTCCCTTTTAGCACAGTTTACTTCTGGTACTGTTTAATCCTAGGAGAGGATTTGAAAGTGTCACCTTTCCTTTTTGGCTCCTTAAATACATTGCTTAATTCCATCAACAGAGGTCACTGCAGCTCTTTTCCTCTTTGGTGAAAGCATGCTTTTTCCAGCAGATAAAGCAGACTTAACGCTCTCGGCTAGCAGAGTTATAGTTAGGGACTGGTACAGGAAAATTTATACATAGTGGGAGGCTGGGACTAAAAAAAAAATAAAATATATCTTTTGAGTTTTGGAACTTAACCTCATTCATGCAAACTTGTTTATAGTGATGTTTGGGGCTTTGTCACTGCATCTATCTTTCTTTTCATTACCTAGGAACAAGCCCTGCAAATCTGGTCTTGGCATCAGCTGTTATATCTGCTCTGCAACTCTTGGTAAATCCGTATCGGGCATTTTTGCATTAGGGAAAAATAAGAAAAAGGCTAAGACCTGATTAACAAATTTGTCAGCAGTCATCACTCTCATTTGAATCCATGTTTGCATACTTATGAAAATGATGGGGAAAGATTTGGGGATATTTATCATTAAGAGGACTTCAAGCCAAAGGGTCCATTTGAGCCAGCAGTAATGTGAGCCTTGCAATTTTCCATTGCTAAATCCATTATAGCAGACTGAGCCAAATACACCTGCAGACAGAGTTCTTTAGAAATAAACAGAATATAGTAGGTGTACACAGTGAGGCACTGTTAAGAACTATATATATATATATAACCTCTTTGTGTGCACATGCAGAAATTGCTTAGTTTGTTTTGGAGGAAAAGAAGATTAATCTCAAAGCTAAAGCAGTCATAATGCTTAGCTTTGAAAAGATGCTATTCACTCATAGGTGCCAAAATCGCTTGAAGAATCAGGACAGTGGAATTCCACTTCAGACTCCGTAAACTGCATTTAGATGTTCATCATGGTGGTGTCTACATGTGGGTTAGGTGTCTGAGCTCCCACTGGAGTCAGTGGAGGCTGAACTGTTCATCAGATCGCTGCAAGGTAACCATCCACATGTGTTCAGCTGATTTATGCCCTAAGTGCCATTGGCTGCTTTGTGCAGATCCCCTACAACTCCAGCCCCAGGGGTGCAGTCCAGCTGCTGTAAAGGTGCCCCAAGGGGCCTCCCTGGCCTCTGACTGCTGATGCAGGAAGCAAAGGGTCCTGTGGCTCCCATGCCAAATCTGGCAACTCATATGTCTTGAGGCACCTGCATATGACTTAGCCCCGAGTGCCTTTAGCCCTAAAAGATCTGTTCTAGGTCTACACCTGAGCTAAACATCCACAGCCTCCCTTCCTCATCAGACCAAAATAAAGAATTAGAAGCAACTTCCAAGAGTTTCTGTTCCACATTCCAAGGAAAAAGCATACTTGCCATAGTATATTCACTTCTTACAAGCCCCTTCAATGTTACCAAGTTTTCGTAACTATGCAAAACATGCAGAAGTTATGTATATTTTTGAAAGGAACAACAGTGAATGTACTAAAGTAAGTGAAGAATTACATCTTTTTTACATTACACATTTTATACATATACCTTAAATATGGCAAAATTTTATGATGTCTTTTAGGACACTGAGTATTTGTAAACAGCAGGTTCTGATGCCTGGCTTGAAGCAGTGCACAAAGCATGTTATTTCTGTGTGGATTGTTCCTTTTTTGTGGTGAGATCTCAATGAACAGTTTCAGACTGTTCATTTGTTCCTTTCCATTGGTTTCAGTCATCTGAAAGCCTAAGGGAAGTAAAGGTAGACTTGGGGTCAAGGGACCAGGGTCTCATGTTCTGTTCCTGGCACTGTTCCTGTGTTATGTGTACACACGGCTCATTTGCTTTGTGCAAGTTTCTCCACCTTTCACATGGGATTTTAACACTGGCATAATTCTCAGGATGCCCTGCCTCTGTCTGTGCCTTGTGTTCACACAGCAACTGGAAGACAGTGTGCACCTGCATGTATTATCAATATTCATCATCATTGTAATATTGAAGATGAATATATTTGGGGAGCTGACTTCCATTTATATATTGTTTTCTCACCCAGTGCAAGCTTCTGTGATGGGAAATTAAATGAAGGCATGGATAAAGCTAGCTAGAGTGCTATAGGTTTTATTCCTTAAAAAAATAAGAGCGATTTTATTTTGACATTTGTGCATAACTCACTGTTTTCACCCCTTATCACTGCTGATAATGCAGTAGAGCAAGGAGCAAACGGTTTTAGGTCCAGTACCAACTAACGAGTCTAAATTAATACCTGACATACATGCCAGCAAAAAAATGTGGTTTAAATTCAAGATTCTTTTAGGATAATTTTGTATTTATCAGAATAAGTTACTGGTGGGAAAGTGATGAGCAGATGTCCAATGATCCAACCTGTGTTTGTATGTGTAATAGTGATGTTGCAGATGACTAATACCTGTTCCCCTAGCTTACTGTGGCTATTCTTGACAGATACTTCTTTTTTCCTAGACTGCTCCCACAAGGACAGTAGAAAAGAGTCAGGGGTGATGCTCAGTTTGGTGTCTACTCCTGACCAGCTCTTCACTATGGATGTGGCTTCAATTTACCTTGCCAAAGAAAGAAAACACTGAAAATAAGAGCTTGGCATTTTTTCCTTCAGTTCATGTCTCATTCCTTATGACTGAAAGGTAGTAGAAACTTGATTTTTTCCAGGAGAAAGGATGAACTAGAAATAAACAAGAACCGATATTAGCTTTTGAAATTTCACACCCATGAAACGAAAGCAGGAAAGAAAAAGGAGTTTCACTTGTGATTAACATTGAGACAGATTCTCAAAAGGAAATATATTAGGTAACTGAGCTCAATAGATTTCCTGTCCTCTCAACTGGTTCAGATTATTATTCATGTTACCTTACACTTCTAATTTTAAGGTTCTTAAGTACAGTGAGCTTGGCAAAGCAATAAACGTAATTGTCCTACCTAAAAAGCAAACAAAATATAAAGATAAGGTAATCTGTTTTTCCACTCTTAATGTTTGTGTTTTATCCACATATGTAAATAGAAAATTAGAAAAAGTACCTATGAAGAAAGAAATCTTGGAAATATTTGTTATATTTTCCACAGTTTCCCACAGGCTTTTAAATAGTGTTTTCCATTCATACATAACAATAAAACATGAATTTTCAGGGTTAAATGGCTGCAGAAAAAACCTTAAAGTGTCAGTTCTCAAAACCAACATACCAGCAAGAAAATAAGATTATTTCACAATTATTTTCACCTGCTGTTACATAAAAGTCGAATCTTTCATCCACAGCAATTTGATTTTGCCTGCAGATAACACTGGCCCTCTTTCTCTGACTACTTTACTCGTAAAAATGGATTAAGCTATCCTTCTTGTGCTGAAGATGGTCACGGTTACTTCTTTACCAGTGTCTCCAGCCAGAAACCCTGGCCTACTTTTCTGAATCTCATATAACCTTCTGTAATTGCTCTACACACATCTGAACTAACTTTTGACTTTTAAGTTGGCCTACTTTCTTGGCCCACACACAGAGCAGTAAATCAGTCCATCTAGAGCTCCTGCTGAAACATTTGCTGTTTTCCATCTGTTAGAGCTTCTTCTCTCTGGCTTTGATGGACACATGCCTGCTCCACTCGAGTTTTGAGCCATGTTAAAAGGTGAATTATCCCCCTGCTTCTGCACTCCTTCACCAGAGTCCTCCCTTAGTGTGACACACAAACTGCTTTTAAGTCCTCCCTGTCCCGCTCGCTGGCATTACCATGAAGCCAGCATGTTGTTCCCCCAGGTGCCATACAGACAGCAGTGGCAGCCCTGACTATGCAGTTGCAGACACTCCCAGTGGGCACCATTCCTCCTGGAAGGGGGACCGTGGCAATGCCTTCTGCCAGTACACTCTGGTAGCTGGTATTTCTGGAGGTCACAGCTTGAGCACTGCCTGTGCTAGCTGCTATCATGTCCCCATTGCCAGTGCTCCCCTCGCTGCTGTGTCCTTGATGGTAAGCTCTCTGAGAAAGAGATTCTCCTTTTACTACACATTCCTACTTGCCTGGGATATTAGTTGAAGAGTAACAGCTAGAGTAAGAACAGGATCTAACACTTAATCACACCATGCAATAAACATGAAAGTATTGCTGGTTGCTCACAATGTACTATTGACCTTGATAACTCCCTCCCTTTTTCCTGCAATATTCTGTTTGACCATAGTTGCTTTTACTATTAAAATATTTTCTCATTATGACTGTTCTCATTATTTTTTTATTTATCTCACTGGTTAGCAAGTTGTGTTCCAGTGTGTGCTGGTTTTGGCTGGGGTAGAGTTAATTTTCTTCATAGTAGCTCATATGGGGCTATGTTTTGGATTTGTGCTGAAAACGGTGTTGATTGATAACACAGGTATGTTTTCGTTATTGCTGAGCAGTGTTTACACACAGTCGAGGCCTTTTCTGCTTGTCACACCACCCCACCAGCGAGGAGGCTGGGGGTACACAAGAAGTTGGGAGGGGACACAGCTGGGACAGTTGACCCCAGCTGACCAGAGGGATATGCCATACCATGTGATGTTGTGCTCAGCAATAAAAGCTGGGAGAAGAAGAAGGAAGGAGGGGACATTCAGAGTGGTGGTGTTTGTTTTCCCAAGTCACTGTTACGCATGATGGAGCCCTGCTTCCCTGGAGATGGCTGAGCACCTCCCTGTCAATGGGAAACAGTGAATGAATTCCTTGTTTTGTTTTGCTTGCACACATGGCTTTTGCTTTATCTATTAAATTGTCTATCTAAAATACAAGTTCTCTCACTTTTATTGTTCTGATTCTCTCCGCCATCCCACAGGAGAAGGGGTGAATGAGCAGCTGCATGGTGCTTAGTTGCCGGTTGGGGTTAAACCATGACGAGGTGTATCTCCTATTTTCTCCACTGTCAAAAGTACAGGCTATTCATTATTATTCCTTCCTGACACTCACCTGTCCTGCATTATCCTCCTGCCCCAAGGAAATAGTCTTAATTCTCTGAGTTCCTATTTCCTTTCTGGATTTTGAATAATAATTCTTCGTCTTCTGGTCATGAGTTTCCTGTCCCAGTTCACCTTAAATCAGAGTACAATTTAAAATTAAATAATTATCAGCACAAGTTTCCTGGATGTGATCTAGGTTAAAGAGTTCAAGAATGCCCACACACAGTGGATTTAAATTCATGTCCTAAACCACTTCAGTTTTCTTTATGGACCAGGCCTGAGAGCCTATAGACACAGAGTAAGTTACTCATTAAAAACTGATGTAGTTATTGCTATTTAAAACATAAGCAATGTGCTTCTTTAAGAACTCATTTGTCTACAAATATGAAATACCCATAAAACAAATAAACAGTGCAAGTTTATGTATTAGAACATATTTTATACAGGCATCTGCAGCATTGTTTCTTGGCTAATGGCCAGCAAAACCATTAACAGCAACTAATGGCACAGAAGAAAATTTTCTTCCAGTCCTATTTTCTAATTGCTAGGAAAGAAAACTAAAAATAGACTAGACTCTTCAAGTTTGGGGTCCAGACTGCAAAAGCTGGGAGAGGTCTATTAACTTCTACATGCTCTATGGCTTTACACTGTCTGAAGATGTGGCTCACTGATTTCATCAGAGAAAGGATTAGGAATGAAGCAAAACAGGGAGATTCAACTCCAGCTGTGCACTAGTTTTACTTGCATTTTAGAAAGACTTAATTATTTTTCTCTAGTGCTAAGATAAATAGTCAATAGAAATTGAAAGCTTTGCCCTTTACTTAAAATGGGTAATTATATAAATGCTCTGTGACTTTTATGTTTAATAAAGAATTTGGGAATTAATTTTAAGCATGCCTTTCAAAAATACCCTGACCAAATTGCAGACTCCTCTTTTTCATGATGTACATCTAGTCCCTTTCCATGCCACTCCAGGCATCCTACTAACCCTCCTCATCTCATACAGTTTGTATCTGTCCAGTTCCCCCAGATAACCTACTGATAAATCTTCTTAAAGGGGAAATGCTGAATTTGCAGCTCACAGTAATTCCTCTTTTTAATCTCTCTCCTGAGCCTCCCTTTGAAGATGAGACGCTACCCCTTCTTCACCCTCCTCTCAGATTTCCGCTTTCTCTTAATTGCTGTCCCCAAGGATGGACTGCAGTCTACATCACCCACTAGCCAGTTTTGGAGATCCCAGCCCCTGCTGACTTTGTGATGCAGAAGCAAGACCCACACCTTCGTCACCCCCCACCCCCCACCCCCATGCACCTATGTCAGCTCTGTGGCCTGATTTTGCCCTCAATTAAAGTTCATGTGACAACTGGGTGGCTCACAATGCAATTTAAGACCTGATTTTGTATGATAATTCTTTTTCTTAAAATAATGTTTCATTGATATTTATGATACGTCAGTATAACTTGGTATAGGATTGAGATCTGGCACAAGGCTCTTGTTTAAAAACTACATGGAGAACTTCCTCTTTTGGTGGAGCTGGGTTTATTTGTTGATTTTCAGGTACAGAATTGTATTTATTTGCTTATTCAGTGTTGCTACAAAAGCCAAATCCTACCCTCTTTTAATAACATGCTGCTGCTTTCATAAAAGGGAGTTGTATAATTTCTCTGGCACAATGAGGAAACACAAACAGAACTAAAGTTTCACAAAGCTTTGTACAATTTCAGTACAGACAATTCATTATAACCTATTAAACATAAATGCCGCAAACATGAGAAAAGGGGAAAAAAGGCTTTTATTTTTTATCTCTGATAGCGCTTTTGAAATTAATTAGTTTAGATGCTACCTGTCCTGAATCATAAATCCATTGTAAGAAATGCAAAGTCATAACTTACACTTAAAAGTTTTTTTCTGGACCAGGGCATATAAGCACTTAATATTAATATTAAAAAGTGAAACATAAAGGTTGCACTGCTATCTAATTCTTGCCTCTCTGAGTCTTGCAGTAGCATTTACGGATCTTGAGTTGGGCATCTAAGCAAGCTCTGAGTGGAGGAGAGAGGGAAACTTGAAGAAAACATGACTGAACTTGGAGTATTTCTCAGCTGTAAATTTTAGTTTAGTGCAGCTGTAAGGGTGGGTTTATGAACTTTTGGACACAAATCATCCCTTTGGATAAAATCAGCTCACCTACAGTTTCAAGAGAATGGCAATGCTGCTTCCATTTTGCAGAAAGAAGTTCGATCAGAGGAACTAGGTGTCTGGGATTTTAGACTTTATCCAAAATTACTCGACCATAGAGCTTCTCACTTCTCCTACCACTAGGGAGACCCACCGCTGAGACTGGAGCATGGGCACACAGAGTGAGTTGGAAGGGAGCTCTGTAGGAAGGTTGGGAGATCATGGGCTCCAGTGCATGTCCTCCAGGCTATTTCTGCTTTTTTTAGCAAATGCTTCTCTCTACAACATATAGGCACACACCCTATAAAAAGCTGGGAGCAAAACACAGGGCCTCTCTTTCCTGCTAGCCAGCAAGCTACAGAGTTAGGCTCCCTTTACCTTTTATCACAGTTTCTCGTTTCCTGTCTACAGTGCTGGTCCAGCTTTAGTATGAAGAGTGGTCGGCCGATTTGGGCACCCTCTGGCAAGGTAGGAGTGGGGAATGGAGTTTAGATGCTCTACAATGAAGCCTCCCACTTGCTGAACCACAAGAATATTGTGTGCATTCTTACTATCCCACATTTGCAAATAAAAGGCGTCCTGACAGCACCCCTGCCTGAAGAGTCTTCTACATTTGTATGTACTAGAATGCCTCCTTTATTCATCCAAAACAACTGCAGGTAGGTGAAAGGTTCCTATGTGTTGAAACTGGCTGAAGTAGCAGGAGTCATGGACCATCACAGCAACTGATTTTAGGCACTTTTGCAGAGCCAAAATGTGAGATGCCAAGAGATTTCCAAGTGCTGAAAACATCCACTAAAAATCCTTTTGATTTAAGTATTTGTTTAGGCATCTTCAGTGATATTCAGGTGCCCTAAAAAGGCCTTTCTGTTTTTTAACTCTTTCCAGGAATATCTCAGCTACTCTGAGGTCAAAAAGTTTAGGCAAGTTGAAGTTACCGATCTGGGCACTCATGTGCCAAGCATGTCCTTTGGTGTTTTTCTTCTGGATGCAGGGCACAGTACAGAACAGAAGAAAGCAGTATCAGTCACCCATAGCACTGCACGTGCCCAACCACTGTTGTTTAAATCCATGTCTAAACCTCTACAAAGACTGTGTTGCCCTCTTTTCTGCAGTATTCTGTTGGAAAGAAAGCTTGATATAAACATATAAGAATTTAAGTCTTCGCTGATGCACTAAGTACCTTGATACAGCGCTTGAAAGTGATACAAGTGCACTGGTCCCAGAAGGAAAATTGTGGTTTGATTCATATAAGAGCTTTGTTATTTTCTCTGGAGCAGCATATAAAGGGCCCTAGAGATGCAAACATTGCTCTTCTGTGCTTCTCATATGGCTAATGGCCTGGCTGGTGCCATCATTTCTGTCTCTTCTTCTGACTCATACCTCTCTAATTCTCCAACAGTGAATCGAGACTTTGGCATTAGAGCTAGACTGCTTGCTCTGATGAAACGATGCTGGCTGACTGAATTTCCTCTTCGACCTGAAAGATTGGATGGGCACGCTCGTTTATCCAAATGTGCCATTGGAATCAGCTCTTCCTGGCGATGCTTTGTTTCAAGTGGCCGTAGCCGGGGCTGAGGTCTCAACATTACAGGGTACGCAGCATCAGAGCCACTACTGTGGTAATCTGAAGGAAAACAGACAAAAAAACCCCCATATTTTGAACAAGAGAGACAAGCACCATAGTATTGACAGGGACAGATAAAGGGTATTAAATACAATACAGCATTATGGTTTTAAACCCTGGAACTGAAACATTTTAAAGAATTGATATAGAATAAGACAGCAGTCAAGAAATAAGATTAACCCTAATTTTATATCTTCATTCCAAAGCTATTGCTTAAAAGATTTTATTGATTTTATTGACCCTGAAACCCCAGCAAATAAGCACATTCAACTATCTTTTAGTGCCTCACAGAGTTGCTTAATGTCTTCACCAGGCAAGAGTGCTCCTTTATGTAGCTTTCAATTTTCTGCAAATTTCACAAGTGTACCTAGTACCATGGTTGAAACACATTGTGAAACCCACAGCAGAAGACAGGAATTGACCAAGGAGAAAACACTAGTGCCACTGAAAATCAAGTTTAATAGTCACCTGGGATTAACAACTGGGAGGAAAACAGTTTCACCTGAAACCAGGAGTTTGACTCTAGGGTGCTTTGATTACATTGGGCGTGTCAGACCTGCTCCTACCAGCTTGCTTTGCCACAAATACACAATAAAAATTTGCCTGCAATAGGACAATAGCTGCCTCTCTCATTCAGTTGAGTTGACAGAATATACCTTTCACTTTTCTTAAAGACAGTTGTAGTCTGACGATGCACTAGCAAATTAATTAGTTTAAGAAACAGCTCATAACAAGCTAGAAGGTTTTGGGAGATAAACATAAAGGTCTATGAATAATAAAATTAGTTAAAGTAAACGTATTAGGTATAGTCAGTCAAATTTATCAAGTTATTGCAGCTTAGTAACTATTAAATTAATTATGCTAATATTTATTTCACAGTTGGCACAAAGTAAGAGCACATGTACCAGCACTTAACACCACCAAACAGGGGCACAAATGTCTTTAACAACAGAATCTGCTTCTGCTAGGCCATGTGGGCACACCACACCATTAGCAATAAAATAGGATAGGTATTTTCAGATTTGAAGGGCTTCTACTTAGCCCTTTGGGGGCATCACTGCTACAAAGTATGAATGATATAATCTGTCAAAGAAATCATGCATTTTTATGAGTGGCAGAAAGAGCTGATAGATGGTTTAAGGATCTATTTGTGGCCATTTCTGATCTCTTAGTTACTTTCTGCATATGTTAGATGTAAGAGCTGAACCAAGCTTTGTGGAGGATGCTTGCTGCAGGAAGGCTTTCAGGCATAGTCAGAAAAGGTGGTATTTATCTCTGTAAATGAGTATGTGGATATATGAGGTTGTCATTCTAATTTCCTACATAATGAGTTTTTCTCTTCTTGCTTCCCAAGTGAAATTAATCTCATCCTAACCCAGTTTATGAGAGGTGTTTAGGGTGGCTTCCTTCTGCTTCAGACATTTAAAGTGGTGTGGCTATGCCTAAGACCTAAAATGGGGCTAGAAGCCAAACCAAGAAATCTAGTTATTTGGATAGATTGGGCTCAAATTCAGGCCTATCTATTAGTAAAAAGATGTATCTGCATTCACCATTTCAAGATTTAGTCCTCTCCCCACTGAAATAATGTGCCTGTCTGCTATAGCAGGACTTGGTCTCCTGAAAGTGTCTGAAATGCTTTTTAGGTCTGAGGCTGCTGTGTAGAACAGTTTGACTCTTTTAGAAAGACACATATGCCCCACCATGATGTCCTGCCAAACTGAATAAAAAAGAATCAGCTGTATAGAAAAAAAAAATCACCTTAAGTAACTCAATTTTTCCCCTTTGAATAGATCCTACGGGTTTCTGTTCTGCTGCCATCATTGAGGTACTCAGCCTCAAGGGGACGGTTTGCCTACATTGATCTCTTTTGCTTTCATCTCTTTCAAATTAAAGCAGAGAGGAAAGGAAGAACATAACTTTGCACCCGCAGGAAACAAACTTTGTTGTCCAAGATTTTGATACAAAGATTAAAAATATGGTTTCAATTGCTATAGTTAATTTTGCCAGAAATTAAAATTAATTTCTCTAAGGAACCCATATGCATTTCAGGTTCACATAAATAAACTCAAAAAGGAGTCAGGAAGATTACAGATGGAAACAATGAAAACATTGAAGTGTCCTAAATTCCATGTTTTGTCTGACACTAGGCAGTTCAGTGTTGCTAACTTCTGTCTCCTTACTCAGAGTGTAAGTGAAGGTGGGTCTGCATTTGTTCAAGAGGGAAAGAGAGGAAACTAGGCATTGCTGGAATGACATAGAAACTGCTGCAGTAATGACCATATTAAAAAAAAAAAAACCAAACAAACAACAAAACAGATAAAAATGAAAGGAGAGAAGAGTGTAGCTCATTTAAAGAGGCCAGGGACTTCCACGGGAGTAATCATTTAGTACTGTTAAATCCACTGAGCAACTAGCCAAGTTTCTTTTGCTGCTGGAGCAGGACAGAGAGTAAAGCACTTCTATTACCTGTGAAAGTAACACGTCTGGCCTTCTGTCTAGTGTGCTGGCTGGGGCCCTGAGGCAAAGAGAGGTAGCGTACTTCCGCGGTTCTAGCCTGTGTATGAGACAGAAATATATTCAGTGCCTATGACTGCCTCTGCAATTTACACTTCTTCGGTGGGACAGTAAAGAGGGATGTTTGTATGCCTTTTCTGTTGTGCCTCTGTACCTTTACAGCCAAATTTAGAGAGGTGTGAATAAGATCGGTGCTTGGCTTGAATTAGGTTGAACTCAACATCAGCTCCAGTGAAAATAGCTGATATAATAGCCCTAGGGTTTTTTTTTACAGTCAGCAAAGAGAAATATGTTCTTCTAAGATTCATCTTTCCTATTCCAGGTGACAACTTTAAATAAAATTAATATACCCAGCAAGAACTTATCATCCCATCTGTAAATGTCTATGCTGTCCAATGCCTACATTTGATCAGACAAATTTTATTCTTACTGATCGAGAGCCCAAACTGTCAGTGCAAGGTATCATGATAGGGCTTTGCATCAAGCCTTTTGTGATTCTACTGTTTTGCACGTGCCAAAACAATGCAAGTTACCTTATTTTACTACTTACACCCATAGCAGTTGATTTCTGACCAATGTAGGTAGGACATAAAAATGTTGTCCACATGCTAAGTGGAGCTCTTTCCTCTTAGGTGTTGCATGGGGACGCTGGTGAAAGTATCCATTTTAATTATTGCAAAAAGCATATAAAAATGGGAGTCTCCTTCCTTATTTACAGAGAAGCGGAGGCGTTTTTTTACATGAATAGTATTTTACATAACAGGTACCGGTCTACCCCAAGGTAAGCTGTTTCCCTTCCTGCAACTCTGCCGCAGGCTGTGCTGCCGACGGATGAGGATTTCTTGGGCTTGTTTCTCATTTGTGTTGGTGGGCAGGTTGTGTCGGCTGTATGCTGGTGCCTGAAACAGAAAATGCACCTAGGTGATTTTCTCTGTGCTTGCAATGTTAATAACCTTGTGTGGTCTGGTCTATCATGGCACCAAGGGGACACCTGCCCTGGCTCAGCCACCAACTCACCACAGATCTCTTGGTATCACGTGGGAAAATGCAGCTTTGCACTAACCTCACTGCTACAGACCAAGATGGGAGGAAGCACGAACACAGCTTAAGTCTCAGACCTCAAGGGCTACATTTTGATGGCATTTTTGATAGACTCTTACCTGCTCACAGTGCAGCGTAAAAATATATCTACCTACGCAAAGTTGTTAACATATCTGGGCTTGTCCTCCCTTTGTTATCCCTCTTCTCATCACATAATTGGGAGCTACATATCTGAGTCAGGTCCCAAGAGAGACATATCTGGTTAACCCACCCCTGAGCCTTGGTACTAATATTACCAGTCCAGAAGCAAGCTGCAGATGTACCCGGGAGCAAAAGATTATGTTCAGAAGAGTGTATCTCTAGAATGAGATACACAGCTGAGTTTCCTTTCCATACTTGGACAAACTACACCTTAGTATTACCCTAAAACTGAGCATCTTTTCATACAAGCATTTTAATTTATCACACACATCTAGTGAAATGAGGAAAATAATTATCTGCCTTAAAGAGAAAAAATCTTTTAAGTTTATAAATCCTCTTAAAAAGTAGAATCTGATCTCAGTCTCACTTGCAAGGTTCCTTGTAAAGCTGGTTTGGTAAGCCAAAGCATTACCAGGCCATCAGAGTTGGAGATGAGGTGTTAGAAGTGGAATTATTTTACTTCCAATCTTTCATTTCCAAAAGCACACAGTTCTGAATACCGCATAGGAAGTGACTGGCTCAAACAGTCATTACTGTAATTGATTTTGAAGAGAGAGAGTTCATTTCATAATCCAGGAGGCAGCCACATATGCAAATTGTTGCTAGTAAGATAAGAAATTAATATCATAAGGATAATTGGCCATGGCAAATCAAACAGTATTAGGAATGAATATCATATTAATAATGACACATTTAAACGAGCGGGGCCTAGCATTTTCTAGTCAGTGTGTGTTACACAAGTTAGCCCCATTTGGCTGTGTAATTTCAAGGTTACTGTAATACATCCTCTACCATTCACTGCTGGAGGAGAACACTCGGCTGTATATTCTGGGCTCAAGATTGAATTAAGTAGATGTCATACAACGGGCTGCAACAGGATCAGTACAGATTTCTTCAAAACAAATCCCTGTTGAGGTTATTATCACCCCATTTTACGGGAAAAGAAAGCAAGAAAAAAAAAACCAAAAAAACCAACAAAAAACCCCAAACCCAAACGTGTAAAGTGAAGCTCCAGAGGAGGTGGATTTTTTTTTTTTTCCCTTCCTCCTCCTGTGGCAAGGGTAAAACTCTTGCTCCTCCACAGTCCATGACTCTCTGCTGACTTTGGGCTACGCAGTGTTTACCGCCGCTGATCCGCCCACCTCCACGGGCGGGTTTCACTGCTGCTGGCGACCTGCCATCCCGCCGGCTCCCACGCAGCCCCGCAGCCC
>NW_020799091.1:67521377-67542230 GCF_003259725.1 Athene cunicularia
CCCCCCGCGGGATGTTCGGCAGCCTCGGGAAGGCGCACTGACTCACAGGTACCCGTGCAGCGAGGGAAGCCTGACCTCTACAGCTCGCTCACAGATTTTCCCGGCTTTTCCCGCTGCCGGCAGGGTGTAAAAGCTGATGGAATAAAACTGTTTTCCTGCCCCCGCATCGACCTCCGGCAGCGAGCCCGGAGCCAGGGCTCCTTCCCCGCCTTCCCTTCCCCGCGCAGCTCCACGTCTCCCACCGGCGTGACCCCGGGGCCGGTCCCGGCGCTACCACCCGCCCTGGCTCCGACACGGGGAGGGCAAACAAGAGCTTTCAGTCCGCAAATACCCCGCGATAGCAGGGCGCTTACGCACCCGTTGTCGCACTTGATACAGATTATGTGCCAGGACATATCTCATGGACTCCACCTCTGCGGGGGAGAGCCGATGCACACGCCGGTTTCTACCCCTCCTGTAAATAAAAGAGAAGTTTAAATATGATATTAACGAGTTGGTTAAATACTATTCCCATGAAATGATGCATGACCTATTTTTAGTGCTGAAACAGAATGCTATGAAGACCTTTTCAGTGACCAGTGACACCACAAAATCATCCCAAAATGAGTAAAATTGTCAGATTTTTCTCTTTCCCGGCTTGTATCAATATACCAGGTAGTCAGAATGGGCTGTAAACCCTCATACAACTGGCAGCAGAAATCGTGTTTCTTTGTCAAAGCTTCATAAATTCATATTTGATTAGATTGGGCAACAACCTGCTGTACATCCAGGAAGGCACTGCAAGTTTCCTCCTCTGAATATATTCTTCAGCATGGTCTAGTAGTATGTGCCTTACTGTCCTACTGGTTTTAACTCCTTTGAGAAAGTGCAGCACATCCTTAAGAACTAAAGCACACACCAATTAAGGAGTCTGAGAGACCTGTCCTGTGCTGAGGAGAATGTATTGGGTTTTCTTGCTACTGAGCCTGTTTCTCCATTTAAAAAGGAAAAAAAAAAAAACAAAACAAAACAAGAAAACAAACCAAAAAACCCCACTTAAATTATAATCATCTTCATATTTTTAACAAACTGTGACAAAAAGCCCACAGTCATATGTAGCTGCCTGGCTTTTTCACTAGCATAATAATGAAGGAGGGCTGCTGTGAAATGTTAACTGGTTTTGCTAAATCGGTCAATCTCTGTAAGAGAGTTTGGCTGAATTCCCAAGAAAGGAAAGGGAAATAGATAGTGATCATCCAGGATGAATCAGTCTGAGTTCGTCTTATATCGCTTTCTTTTTCCTTTCTCTATTTTGCTTTCTTGTCTCTTTTTAAAAAAAAAAAAAAAAAAAAAAAAAAAAAAAAAGGGAAAAAAAGTAATTGCAGATCTTTGTTCTCAGCTAAGTGGTGTCCTTAAGTGATATCTGTAAATTGTGCTATACAAGAATGGATTATGATCAATGTACAGTATTGCCGAAAATTTGTGTACATTTATTTTGTACTCAATCTAAAATAATTTTAAAATTTTTAACAGTGAAGGAAGGTGGATTCAAGCTAAACTGAGTTTATGCTGTAAACATAGGGAAAAGGTTGGAATTTGCAATCGCAGCTAGTTTAACAAGGCTACCACTGTTTTGTGTTCTAATCTAATATGAACGTCTTTGCCCCCTCCCTGGCAGTGTTCCAGGCCAGGTTGGACGGGGCTTTGAGCAACTTGATCTAGTGGAAGGTGTCCCTGCCCATGGCAGGGGGGTTGGAACTAGATGATCTTTAAGGTCCCTTCCAAGCCAAACCTTCTATAATTTTATCATTCTTTGATCTTGAAGACTTGCAGGACCATCACAAGCTGCCTGGATTCTATATTTTACTGCCTCTTACCATCAAGTAGACAGTGAGCACTGGTCCAAAGTGCCTGGAATATAAGAATTAATTCCTGATATATTTCAAGATTTAGGAATGTGTTTTCCTTCTGCATCAGACCAAAACAGAGATCTGCCAAATTTTTCATGAAGTAAAAAGAAAGAGAAATTGACAATAGGTTAAGGTGTTGTGTTAGAGGTATGCCTGGGGTAACCAGTAGGTTAAGGATCTTGAGGCATGAGAGACCCATGAGTCTATCACTCAGCTATTGGCAAGCCAGAGTGACAGAAAAGGCCTATATTTCTGGATTGAACAGAAATCTTATCCTGGCCCTGATAAATCCTTCCCAACAAACGTCTAATTGAGATTCATCAGTTTTCAACAACAGCAACAACAACAAAGCTAGGTTTTTACCAGCAGAGAAAAGAAGACCATCACCACCACCCAATTCCAGGCCAGCTGGGTGTGTTCACTGGTTGACTGGTTGGCTTTTCACTTGCTTTCAGCTCTCAGGGAGAACACTGAGAGGATCTAGGGATGCCATGAAGTTTCCAGGCTTAGATGTAACACACCTTTATTCCATACTGGGTCTGACATCTGCATTGGGTCCCACATCTGTGGGACAGCCTGTGTGTGCTACTTTCCACAGCAAGGAAATCAGTCTTTTTGCCGTCAGCAGCCCCTAGCTACTATCCCTTTGGACAACACAGAGACCCTAGGTACACCTGGGAAAGCAAACACAGGCACAACCCATGGGGATTAATGGCAATCTAGCCTGTCAACAAATAGTGGCTTGTAAAGTGCAAGCTTGGCTCATTTGTGAAACCAAATTTGTGAACTGACAGAATTGATGCAAGCAACTTTGAGATCATAGGGAATAACTATAAATAGGGGAAAGCAGAATACCACTGAGAAGATATCAGATCATCTCTACTTTTCCAGATGCATACCCGACACCCTCCACATGCCTGCACAGAAGTGGACAGTCCTAAGTAATTTAAAGGCTTATCATTTTGCTTTTAAAGTGACAAATAAAATAAATAAAGTTCCCTGAGTTTCAGCTGAGCTGTGATAGCAAGAGAACAAATAGCATGAAGATAGTCTGTATTGTTCTGGAACATAAATAAAAAATGTGTATTCTTTTTATAGGATTAGATATTAACCTACTCAGCTGATAACAATGCACAGGAATTGTAATAAGGAACAGATTGCTTTCACATTTTGCAATATAGAGCACATTAAAAAATAACTTTCAGAAAAAACCTAAACAAGTTTGGTATGCTACCAAACCCATAAAGCAACCCTTATAGAAACTACTTCTTTGTTCTTATTGAAACTTCCAGCATGTTACAACAAAGCACAGCATGGGAGGTATATTTGTGAGGAAAATACTGAAATGATAATATGCTATGAAAACTGTCTCTCTGTAATGAGTACAATGACAGTATCTCTTTCTTCTTTAGATATGAAGATAGTTGATACATGGAGGATATAAAATGCCTTCCAGAAACCTTGTGAGATTATTTTTTATATATTATATGTACAATTTTGAACTTTTTGAACTCTCCACCAATCTTCACTAGTCCCGTGAAGGAGATAACATTCGTCAGGCACAGCTCTTGAACAACTGTACCACCACAAATGACAACATGACACTTGATTCTGATCTGTACTGTATCAATATATTCTAAGATTTACTCTTACCCAAGTCGGTATTGCAGTAATATAAAGCTGACGTTAAGTAAGCTCAGCATCAAATAATCTCTAGTGGGCATATTTCCTTCAAAAAACAGCCATACAAACTTAGTTTTGATAATATCTGCTTGGCTCTGCTTTTGGCATTTCTATCCTTATTTCTAAGGACTATATTCTTCAAAACATCATAACAAAATGGTCTATTTGAATTCAAATGTGGATTCTTTGTTGCACAGTCCATAAGCAAATTTCTCCAGCCTGCAGTGGAAATACTTACTGCTTATTGGACACCCACTCCACCCGCAGGAATTACACTAGCATGAATGCAATTTCTGAAGATAATGCTAATTCACAGTGATGGAGATCTGCATTTTCCCTCACATGTCTAAAGGCTGCAGAACTTATCAGAAGTGCTAATGAGACAGTTTTCTCACTGCTCTGGCACTGCAAATGTTGCTTTACATGCCATACATTGAAATTTTATTTTAAATCTCCACTTGCTCATGGCCAGATTTTTGCATCCTCACCAAAGACAGGGACTTTAGGTATAAGCTATTGCAATTATAACAATCAAACAATTTACAAACACATTTAGAAACCTTTTAGGCTTAAGCAGGTTTGCTTAATTGCTCAGGAGAATGGACAGATAAAAAAATGCTGCACTGGCTCTGACCAAAGATACAACTATTCTGTCTCCTCCAGTGCTCAACAGCAGATACCTATCAATGAGCAGAGCTGAGAAAACATATATTTTTCTAGAACACTCTTGCAGCCTCCAAGAATCAGAATGTTTCTGAGCATCAGGCCGCACTTTGTTTTCTGAAGTTGGTATTTCATTTTTAAACAGACTCAGTAGGACAACGTGTACATCAGAGGTTGATGCACAGTAAAATCCAATTACAGCCAGAGTAGAGATGGCAAAAATTAGTCCATCATATCAGCTGTTTATTATAGAATATTTTTCAATCTCAATTCTCTGCTCGGGGGAGAATTTCTGAACTACACTGAAGCAATTTGTCTTATTTTCTCTTTCCCTCAAGAAAAGAAAAGAAACGTGGTTTGATTGCCATAGATTGTCTACCAACCTTGCACATTTCCTCTTGGCTCAGAACAGTTAAGGGAATACAGCAGACAGGAAGGAGCCTGACAGATACGCAATCTTTTTTAATATCATCCATCCAGCAAAGAATGATTTAGAAAGAAAAGGACTAGGTCTTATGCTGCATGCTGACATCAGTTTCAAGAAAACAGAAGATTCTTTACATGATTAAGTCAAAGTTTCAACAGAGATTTTAATTTAATGTCCAGTTGGTATTTGGACTTTCTGGTAATGGGTTGAGATAATAATTTATAAAAGAAAATATGCTGGGCCCTGCCAAAGGCTACTGCAAAATGGATAGGGATCTGAAGGATTCAGAGAGCAGGCAGTAACAGCAACAGTGGCCAGCAGGGGCCCAGGAAAGAATCAGTTGGAGCTAATGTGATTAGCACCGCCCAGACTCTGGACAGTGGCTTGCAAGGTAAGGATAAATACATGCACAGCAGTTAAAGTATGCAGGAGTAAAGATTTGTACAGACTTCTCTCCTAAAAGGTAGTTTCCTCAGTGATACCTCTGGAGATCCCACCAGTTTTCTCCCCTGGTCTGTGTGATGCCAGGTTGCATTACTGTTTCATAGTCATAGAACCACAGAATGGTTTAGGCTGGAAGGGACCTTTCAAGGTCAAGCCCCCTGCAATGAGCAGGGACATATTCAACTAGATCAGGTTTCTCAGAGCCCTGTTCAACCTCACCTTAAACACTTCCAAGGAGGCAGCATCCACTTCTCTGGGCAACCTGTTCCAGTGTTTCACCACCTTCATCATAAAAAATGTCTTCCTTATATCTAGTCTGAATCTACCCTCTTCTAGTTTAAAACCATTACCCCTTGCTCTGTTTTTACAGGACTTATTAAAAAGTCTGTCCCCACCTTTCTTATAAGCCCCCTTTAAGTATTAAAAGGCCACTATAAGGTCTCTCTAGAGCCTTCTCTTCTCTAGGCTGAGCAACCCTAATTTTCTCAGCCTGTCCTCACAAGGGGAGGTGCTCCATCCCTCTGATCATCTTCATGGCCCTCCTCTGGACCCACTCCAACAGGTCCATGTCTTTCCTGTGCTAAGAACTCCAGAGCTGGACACAGCACTCCAGGTGGGGTCTCACCAGACCAGAGTAGAGGGGCAGAATCATCTCCCTTGACCAGCTGGCCACACTTCTTTTGATGCAGCCCAGGATGCAGTTGGCTTTCTGAGTTGTGAGTACACACTGATGGCTCAGGTCCACCTTTTCATCCACCAGCACCCTCAAGTGCTTCTTCACAAGGTTTCTCTTAATGTTTAATTGGATGAATTTGGTACGGAAGTACCAAAATATGGCAAGACAGTTTGAGGGACTGCAAACTGCAGTAGCAAAAATTGCAAATTTTAGAAGGAAATCTGCTCTCAGCAAAAATTTGTGATTGGGATAATGGAGTCGGGACCTGTGCTCTAAGCTTTCCTGCAGGTGTCTCAACACCTAGCAGTGATAAGCAAACCCACAGGCCAGATAAGTGGCAAGTATGGCCACCTTGAACCACTGCTGTGATTTAAAGCAGAGTGACTCCTGCACCTGACTCATGATTCTTCTTCAAAACTGCCTATCATTTAAGAGAAACAGAGAAAATATCCCTGACTTTAATTTTTACTTTTGTGAACAAAGAGGCAAAGTGCAAATATGATGACCACCAAATTGCCAGCACAAGACAGCAACTTCACTTGTCATAACTCTTTTTTCTTACTTTTATTGAAGTCATAAAATCCCTTGGGTATTTAGCCATTTTTGTCCTCTTCCTTCCTGTCCCTACTCTGCAAAAGGTCAGGAGGCCAGTACTCACTGTAAAGAAGCTGTGGATGATTTTGAAATTTTCATGCCACTCTCAGCCATCTCGATGGCCAGTTTTATCTCCATCTTCTTGTACAATGACACAATACTGGATTTGGGCTGGTGTTCCCGAATTAAGATTTTCTTCAAATACTTATTGTCAAACTTCTTAAATCTGCAAAAGAGATATTAAAATCAAAGTGTAAAAAAAGGAAATGTGGTTTTATTGCTGTGGTACAAGCTGATCTTCATTCAAATGCACACATATATAATTCAGTGGTGGAAACTGAATTCATATTGGAGGCACCTGTGGACTCCTGATGGCCTAGTGAGCAGAGACCTTTAGGGAGACATTTGGCATGGTCTACTGGTCTACGGAGATTGCAAAACCCACCAGATGAAAGAAACAAGCTGCAATCAGAGAAAAAAAAAAAAAAAAAAAAAAAAAAAAAGCATATAACACTGCCACATTTGTCAGAAAAGAATATAGCCAGTCTCCGTGCTTTTGTACAAATGTTGTATTCTAGTAGGGCATAACAGCAGCAGCTGCTCTTACAGTAATTCTGGCCTATTCAGCCAGCCACCAATGAGGCTCTAAATGTCCCAGCAGTTACAGTAGTTTGGGCCCATTATGTTGCTGATAATTTTGAATCCCAACAATTGAAGAAAATACATTTCTTTGTATTCTGAATAACAGAGAAATTGAATGGACCACAAAATACTATGTTCTCGCATGCTGGAGATTGTAAAATATCACAAATGTGTGGCATAATTTGAATCTGAATGTGTGTGTGCACACTTTGGGTCAGGTATGTGCTTTCAGGCAGACATTTAGCAGAACGACAGCAGATCTTCTTATACGTTTCTTTCAAAGGAGCAGTTTACCACAGCAAGGTAACATGCGCCACAATACTAGGAAAAGCACTATAGAATTTGTACTTTTTCTTAACAAAGACTAGTCTTTTATACATTAATAGCAGAGATAGGTACACAAATGTTTCCATTAGAGCTCTTTATGTTTTTCTGTGTAACAGAAAGCCTCCTGAAATGTCATCACTTAGTTAATTAATTTTTGTATCCAGCTGATAAACATCTTTAAAGTTGTGAAGGTAAGTCTAGGGAATACCTTTTAATGCAATCTTTTTTATATTAGATGCTTTCACATACAGTGTGTTGTCTGAATCTGTCCCTGAACTGAAACACTATGTTTATACTAGTTTGGACAAAATTCCCTTTACATAGCTGTTGGGTAGATGTGAGATCAGAGGGAATAACATTTTCTCACTGATAGATGGAAATGAGGCTACTTCAATGGAACTACAGCTCCAAGAGAGATTTGTTTAGTTTATTGACTGCACAGGCAGTGGTGTGGTCCCAACAGACATCCTAAAGCTATCTCTGTACTGTGAGAGCCAAGAGAACATTTTAGCTTCTTCATCCAGGTATGTGCCCTAGATGCATCGTTATTCCCTGTTGAGACAAGAACTGGGTGCAAACCAGCTGCCTTCTTCCCACTCCTAATTCCTGCTTTCCATTGGGACAAACTTGGTTATGAAAGGTGTTGCCACACGTCCCAGCAGACTCCTAGGTGGTTTACTGGGGTGGCAGTGCTAAGAGGTGAGAGAGAGGTCTCCAGCACAGAAGTCTAGGCATAGCCTAATGGCTTTTAGCCCATGGCATCATAATGCATTGTTTGCAGAAAAGGAAGATTAGTGTCTTCCCACTCTTCCCTTCACATACTGTGGTGATGGCCAGCATGATCACAGGATTCCTTAGGGAAAAGTTAAAGGGAATGGAAGCTCAGAATGACAGGTCCATCTCTTCTGAGCAGTGCCTGAAAGAGCCACAAAGCTTCACAAAACCACCTCATCCTGCTTCTAGAAGACACAGCACAGGTCCTGCATTTCTAAGTGAAGACCAGCTTGAATGTATCTGTTTATGCTACTGGATATTTAAATCAATAACTGCCTTCAGTACTGTTATTTTAAATATTACTGAATACAAAGACCTGTAAGGACAGGTGACTAATATTGAATCTGTACTCACTAACCAGGAATCATATTTGCTCTGGAGGCTTATAACAAAACTTAGTGTAACACTGACACCTTATGTAGCTTCTGTTCTAAATCCAGACCTAAAGAATCACTGCCATGGATCTAAGATTCAAGCCAAAGCTATGTGTACAGGCTGATGCCTGCAGCTTGAGTTAATGTGCTGTTTTTCTTTCAGAAGGCTTATCTTCTTCTTGTTTGTGCAGAAGCAATTTAGCAGGCAATATACAAGCACTGCAATCCCAAGAGATAATGGTTACTCTGGAGTTCACTTTTTAAAAAGAGATATTGCACATGTCTCCAATATTTTCACGCTATTTTAGCTTTATGGGGTACAAGATTGATTTCCTATTCTATTTACCTATTGTATTTTACATGATAGATAGGCTATTTTATTATAGTAGACTGCAATAAGAGGTGCTTACTTATCTCTCAGCTGATAATGACTCCAATGTCCACATATGTCTTCAATACCAGCCTTCAAGTGATCCATCAACTAGAGAAACAAACATGGAAAATTTTTAAGTGGCCATTATGAAAAAATAATGTCACCACAAATACAGAATTGTTGACAGGATTTTGATATTTTTTTAATTGGAGAGTGTGACTTAATTCTGAAAGTATCTACATTTCTCTAAAAATCAAGGCAAATATCCCACTCTGGCAGTTCCCATGTTTGGCTGCAATGGCAATATTTTGATGGAGGCAACAAGTCTGTCAGTCTACTATCACCTCACCATCACCTAGCAACATATATACCCAAGTAAAGGGCTGCATCCAATTGTTTGGTCCTCTTTGTCTTCTGCCACCAAAAACTAAATTCTTGGTTCTATCAACTAAGTTTCCCTTCTGCATGTGTGACCTCTCTGAGAGGGGCAGAGGGCCAGGTACCGCACACTTTAATCATTGTCTTGACCAACAAGTCCTCTGTGGATTTTGCAAATTGTCACGAGAGTGGTAAGTTCATTACTACCAACTATCAGAATTTTCAGTCATATTTTGTGCGTTTCCAGTATTATAGAAACAGTCAGAGAAATGGCCAATTCTTACATATTGGTGTAAGTGGTGATTTTAAATATTAATTCATTTGAAGGTTAAGTGTAAAAGTTGGCGCAGTAAGAATGAAATGCACTTCAAAATCAAATCAGTTGAGACACACTAATTTTGCTAATGTCTCTGCATGTGCTTTATTTTAAAGTACAATGTGTCTATTAATTTCAAATATATTCCCTATTGTGAAAATGACAGCATGTATGTATGTTTTGTATAGTCTTGCTAAGTCAGTTTTAGCAGCTTTTTGTTATTTTATATAATGGTAATTTGAGAGTCAAAGCAAATGTTTGAGAGGGAAGAAGATTATTACTTAAAATAACTTGAAACTAAATTTGCATACCAATGGTTCAACTCATTTCAGTTCAATAAAACTTGATTAAAGACTTCTAAGGTGTCAGTGTGTCTAGAACCGGTCAAAAGATGGCAACAAATGTTGCCATCTGACTAATCTAGCTGGGAAGGATGAGTGCATTTTGTAAAGGCTACCTTTATGCTTCTGTCCTCCCATGGTCATAAGTATCAAGAAGTAAGGGCCCTGATACACCATGACAGTGGAGATACAATATTATGACAGTCATTATAAATACAAGAGAGACATATTCTAGAAAATTACGCCTAGGATTTCCTCCAAATGTTGTTAAAAGCATTCAGTGTACAAATCCATTGAATACTGGTGCTACCAAATGCTTCTTCTTTTTAGGATCCCAGCTACTGATATAAAAAACTTACTCGGACATGAATTTCTTCATTGATGGACTCCTTTTTATTGGTCTTTTTAACATCTAGATATCTGACCAATGGTCCAATTGTGATTCCCTGCATTTGGAACAATGAGTTGAAAGGTTAATTATCTTTTAGGGAAAACATAAAGAAAGCAAAAGGATTTCATTTTAATTAAAATGGAGAGCTGTGTCTTAGATACTAGAATGATCTGTTACTTGTATGAAGAGCTACAGAAGAGAATTAAAACGCCAATTTTTTTTTTTTTTTTTAAAAAAAAAGCACCAGGGTTTTTTTAAGTGAGATTTTATTTATCAACATGTTTTACCTGTGTAAAGTAAATGACTCATTGCCAACCTTCTTCAAAAGGGGCACTCAATTGAAAGAAAACATCTTCATGAGGTTCTTACAATCTTGAAACCTCTTACTTCTACATTTTCAGAATTAAATATTTTGGGTTTTTTTTTCACTTAAAAATAATTTTCAGCTGTTTCCTATTCTTTATTGCATTGCTACAGAATAGCATTTAAAAAGAGGAAATAGAAACATTTTTTTCTGAAACATTCTGATGGAATCTAAGTGCCTAACCAAAAGCACCATTGGCATCCTAGGGTATCTGAGATATTTATTTGTATGAGAAAATATAGAGCATGGGGTGCAAGACCTCCAGAAGATCCAGTTCTTCCAGGTACAGCAGTGTAGGCCAAGTAGAATAGCCCAGCATCTAAAGTAACACCAGACACCTATTTTTACAAATCTGAATTACTTACTTCATTTGACTTTAATATTCTTTTACAAAGGATTTCAAAATGTTGTCATTTGGTCTCCAAGAATAATGAAGGTAAAACTAAAAAAATTCAAAATCCCTCATAAAACAGAGATACTATTTTCTGCTCAGTTTGAGATGCACCCTTAGCAGCCAATGATTCCATGCTGAAGTGTAAATTAAAATGCTTATTTTGGACGCATTAGGAAGCACATGTGGAACGAACAGAACAGATTTTGGACACAAAAGTCCCCTTTTCCCTGAATGTTTTAGAAAGCACAAATTTTCAATACAGACTTTTTGAAAAAGTTATTTAATAACACCTAAAAAGCCCTGAAAGGCTAATTATACAGTGCAGTGCTAAATCTGGACATAACATATGACATCTTGTCCTAATTTAAGAGTAAATTCAATGCAATCTTCACACACCTTTAGCACATGAAAGCAATCCATTAAGAAATACACTTACTTGGATGAACACAGTGAAATATATAACTACAAGAGTAGCAGTAATGAACAATTTTTTTCTTGGGAAGAGATTCACTGGAAGCAAGAATGCAAGAGAGAAGCTGCTGGCTCCTCGAAGGCCACTGTAGGAAATAATTAGTTGGTCTTTGAAGGTGAAGGGGTATGTTCGAAACTTGTTACTGATGTAGAAGAGAGCAAATACACCTAGGAAGGGGAAAAAAACCCACTAATGTTATTAAGCAAGGAGAAAAAGAAAATATTTAAATCAAAACAACCACTTGACCACTTGGGTCAGGCAGCTGTTGACAGACCTTTGTTTTCAATTTGGGGTTCTTGCAGCTTCTCTTTGACCAACTACTGAATCTGTTTTGTGTGAAATAATCTCTTAGAAAAGATTGTGGTTCCTAACTTCTTCAGGATTTAAATTCACTAATGTGGTTTAGAAGTGAGATTAGGGGAAAAGATTTACTTTCTGTATTTATGTTACACAGTTCTTTTCTGAAGTGTCCTGGAAACGAGACAAACCACTAGATGAGAGTTTTTCCTGTGCCTTCCTTTGCAATGTTTCCTGCTTTCTGCACGGTATCTGCGCAAAGTGTTTGAACAGTGCTTTACCAACAAGTCCTGTGGACAGTTTTGCTGACAGGCAAAGAGTAATAGCATTTTAATTTTTAATCCTCTGGTTTATTGTGTCTCTAAATCTATGTTTATTTCTCAAATTTACTTTTGCTTTTAATAAAAGTTAAAATTAATCAGACAGCCTGTGGCTGTGTAAGGACTGAATCTTTTCTTTATAGACTACATTTAACAATTTGCTTGATTTCTTCTTAATCACCTTCATCTTCCATAAGAAACATGTATCCTTGTGTTTTGTATGGATACTGTTACATTACTGAAGTAAAAGCTGACAAATGCAGATAATTACTGGTGCTTTTTTACACAGCTGTCGCTGATAAATTCAGTGGATTATTATACGTAAAACCAGTGGCAGTACCCCATTTTGTAGGTTGATGGATACCACTTTATATAAGACCTTATTTGGCTACTTATAACTATGCTAGACATCAACTACTCAGACTGAAGCTGCATATGTGAGTTATCATCTTCAGGCCAATTCTCTTTACTTTATTCAAGCTTCAGAGAAAATGATGTAATCATTTTAGCAAACAATTTTAACAGAAAATCTTTTTTCCTTCCTCTGGAAAGCTCTAGCACTCCCCTTGGTGTCTGAGAGTAGGATGGACATGTGGCAGCAAAATAGCTTTTATATCAGGAGACCTCTTTTTCTGTCTTGGTTGGAAGGATATTCCAGTACAGACTCTGAAAGTAAGCCTTAAAAAACTTAGAGACCATGCTTGGTCCAGCATTAGCAAGCAAATATTTAATTGCTTTCTTTTTGCTGTCAACCCACAAGAATCATATCACTTCTACTGTTGAGTACTTTTATCATCCCTATATAACAGAGTTGTTCAGATGAATGTACGTGAACCTTCACAGGTTTCCCTTTTCCTCTTTTTCCTCTGCTTAAATGCCTTTCTCCAGGGTTTCCAGGCTTAAAAGTCAAAGGTCTTGAAATGTGTATAGGCTTTGAGGGTCAAGCCAACATCTTCCTCCTGGTCTGGCATTCTTTTTGACTGAGAGATAAGCCACCTGATATAGTTAAGAAATAGCACCTTAATCTCAGATGTTTGATGTCAACACTCACCTGGTCCCAAATGTTAGACTCATAGTACTGTAGGCTAGAAGGGACCTTTGGAGGTCATCTAGGCCAAGCCCCTACTCAAAGCAGAGCTAATTATGTCAAGTTGCTCAAAGCTCCAGTCAAGTCTTGGAATACCTTTAAGAATGAAGAGCTGGGCCACTGTTAAAATATTGGATCACACTCATGTTAACAAATGGGTTCCTCCTGTCTAAGCAGAATTTCCTGTGTTCCCATTTGTGTCTCTTGCCTCTTGTTCTATTGCTGTGCATCTCTGAGAAGTGTTTGGCTCCAGTTTCTCTCTCTCTTCTGATCAGATACTTGTAAAAAATTATAAGGTCTCTCCTGTGCTGTATCTTCCCCAGGCCACATAGACCCAACATTCTCAGACTCTCCTTGTATATGCAATGCTTTAGTCTCTAACCAGGCTGGTGGCGTCTATTGCACTTGATCCGTAACCTCCATGGCCTTCCTATACTGGGGAGCTCAGAATTGGAGACAGCACTCTGGAGACAGCACACACTTCCACCAGTGCTGAAGAAAGAGGAAGAGACACTTTGCTGGACCTGCTGTCTGCACACTTGCTAATGTAGCCCAGGACACAGTTGGCCTTCGTTGTCACTAGCACACAGTTCTGGTTTGTGCTCAACCTGTTGTCTACCAGATAGGTCCTTTTCTATAGAGCTGCTTAACAGACTCCAAACCTGTACTGGTTCATGGTGTTATTCCAACACACATATAAGTCCTTGCATGTGTTCTTCTCGAACTTCATGAGCTTTCTGTCAGCGCAGTTCTCCAGCCTGTCCAAGTCCCTTTAAATGGAAGCCATCCAGAATATTGGCTGCTCCCTGCAATTTGATGTCAACCACAAACTTGCTCAGTGTGCACTCCATTCCATCCTCCAGGTCATTAATGAAGACATTAAAACAATACTGATCCCTGTGCTCTGCCCTGAGGGATGCCATTAGCCACCACCTAGACCAGAATTTTGAGCTCAGTGGTCCAGCCAATTCCCTTCCCACATTATCAACCACCTCAACTGGACAGGGTTGTAATTTTGCTGTTTGTAGGCTTGCTCACTGCTCTCTGAATCTTAGCATCCACAGTCTCATGGTCACTGCAGTTAAGGCTGCCCTCAGTCTTCACATCTTCAGCCATTTCTTCCTTCTTTGTAAGTAGTAGAGAAGACAAAACATATTTTCCAGTTGATTCATCAACCAGTCTCTAGCAACTCTCATTTGCCTTTTCCTCTCAATCCCTTTTTGCCTTCCCCTTCAGGGCACAGCTCTCCCTCATGAATCACATGACAGGTCTTGTTCCTCTTCAATACTATAGCAGATGACGCAGGGCCAATGCCTAGAGTTCAAGCCTGGGCTCTGTATGTAAAGGGAATATAGTCAAGGACTGAAGGCTGGACGAGGTGGTGGCAGGTGCCACATGTAGATTTCTGCCCCACAGGATGCTCCAGAGATGCCTCCTTTGATTGTAAATGAAGCATGGGGAATCTAACCTACTAAATTAGATAGCCAAGGTAGCTGCCTGAATTTCAGTGCTCAGAGTATGTCCTCCAAGGCCACCTGATGGAATATTTGGATTTCTCATTTTCTTTAAAAAATATAAATTACTATGAAAAATCCTATTGAAAAACACACAAAAAAATTTGTTAAGATGACAAATTCAGGTACTCGGAAGTTTAAAAATGTCAGAAATAAAGTTGCCTGCATAACTGTATTTTTGGGCCTCTCATGTGTAGTACTTCCAAAACATTTTTCATTACAAAAGCATTGTTCAATACATCACCTTTCTAGGAGTAAATGCGTTTGCTTCCTGTTGCAGCAGTTGTAACTTAACCTGATGCTGAATAGAGCATTCCAGTTCAAAAAAAGGATGGCATAATTCATGGGCAACAGGACCAACACAGACCCCTATATAGCATGGACAAGGAGCAATTCCCTCTCCCATCCCAAACACAGTGACTGTAGATGTTAAGGGAGATGAGCAAAGCTCAGAAAGTGGCCAGTCTTTCAAGCCTTCCCTAATAAGCATTTCTGGAGGCTCCTTTGAAGACACCTCTTGAGGGTTGGTCTGACCCAGTAGGTCATTCTTTCTTTTCTTAGAGTGTTTGGCTGGATGGTACTAGTAGATGAGGGAGAAGATGACAATTCTTTGCCTCTCTGCTTCCACAGTTGCAGTAAATTGACTAACAGGCACAAGAGCATTTTGTACAAGAAGTCATTGCCAAGACTGCTACCAACTCCAGCAAAAAAAAACAGTCTTCTTATTGCCTCTTCTTTCTCAACAGTACTGTCAACCCATCCTGGACATCAGGAGAAGATGAGAAATTGTGTCCCACAACTTGTGTGAGATCATCTATAAACTGCTCTACCCATGCTGGAGCAATTAGAGAGTAGGAGACCTTTCCAGGAATGAGGAGATACTGTATGTAGAAATGGAGTAACTCCAAACAGGCATTCCTTGCTAGCAGTTTAAAACTTCAGAGTTAACTTGTGAGGAGCAGTCCCATAGTGTGGTTGGCCTAGATGTGATATAAGGAAGGAAATAGAATCCCTGTTCCGTTATCTCTCAGTGCTAATTTTCACCTTTCCTCTTTTTCAGTGCCTCTGGCACTCTTGGCCCAGGACCCATAGTGTTATAGCACCAGAAGTGTGGTAATGTACATTATCTAATTAGTTAATTGCACTATTCAGTGAAATAATTATGAAGCCCACTTACCCAAGGGCATATAGTTAACTAAGATGTCAGGGTCTATATAGGTGTAATCATGGTAATATTTTAGTTTTGCTTAAGATATTCCATTCTCACCTAATCATGAAGTCTGTGCCTGAAGACTGGTATTCAGATTTGTTTCAGTGATTTTCCCCCCTTCTTCTCCATGTCTACATTTGTGAAATTAGCTTGTCAGTAAAATGACCCCAGTAAATTAATTATTAAACTGGTTATACCAGTCTGCACAGACTTTTCTAATATACCTTTGCACCAAAGGATTTCTCTCAGAGATGGAGAGCAGGTTGCCCCCAAAAGTTAACTTACTCAGTGTCCGCCAAACAAGGCAGAAGAGCAGAGTGAAGCAAATGAAGGCCCAGTTCCACTCATGGTTTTTCCCCACTGTAGACACTCCCATGAACACGAAAATCAGAGTCTCACTGACACTGCTCAGCATCTTCATGAAATATTTTATCGTGGTATAGGAATTCTGGGAAACATTCTCCTCCACATATTTTTTCATCGTCACTGCACATGCTGTCATCCTGCATCAAGCAAAACATCAGAGATCAGCCACAATCTGGTTTTCTTTTTGTTTAAGAACAAACTCAGACTTCATTATCTGCACTTTCCATCACCAGTCTGTGACCTTCCTAATGTCAAGAAGCATTTTATTTCTTCAGTAACATTAGCTACTTCATTAGATAGAAGAGCAATTTCATTCAGCTTTAGAAATCCATTCTGCATAATGGAAAAGGAAGCAAGACAGTCAGCTTTCCTGATGAGGAAGTGAAGGTATCACATCCCCGTTCAAAGTCCGTTTTATCTTGAATGCCTAACACACAGCCACCAAGCACCAAAAACAAAGGGCAAGTCAGTTTTGTACCAGCCTACAGACAGATCAGTTAGAGGGACATCATCTTCCTCTTAGTGATCTTCTTTGAGGTGGTGATGGGAGGACATGGTGTAGTCCTATACCAGGGCCAAAGCTTCTGGCAGGACTCTGACAGCTGACTGTCAGATCAGCAGGGCCAGGGTAAGCTTCGGTGACTCTCCACCCACAGCAGCCCATTGCTGTACAGCAGAGGGAAATTCAGCTACCTTACAAAGGTCCCCTTCCCCCATTTTAGTTACCCAGGTTGTAGCAAATGTGCCTAAGGAAGCGAAGGGCTGTTTTCCACCTCTTTGCAGTTAGTGAAGACTAGAGCCTGTTTTGGAGGCATCAGCTGCTACCCAGCACAGATACTGGTAACAATCGCATAAAGCAGTAGTCTACTGAAGGGGATTTTCTCTTGCCCCCTTCATTTTCCATAGGCATAGGTAACAGATAGATAGGGTGCTATGCTAGTAACATATTCCATCATTTATCTAGTTTCTACTGATATTATTTTAGTCTTTGGGGCTTCTTGTGATGATATTTTTCCAAACTTGTGAATTCAAAGAATGCTGACTGTCCATTAAATAACCCTTCATCTAGTTTCTGCTCATTTAATTTCCCCTGAAGAAACCTCAAGGGTATTCTTGTGGAGCTGAGATATTTAGCAGGTCCAAGGACACTCTAAGACAAGGCCATTAGGCATTAATGTTTAATACTGTTGACTTTCAGAGACACATGCATAATAGACTTTCATGATCCAAGTGAAAAATGAATGAATTCCTCAATAATTCAGAAAGGTGACAATAAGTTCCCATCCTTAAGTCAAGCAATAATTTCCTTAATGAAGCAGTAAGAATAATAAATCCCTATTAACATTCTACTATTACTAATAATTTTAGCACTGTAGTGAAAATAAGAAGCAAAAGAAAGAGCCATGTAGTCTGGTGTAATGAATAGGCAGGGAAGCCGTATTCTGGGCATTGCATGTAGGAAACTGTCCGTATGGTATTAGTGCTCACTACATAGTAGATCTAACCCTCCTCAACTACAGTCTCCAGTCACCTCAATCACAGAAAATGTGTTGGATATGCAAGACATAGTACAAGACTCATCTACTCTGTCTAATTGCTCAGAAAATCATATCTCCTGTCTAACAACTTATTTAGTATGGTTAAATATTGAAATATTGCTTCAGGAGGCCATCCTGCAAAGGTGTATTTTTACAAAGCCAATTTTGCTCTGAAGCTGAATAAATTGGGGTTGTTCAGTCTGGAGAAGAGAAAGCTCTGGGGAGACCTCACTGTGGCCTTTCAATACTTAAATGGGACTTATAATAAAGATGGGGACAAAACTTTTAGTACCACCTGTTGCAATAGGACAAGGGGTAATGGTTTTAAACTAGAAGAGAGTATATTTAGAGTAGATATAAGGAATACATTTTTTACAATGAGGGTGGTAAAATACTGGAACCAGTTGTCCAGACTGGTTGTAGATGTCCCATCCCTGGAAACATTCCAGGTTAGGATGAACAGGGATCTGAGCAACCTGGTCTAGTTGAAGATGTTCCTACTTAATGGAGGGGGGTTGGACCAGATGACCTTTAAATACCCCTTCCAACCTAAACTATTCTATCATTCTATGATTCTATGAAATCAGGTTTTGACAAGTGAAGGTAAATGCAACTGTGTGGACATAACAGCCACAAGCTTGTTTTTCTTGAGTTTAAACTGGTTTGTCCTCAATAAAGGGAACTCTTTTCTGGAGCACCAGGGCCCACAAGACCTTGCATGCAAGCTCAGAGCCAATGCAGGCCATGCAAGGCTGCTGCCACCCACCAGCTGGGCACTGAGCCTGCAGCAGCCAGCAGCACTAGCTGGAGCATTTACCACCACCAGGTTCCCATTATCTTTACACTCTACCCTGCTGGGGGGATGTTTGGTGTGGTATCTTTGAAATTCACCTACCAGCAGTTTTATTGTAAAGTCTCTCCATCCATATTCCCACAATACTCAGTCTCCGCATTTACTGTGGTTGATAGACCTGCCAGCTTTCTCCCTGCACTGGGCACCCGTGCCATCACAGCACTTTAACGAAGCAGTCCCCAACATTACAGCAATATCAGGCGGTCCTGATTACATCAAAATACAAATGCCAATATTCATACACATGAGTATATGTATGCGTATGTGCTCGATGTTCTCACTTGTCTGATTTTGCCCAGTTTTGGTTCCAGTGATGCTGTTCAAATGTAATGTCATTCCAATAAATTGTGTTAGAACTGATGTTCACAGCTGTATACAAAAGCAAGAACTCAGACATTCTTTATTATGTTTTCCATACTTGTTACTTTTCATCTCTCTTGTAATCTGATGGTGATGCTGCTTAGAAATAAATACAGATACACCGATTTATTATCAAACCATTCTCTCATTCTGCTGATCTTATCAGAGGTATCAGCCAGATGGTGGCAGCACTAGTCATTTTATGCATAGCTTGCAGTATTTTTTCCAATGGGCAAAAACCTAAAAAAATTTCAAAGCAGATATGCACTCCTCATTAGTACTTCTATGCCTATGCTGACTGTGGGTTTTCTTTTCCTAGTTACCATTGCATTTTACAGGTCCCGTAGAAGCTGTCCACTGCAGAGACTGCAGTCAGAGGCCAGAGACTGAAAATGCTTGTATTGTACCAACCTTAAGCAAACTACCTCCTCAAAACAATGCCACTTCCCTTGAGAGAGCATCCAAAAAGCCATAAGAGATACTCACGCCAAAATGCCAGAGATGTAAAGGGTTTCAGCAGACAAGTATGACAGGTAGCTGAACATGAAGACCAGCAAGGGTTCAATAGCAGAAATGTTGTGGGTGAATCGAGTCATGAGCGCCGAAACAAATCCAAAGACGATGCCAAACAACACGCCACCCAGCCCCACAACGAAGAAGCGAGCAAAGCCAGCAAAGACATCGATGGATTCAATTTCTTCATACCTGTGCATCTGGGTGAAGGCGATGAAGATGTTATATAAAACCTATGTGTAAAAATAAGGAGACAGCAGTCAGGTGTCTTTCTGAAACTGGAAGGTCTACTCATTTCATAGAGGGTGGGGGGTGGGGGTGTGTATATATATGCTTGAGATTGCTTTAGACAGATCAGCAAAGTAACAGTTGAAATCTCAGCTCGTTCTTAACAAGTCTCAGAATTAAGGGTCTGTTAAGTGTCCTGAAAAATAGGAAAAAAAAAAAAAGAAAAAAGAAAAAAAAAAAAAAAAAGACTAAAATTCCACAGGATCAAATGCAATTGAGATAACTGAAAAATGCTCATGCTTTTTTGTTTTCTGAAGGTAAACTTAATTATTGGTCTCTGTAGCAGATGTTGAAAGTCCATCTGGATACCTTACCAACCCCAGGCTCTGCCCTCTACGTTCTCTTTCTGACTCAGGATGGAACAGGGCAGCCACTAAAGATCACACTTTTGAGTTAAATCATATTTAAATTGTCTGTATGATCAGTAGACTGGACACGCTTTATTAGGTGGACTTTGGAATGTTACATGTTTTTCGATAGTACTTGATGCATAAAACCCATGAAATATCACTTGCAATTGGAAAGGAAATAGGAGAGGGAAGGGACAGAGAAGGGAAGTTAAAGTCTCCCACAAGAACAAGGGCAAGCTATTGTGAGATTTCTCCTAAGTGCCTATAGAATATTTAATCTACCTCTCTGACCTGGTTGGGTGGCCTGTAATAGACTTCCAGTACAACATCTGCCCTGTTGGCATTCCCCCTGATTCTAACATAAAGACACTTCATCCTGTCTTCCCTATACTTGTTCTCAAAGCAATCATAACAGTCCCTAACAACTGGAGGAGTTTCCCTAAGGCCAAATGCCGGGGGCTGCCCTTGGGCCACAACAACCCCCAGCAGCGCTACAGGCTTGGGGAGGAGTGGCTGGAGAGCTGCCAGTCAGAGAGGGACCTGGGGGGGTTGATTGACAGCCGGCTGAACAGGAGCCAGCAGTGTGCCCAGGGGGCCAAGAAGGCCAATGGCATCCTGGCTTGTGTCAGCAATAG
>NW_020799091.1:67542280-67561363 GCF_003259725.1 Athene cunicularia
GAAGGGAAGGGAAGGGAAGGGAAGGAAAGGGAAGGGAAGGGAAGGGAAGGGGAAATGGTAAGCTCAGTGTCATACTGTCTTTAGCTAAATACAGCCTCTCTATCCCAACATGTTTTGGGGTTGGTGCCACTTAATCTCCTTCCCAAGAACTCTCTGTCAGTCTCAAAGTGGGAACCAAAAACTGTGGCACTCTAAATGGCCTAAAGACCCTTCACACATATATGTTGACTAGAAAGCTTGAAATTACAAAAATAAATAAAAAAACAACAATGTCAGATTAGAAGAAAGACTGAATTTGCTACATTGCTGCATAATTTGGTCTGTAAAGATAATTTATTTTAGAGCAGATAAGTTTACTATACTTCTATTATCAATAATTTATTTTCTACAGAAATTTGTGATGAAAAATCTTCAGTACATTCCACTTTCATCCATCTTTTAGAAACTAATAGAAGGCTTACACAGTGATGAGTGGTGTAGTAATAAAAAGGTCTTAGAGATTGCTGAGCATCAGTTAACATTAAGTCCTGTCAAATCTGTTTACAGGGAGTGTGTAACACATGAAAGTCACTTCAGTTTTCAAGAGAATTTGGGGAACATCTAAAGACACCAGCTCTCCAAAGCTGTTAGTGCAAAACGGACCAAAATCATTTGTCTTATCTGGTTTTCTTTGGTCTTTCTTCTACATATAGTTAAATCCAGAAGGCTATTAAGAAGATTAAAGCAGATATTTGCAGGTAGAAGAGTCAAGCTCATTAGGATAATAATTATTCCCCAGCTACTATCTAATCTTAAATTGCTGCTAGGAACATATGACCTTGAGCTGTCACGCAGCCTGCTCTCCAGGAGGCTCACTGCTAATATTTCTGGGGGACAGACAAAGCACAAAATGTTTTTTGTGAAAAAAATACCCAGAGATGCTTTTTCCTGATGTCTATGTATGAAATGTGGCAGATAAGGAAAAGAGGGTTCATGTCTCCACAGTAAGTAAACCTTACTGTACCTACCATATAGCTTTTAATTACAAAGCCTGTTTTCTCTCTGTTCCCACTTCCTTGCAGACTTCAACCTCTTCCTAAGACTTGTGATTCTTTATAAATGATACCAAGGCACGAATCTATCCTGACTTATGAATAAAGCAAATCACCCTCAGCAAATGGCTTCGTAAGTTTTTATCTCTTTTTCTAGTTCCTAAAGTGTCTGTATGGTATATACGGAATTGGCATTAAAATAGAAATTATGGAAATATGACATAATATCAATTTTTTCACAATGTGTTTTGTGGGAGTAAAGTGTTCTGTACAATGTCCTGCACTGCGTCATATAAGGCTCTATGTAAGTTCTACTCAGCTAAGTTACATTGCGGTGTTTGTGCCAGTAAAAGAAGTACCGTAATTCTTCATATGGTAGAAAAGCCTGAACCAGCTTAGGATGCCTTTGTTCACTAAAAAAGAAGGGATGGATTGATAGCTGGCCTCATTTAACAACTCTGAGAATGTCATGCTTTGGGTTTTTTTGGAGAGGACACTCCTGTGTAGTGGTGTACCACTAGGGTGTCTGTTAGAGCCAGGGAGAGGAAAAAAGGAAAAGACACTGTTGCCCACAGGGAACCTCCCCTGGGACCAGTCCCTGCTTCAGCTGTCTATGTCATACAAACATTGCACATACCATACACATCAGAAGCATTAGAAAAAATATTTTCAAGTGACTGCCTTAAACCACCAACACAGGAAGCTTTGATAACTATTTCTTTCCACCCTGGTAACTCTTTCTGACCACATCCATTTAATTTTACTCTAAACACAGTGGGTCAGCTTGAACAGCAGGAACAGAGAATATCTCCATCCTCCTTCCTAACATCCATACAGCCCAGTGGTCAAAGCCTTCCTCAGCAACATCAGAGAGGTAAATTCAAATCTCCTTAAATAAAGAAATTAATTTTACTTGGATCTCCATTATACAGTAGATTTCTTTTACTACTCAGAGTAGGTTTCTTTAACTACTCTGCTATTGCATACAAAGAGAGGGCACCATTAGAGAAAATAGTCACTGCCACTTCATTTTGAGTACAGCATAATGTATAGCTGTTCTCAATGTTTCTAAAATCAAGCTTCAGAGATTAAGCAGTCAGTCAGAAATGGTCTGTCTATATGAGAGAGGAGTTTCAAGTGCCTGAAACACTTTGCAGCAAAATCTGGGTCCTCCACCTGTGTTCAGGTTTGAATGAAATCTGCACTGGATTTACCAACATCACTGTTTTTAACAGGACTTTGAAACTCCATTAATGTGTGATACATGCTAGGACCAGTCCTGTTGCTGTCTGTGCTATTCTGATTGCTAACAGTCTGCTCAGACAAAACTGGGAAAAGAAGCAGTTAACAGGACCTGGAACCTCCTTGTTTCATCCATGGACATGGTCCTACTGAGCAGAATGGGAAACAGGTAAAAAGAGTAAATTATCCACTTTTGTCCCAGTCCCTTAGGTCAAAGGCATAACTCCTAAATCATCATTCTAATTCCACAGTCTGTTATTTTATGAATATTTTATAGCAAGATATTGAGCTAAATATAGGAGAGGGAGTTACCATTGCTCAAATGCAATACAGAAGTTCTGCAAAATTCATACCAGTGTTTCCTGCTGGGGGAAATAATGTTCAAGCTGATAAGCAGACTGGAGAGAACCAGGGGATATTTGTATTTAAACAATCAAAAATATGTATGCTTAATATATCTTAGTGATATTATCTTTTTAAACACATAGAGTTAACTCAAAGGAAACTGTTAAGAGAGAAACGGGGAGGAAATGGTAAGATAAGACACCTGAGATAAACAGTTTTAAAGCCTTTTAAAAAGCAAGTGGGGTATCAGAGAGGAGAAAGCCACCTATTGGGTCCCATCCAGGTGAGAAATACTTCAGTCTTCTCAAACATGAAGACAGATAGAGATTTTGAAAACTTAAATGCCCAGAAAATTGATGAGGAGTGATGCAGAGATGCATCAGCAGAACCTGAGAAACTGATTGCAACATAGCTGCTATGAGAAAAGCCCCACAAATGAAGGTGCATGGGGCAAAGAGAACTCACAGCGGCGTAGCCAACACGCCCCATGTATAACCCTTTCATCTCTCTTGCTAACACACCTGGCGCTGCTGAGGAATGCCTAAGTACCAGTTTTTAAAGGCTTTCTGTCACTACACATTTATGCTGTAACAGGATCTTGACTGAAAGCTCATGTAAATACCATCATGAGTTGGACACACATCATAAATAACAACTGAAAACAAAGGGGAGGGAAGGTAGAGAGACAGTCACAAAAAGGATGAAACAAGCTCTTCCAGAGTGAGGAAGAGGTGTCACTTTTTTGAGGTCTGCACTTGAAGAACCAAAAAGACAAGTGGAAATGATAGATGCATTGGGGATTTTTTTTGTTACAACTATGACAGATAAGCAGTTTGCATGTAAAGAAACATTCATCCCATAGTTCTACATCAGCCCTACATCTCTGATTCACCAAGAGGAAGGATTTACAATCAATAGGTTGTGGCAGCAAGAAATTACTTCATTCTTTTTCCCTTTCACGTTACTCATAAACTGCACTTCTCCCATGAAACCTTTCAGCAATGAACTCTGTACAGATTTTACAAGTCCAAGTTGTGCTGTACCTCCTGTATAACAGTATTTGAATAGTTTTGTGTGTTTTAGATTTTTGTGATTTAAATTCTATAAAGATCTTATCTAGCAAAACTCCTTAACCTGCAGTTAACTTGCAGCACATGAGCAGTCCTGTTGGTTTCTGAGCAATGAATTTCCTGCTTGAAATTTCTTCCTTGAAAAATGTGTGTTCTAAGTGTTTTTGTCAATTGTGGTTTACAGCTAGAATTTCAGGTTGCTCCAAGTTTTAGTAGAAATAATGAGAAAAAGGGAAAAGAATTAGCAAAAGGAGCTCTGTTAAAACACTTCTTCCCATTTAAAAAACAAAAAACGAACAAAATCTCTCTTATTCAAGAAGCATTGTTTCTGGACACTTGAGATAAGACAGCCAAGAAAGGTGAACATTTGTCAGGTGTCAATTATTTTACTGATAGAAACAGAGCTATGCAAAATTATTAATGGCTTTTGGAATTCCTATCTAAGGTCCTGAGGAACTTCCTAGAAGGGGCTGGAGGAAGGAGTGCGGCCTCCAGAGATTTTCCACATCTGGCTGTCTCTCTCTAAGGCATGTGACAAAGCAGAGTCTCCTGTATTGGTATCCCTGCTGCTTTCAGTCTTTAAGCAGTACAAATTTCTGTTTATTTGCTTGCACAATGTCAAGAACATTCCTAGGTCTTACACTGATCCTACCAGAAAATTCAGCTGTAGCTTATCCATTCACTTCAGTGAAAGCAAGAGCAAGATGTCATGTCTAATGTGTATGTGTATGCTTCCCTCTTCCAGCAGCTCTGAAACAATTTGTTTTTGAAGAAGTTAATATAAGATATAATCTTTACATACATTAAAATTCCTTGTGCATAATGGAGTGCAGTATCTATAAAATAAATAAAGTATCTAAGATGTCCTTAGTGCTGCTCTTGTCCTGTGCCAAATAACCCTACAAGTCACAAGAGCCCAAAGAGGGGAAGACAAGGAGTAGAAAGAAACTCACCACAGTTATGCCATCATTTAGCAATGACTCTCCGAAGATCATCATGTAAAGCTGCTCATTAACAGAGGCTTCTTCAAAAACCACCAGAGCTGCCACAGGATCCACAGCTGAAATCATGCTGCCAAAGAGCAGGTTCTGCAGCAGGTTCAGGTCTGTCAGGCCGAAGGCTTCGATCTGGCAGACTCCATAGAGGGAGAGGCCAATCCCAAAGGAGTTTAGCAGAGATCCTAGCACAGACCACCACAGGATGGACCCAAAGTTTTCAAAAAATGGGCGAGTTGGCATGAAATAACCCTCCTCCAGGACAATGGGTGGAAGGAGATACAAAAAGTAAATACTTGTGTTCATCACCGGTGGAGATTTGTGATCAGAAGCAAAGATGATTGCTCCTACTAGCGCTCCAATGGCAATCAGGATGCAGCTTTCAGGCATGAGTCTTGGCAATCGGTGATAGAGATGGAAACCTTGAATAAAACATTAGGGTATTATTCAAGTTTAAATTAACCTGATGTCAGATAGATGTTTTGTCTGCCTTTGGATACTTTGTCTTCAGACAGCCAGGTTTTGCTCTTAGGATTAGGAATGTAAAAACAGGCAGTACTGTTCCCTTCAAAATTAAACATTCCCAGACTTGTATCTCTTAAAGCAGGGAAAGAGTTTGGCCATGAAACTCTTTCCGCTCCCAGCTCTCAATTTCTGAGCAAGTGTGCCTGAGTCTAAGCTCCACTTCAAGGAATGCAAAAACCTCTTTGAAACGGTACTCCACAATTTGGAAAGAAAATATTCTTTAAGAATCCTTGCTAGCCAGCTGTTGCTGCCAAACCTCTGAGGCACAGTATCGTCCCTCCATCTCGGAGGCCCCTATCCCTGGCTGCAGGTTTGAAGGCAGCTCCCCCATGCTGAGGAGTGTCCCTGGCTCGAGAGCTCCCGCTGGATTTGGGCCAACCAGGAATGTGGAGAACCCCAAGGGACCATGGAGCAGCTCAGATGCCACAGTCTGCTCAGCTCTGTCCACTTCCAGCATCGCATGGACTCCAGGTGATCCACAGACAGAGGGTCTGTGTAGTTATGAACAACAAAATATCCAAAGCATCAGAAATCAAGCCACAGGAACATAAGGTTTTGTAGAAGTTGATTAAACTTGCTTTTCTGGGGGAAGTGCTGCTCCTACATAGCTAAACAATATTTTGTAAAGAACCGTATGCAATAGTTTACTGAAACAAAACCACTGATTTCAGCAGAGTTGGAAGGACTACCAGCAGCCATCAAATATCTGAGAAAAGAACACGTCCTAAGGGATTATTTTTTTTACTCATTAGAGTAAAGGCTGAGTCTACACTAGCAAACTAAGCAGTCCAAAGACTTTTCCAAGCAGAAAGGTTCAGCTTGCATCCATACAGCCAAATTCAAATGCCTGTCCCAGCAAGAAGTGGTGACATCCAGACTTCATGTGGGAACAGATCCTGGCCCACAGTCTGCCCAGAACTCTTGAAATCCAGAAAGAATATAACACCTGAATAAAACACTGATAGTTTGTAACACTTCAGAAATCTTCTTCCATGGGTAACCAGATTATTCAGACTGGATCTTTCCTCCAAGTAGATGTGAAATCAGCAGCTCCACACTTCTAATCACAAAGAGTATTACTTGAAAACTGCCAGCTAAGCAGCAGGACTGCTTGGGAGGCATCACACAGTTCTTCCAAAGTATCTATTTCTTGCTCAAAACAAGAATATGGAGTAGATGTGCCATATGGCAAGTCCTGTGCTTTTATGGATGATGAATAAATAATTATGAATTAATAATATGCTCACTACTAATATACTCTGCTGATGACATAACAAATTTGATTTCTGAAATTTTTTATTATTATGTTGGCAGTGAAGACATTTGTTTATAGGAGTTGGATTGAAACTGGAAAATCATGATCAGAGGTAACAATTTTTGTCAACTGTGTCACTATGACATGAAACATGTTTTTCAGGCCATCACCAGAAAATCACCAGTCCCAGCTACCAGCCTGTTCCCTCATGGAAAGATCAGAATAACAGAGAGATCACATGTGTGTAGCTCTTCACATTGTTACCATCTTATTGACTTATTTGATATTGCTTCATTAATTCTGAGTGATCAAAATAATTGTAGCCCAGGCATGTAAACATGTAAGACACATGGTGAGTCATTTTTGCTGTTAATCGCAGTTCCTGCCTCTCCATGAGTTGTCTGTCTTCATTCAGATACTTACATGGAGCTCTAATAGAAGCTAGATGTATTGGTATGTATTCAAAAGGCACCCTACGTCTCTAATGACCTACAGTCTCTTTGACTGTCAGTGCCTCTCCTGGGGTATCACTTTCTGAGACACTTTAAAGAGCAAACATGTAAAACAAAGACTCATAGGGAAATGTTTCCTATTATTCACACAATGGAAGAATTCTTCCCACTTTTCTCCCCCAAATACAATACGCTTGAAGTCTGGCTGGTGTTACTGATTTCTACAGCCGTGGCAGGTTGTAAGTTAGTTCTGATATCTTGTGATGTTTAAAGACTAGAAAAAGCGATGGACAGCACTGTGTAAGGGAGCTCCATTGCTACTCACTAGCATAGACAACCCAAGAGACATGAGGGTTAGAGGTCATACATTTAAGCTGGAAGTGTTCAGAGGTGGAATTCTATCATTGTCATGATAAAGAACACACCTGTTCTTTTGAGAACAGAAACTGTAAAAAACAGTCCCAGTTACAAAAATGCATGGAAGATATTTGGTTACATGGTATGTTTTTAACTTCTTGCCAAGGTAGGAGGACCCTAGATCCCATTTTCTACTTACCTATTTTTGCAAGAGAGGCAAGGAGGATCCAAAGAGTAACTTCATAGGGAATTTGCACATAGTCATAGTCCACTGTGAAAACGTGTAGCCTTGTATCTTGTGAAGAGCCAACAGCACCCCCATGATCACGTTCATAGCGAGGCAAGAAACTCTTGCTCGGGTTGGGCTTATCCACATAAGCAGCAGCAGAACAGTATACCAGACTCAACAGTGACAGCCACAGGTTCAAAAGCTTTGCATGTGCAAGCACGGCAGAGCCCATGTCTGGGGCTGTGACTATTCTATTACAGATATGGCATACAGTGGGTCATGAAGGTGTGCAACACTCACTCTTGTTGATACGCGCTTCTCACAGTCACGGCCACTTCTTCCTCAAGGCTGGTTCATTTGCCTATTAGAGGTCATTTTAAAAGCCCTAATGTGCCTGTCCTGTTCCTTGTATTACAGACAGACCTGGAGTTTGTATGAAGATACCGGTTCTGCAGGTTCCTCCGACCCAGATAAATCTTGGCCACAGCATCACCCTGTTAAGGAATAAAAACCCTTTTCGACTTCCATTATTTATCCAGCCACTCTGATTTTCTTCCCAGTGTCAAAAAAAAAAAAAAAAAAAAAAAAAAAAAAGCTGCAATGCACACCATTCAGGCAGCAAGTGCAGCATAGCATCAGGAGGGAGAGATGGTGGCAGCCTGGCAGGCAGGAGAGCCTGCTCCAGACCTCCCTCTCCTTCCCTCACTCCCTGTCTGCCTCCCCAGCACAACTGGCACCTCAGGTACCACACTTGGCACTGGTCACTTGGGAACAAAACCACTTGGTGTGTAAATAAATGGGACTCTGCAGGATTTACAGTAGGGACATCTGGTGGAGGACCATGCAAATTACTTTCTCATTTAGAAATGTGCTGTCTTAAATGCATCTAGTAACTTAGCACATTATAACAACAGAGAGGAATGTCTGAGTCACATCATGTGCCTAAAACTGGATCTTGTTTGTCTTGTATTTTACTCATGCCAGCAAGGTATGTGCTGGACAACCATATTATCCTCCCCAATGCCACATTCACTCTTATGGAACATTTTTTTAAAAGTTCAGCCTCTTCTCCCCTCCACAAAAACTACCATGTTTAGTGTTAGGATAACAAAGTGTGCAAACACAGCAATATTGATTAGAAGCTGCTAAAGCCTGTATTACATACATTGGAATTGAGTAAATTTAATTTACTGACAAATTTTCCAAATTGTTCAAATGATTCAAATTTGGTTGTGTTGGAAAACAGCGCAGACCGGTGAGAACAGAGACGTACCCTAAAACAACTAGCACTGAGGACCCCACACCCACAATGCATGTGTATGGGAGGGGATTCTTTCAGGCCAACTGGTCCTTTTATGGGTGGAGAATATCTTCCACTTACTTTCTGTGGAAAGAGATCCAATGTGTGCACCTGTGATGCTCTGTTGTGCAAAGCAAAAGGCCGTAAGTGGTGACAACTGGGAAATTTGCTTCAAAAGCTTATAATGATCTGAACTAAGCCCTCAGTGCAGGTGCAACTGCAGGGTTAAAATTTTCCGTGGTACAGACAGTGATGCTGTTTAATGTCCTGTTTCTACATGAGGCACTAACTTCTGTTTCTGCCCCACAGTACCACCACCTGTCGTCCCACTGAAGGCTTTGAACAAAATAAAAAATCAGGTAGATAATACTCAGCCTGCTTGCAAGACAGTTGTTCTTTTTTTCAGTATACTGGTCCTAGCAGATTTGTTAGCTTGAAGGCCATACAAAGTTGGAAGAACACTAGATCAGTGGCTCTCCTGTGCAGATTTTCTTAACACTAAACATTGCATTTCACTTAGCTACAGCCATACACACACAGACTGCAAGATGCTTTGAGACTAAGCTGTATGAACGCTGGAGAGAGAGAAGCCAAAAGACTGCAAGGGAAAGACTTCAGAGTCCCTGGTAGCCTACTAGCTGTTATAACCAGAACTTTGATTTCCAACTGCAACACACCCGTCACACCAACAAGTTCAGGGAGATTCATGAGTGACCAGCAGCAGACAGGATCAGCAATGTGCAGATGTCTCCGAGTGTGAAATGTTTCACAAGCGGTAGGAATGCTTTCTCCCACTGCAGGAAGGATGGAGATACCTGGGATCAGATGCTGAAGCAGTGCTGCTTTTTTTCTCAATGCCTCCAGCATACCCAGTTGTAGCAGTCTCCCATGGTACTTCCTTGGTGCTCCCTCAGGAGGACATAACTCTTTTAAAGAGTCTGAATTTGTCCCACTGGACTGCCCGGAAAAATTAAACTTCAAGTTTCCTCTGGATTTCCCTTTTTTAATCTTTTTCTAGAAAACAAGTATAAAAAGATTCCAGAAGAAATACAATTCAAATAACAAAAAATTCACTTGTATTTCTCAACATCACAGCAAAATAATACAATAAATATAAACATAATAATAATAAAATAATAATTTATGAAAGATAGCTCATATTTACAGCTGTGTGCAGTGCCACTTAGTTTTACTGTGGGGCTGCAGCACTGTCACACTGCAGTCCTTCTCATAGTTTTGGAGTGAGCTATTGCTGACTTCAGTGACAGCCTTTTAGAATCACATCGCCATTCCTGAGCCTACTGTCATCCCTCTGCAAAATTTCTGCTATCGATATACCAGGCTGAATAACCTCTGGAAAAAACCCTTTAGGTTGCAGCTTCCCAACATCTTTGTAGCTTTCACTGGCATGTGGTAATGCATATATTTCCAGAACTTCTTGTTTGGAGCAGCAGAAATAGAAGACTTCCAGGTAACAACTGGTAAAATCCGAAGAGCTTTTTTCACTACTGGAGGCAAAGTGTCTGGCTCCTGGAAAGCCTGGAACTTTATTAATACCAGTTTGATCTTTTTGTCTTCCAATGCACAGTTCACTGCTGCCTGCAGTTCAAAGATGCTTGGTCCGCTGATGTAGGCTGGGCTCAAAATAATTATTGCTCGTCTGCTTTTTTTAATAGCTGTAACAACTTCATCTGTGTATGCTGGAGAAGAAATGGCAATCGTTACTGCATTCTATAATGGACTTTTTATCTTATCAGTTCCTTTATCAACAGCTAAAACCCAGAAATAAGGAAAACCAAAAATAGGGATGCTGAGAAATCACATAACCCCTAGAAATGTGTTTGCTATCAGAGGATACCATGGCCATTCTTATGCAGACCAGAGAATACAACTTGCTGCTCAGGAGGTGGAGGGCACAGCTGAGACCTCAACACACTTTGTTGCTACTCAAATGGGGTCTCAAGGGACACTTGGACTTGTTCTTATCTCTCAGGGACAGGTACTGAGGGCTTTCCTAATTACTGCAGGTAACACTGAATAAAATTGCTCAGAAAGTGACCGCTGAAATATCTGGGGTCTTCTTTTCAGTGAGTGGAGTCTGCTTGCAAAAAATTTCTTAGACAAGAAACTGTCTTAGCTTAGAATCTCCCAGAGACCACACTCAAACATACATATACCTCAGGTGCGGGGGCCAGATATAAAGATGAAAAAACAATGAGATTTTAGCAAAAACTCCAGTACCAAACTATGCCATTGGTTGATCTGGTGTATAGGGGGTTTTTGCAAAGTGAAAAACAATTTTATAAACTGAGGATTTTCTACCATCCATAGGAAACTTACCTCCTCCTGGAAGAATATCTCTTTCAAGAATGCATAGCTTGTATCCATATTTATTTTCCAGCATATCTGGTAGAAGCTCCAGGGCAAATTTTTCCTCACTAATTAAAGTAGAGTCACTTTCAAAAGAGTCTAGTTTTGCATAGGATACAAACGCATCAAATTCTTTACCATCTAAAATTTAAAAATAAGTAACACTGTACATATTAACAAGTCTGAAGCATTCAGCTTCTTTCTTAATGCTCAGTTTCCATTTATATCTATTTAACACAAACCTAAAATTGTCACCTGTTCATGAAGTAAAGCCATCCAGTTACCCAAAGCCAACCCTTACTCCTCACTGTCTTGCAGATTTTGTAGACGTACACTACCAAAGCAAGTGAAGAAGGTACAGATGGCTAGTGCAAGGAAGTTTAAACCAAGAAATCTTCTGCATTTTCACAAACATACAATTTTCACCAGTGGAAGATCTGGCCCCTTCCAGGCAAAATCCAGGTTGTAGGGAATGATCTTTTCTCTCATTTGCCCCAACACTGATTCCAAAAATACTCATCAATGCCCTACCTACTTTGAAAATATGGTGAATTTTAAAGGAAAAATGTTCTTAAATATTAGCCGATTACCAAAGATGCATTATTTTCATACACTGTTAAGTTTCTAATCAGATATACTGGTGCAAGTAGCAAAGCCTAAGTCTGATCCAAGTGTCAGCTCAGACACAGAGTAATGACTTTGTTTCAGTCTTATTAAAATAACGTGTTTGTGAGGTGTAGATGAAAAATAGATAAAGAAATTTTCTCAGCTTTGAAACACCCTGCTACCAATGACCTGAGTTAGGCCCATTCTTAATTGCAAGGCAAAAGCAAAACTTATCTATTTGCTGAATAAGATTTTAACTGCACTTGAGAGAGGAGGAAGGAAAACAAAAATAATTTCTGGTGAAAGCTAAAGGTACAGTGGACTCAGTCTCCATATGAAGTTATGCTCCATATGTAGTTGCTTGATGCCATTTAAAATGTACTAAGGTTGATGGGACTGCCAAATTTGATGTGAGATCTATTGGAGATTCCAATCTTTTGAAATGGCAAGACATCCTCAGGCAGCCCAAATGACATCAGACACCTATGATCAATCAGCTGAGTTGTGTCATATGTCAATACAATTAATAGAAACCAGAAGGAAATTCAGCTGCTTAGTGCAGGGTCCTACTTCAGGGTGGTGGTCTCTAGATTTCACCATATTGACTACAACTGCACTGCATGGGAACCAGAACGCCTACAGCCAGCACAGACACCTAGGTAATGGTGTTGAGTATCACACTGCGCTTCAGTGTCAACCTCCTGATTTCTATCCCTAGATGTAAGATTAGGATCACAAACCTGAGCGAGAACCATCAGGTTCCCACAGGATCTAGAAGAAACCATATGAATTCCAGGGAGTAAAGGAAATACAAATGGGAAGATAATGACATACATAAGCTGTAGTTCAACACCAGTATTCAGAACCAGCATGTAGCAGAAAGTAAAATAAAACAAGTGTGCAGATTAGGTTTGGAGGCTAAAGATGTTACTAGACAATACACATTGCATCTCCGCTCCTCCCCTCTGCTCCTGGCCACAAGCTTCCACCACTTCCTTCTACAGGTGCTGAAGCTCTTGTGGTAGCAGAGGAAGCTATTTCATGTTGCTAGCTACTCACTGTCTTTTACTGAGTTATTTTCTGCCAAGTTGAGCCAATTTCGGCCCACAAGAGTGAATCATAAACAGCAGGCATACAGCATCATTAGTATGGGATTTGAAGGTCACTGATTTAGCTGAACTTCAATTCATCTACACCCTGAATTTTGAAGCTCCTTTGAAAATAGTTTTTAAATCACAATAAATTGCACTACAAACCAGATATTCCTCATTTCACCCACAGAGGTCACTGCAATCTTATTAGACAATAGCCAGTAACCAATACATCACCAATATTATTACAATAGTAGGTTAAAAGCAAATGCACAGTAAGCATCACTAGGATGATTTTTTTTTCTCTCAGAATCATACAGAAGGGCAGTTACAGCCTGAGGAACTTTTGGCACAAACATATAAGATGCTCAAAGGGTAGGAAATCAAGAACACCCATGTTAAGCAAAGCAACTGCATACATGATTTATAAATATTAGTATCACAGCGTCTATATTATTACTTTCTCTTGTGAAAAAAGGCCAGATTTTTAAGAGATATATCTGAATTGGCTAAGGAAGAAGCCTAAGGGTTAGAGAGACATGAGAAAAAAGGTGACCTTACTGCTGTCTTCAACTACCAAATGGGAGGGTACAGAGATGATGGAGACAGACTCTTCTTTGATGTGCACAGTAATACGAGAGGAGGCAACAAACATAAGTTGCAACAAGGAAAATTCTCATTAGTGAAAAAGTTTGCACTATGAGAGTGGTCAAACACTGAAGCACGTTGTCCAGAAAGGCTGTGGATTTTCTGTCCACAAGGTTCTGAGCAACCTGGCCTCGGTTGGGTCTGCTTTGAGCAGGGTGTGGGATTAGATGAGTCCCAGGGGTCCCTTCCAACCCTGTGGGATTCTGTAATTCTCTGATTTTGTGCTAAAAGGGATAGGAGAGAAGAAATGATAGAAAGGAAGAAATGGCAAAATTAAGTCATAACTGCTGCTTTGCTGGTCTATGAGCAAGCCCTTTCAGATCTCAGGTGACTTGATACACATCCACATGAAGTAAGAAGGACACAATCTTGCAGGTGAGAGCAGAAAACTATCTAGGTAGGCATCGTTGGTCCGCACACTCCATGCCCCCATGCTGCAAATGGTGCTGTGTGCATGCCATATGTGAGACTCACAGAGCAGGACAGAGGCTGCCACGGTGGGACCCAACGGTATCTTCAACTTCAATGCACAAATCTTGGCAGGTCTGTCTCTGTCCTACTGACATATGGGGTGAGCTATAAGGGGACTTTCCAGAGGTTCTTAAATCAATTTGTTACCAAATAGAGGGGAAATTTTGAGTGATTTCCCAAATCACTTTTGCCAGCTGCCTTAGGGGTCACAAAAATACTTTTCAAAAGGGCAGTTAACCGTCTCATTGCATATGTATTTATAGATATCTAGATACAGTTATTTCACACTCACATATAATTGACACAAAGCACAAGCAGACTCAGATGCCTATATCTCAAGCTGCATCAAGATTCAAGAATTTTTAGAAAAATTTCCTTGGGCATATACTATCAGACTTCTTTCAAGCCACCTAAGAAAATTATATGTTAAGTTCTTTGAAGTAGGCACAGTCATTTCTGATACAATTTTACACTGCCTTTGTTGAAGGCCTGTTTTAGCTGAGATGATGCTACTATGGAGATTTGAAATATAAGAAGCTGATCACTGGTGTAAATATCAAGATGGTCAACATAATTTTTAGAAAGGAAATATGAATATGAATATTTCCCAAACGTAGACTTCCCATTTGGTGTGCTATATCATTTTATTACTCTCCTTTTTTATTTTTCTGAAAAATTATTTGGCTTCAAGTGAAAAATGCAATAGATTCTGGATTCTTTCACTTACTTCTGCAAGGACATTTGATTCTTGTTCACAAGTTCTGTTGAGTACTTTTGGAGAATAAGGTTAAAATGTTGAAGATGCTCTATTAGTCCCTGCAAAGGTATTGCCAAAATTCAACTTCTTACGCTAATCTTTCATGGGTAAATTAGGGATCTTGTAAAAGACTAAAAAGACTGTGACATTTCAGTTAGCATTAGATACTTCCCCCACGCTGCCTGACTTTTTTGCCATCTGAATCCACTGAGCATCTTTGCTAGCTTTAACAGCCTTTGTATCAGCTGAAAGAGAACAAGGTCATTAAGATAATTAATTAAATGGTGAATTCACACCAGATTAACCCACATGGCAAAAGGCAGTAGAAGGACTGGAGAAAATTAATATTATACAATGTTTCTTACCTCCTGTAGTTTCTTTGTGGACCAGATAGCTTCGGTACATCAGCACTATTTCAATCCAGTGCTGGTAAACAAAGGCAGTGCACAAAAGGAATGCAAAGAGAATAGAAATGGCACTGCATAGTACGTATAAGAGAAACACTGTAGAAAGAAAAGGGTCTATCATAACTCAAGCTTTCCAAAATAATGTTGACAATTAGATGCAAACCTCAGTCCAGAAATAGGGGCAAGCCATTTCACAATTTTCATTCTTGCCCCGCTGGCAAACTTTAGGGAAGTCAGGGATTCATTTAGCTGCAAACCTTGACACAAAGTTTCAGTCTACCATCAGGGACCTTTTTTGAATCGTATCTCTTTGATGGTATGAAAAGCCAATCTGTGATGGAAGGCACAGAGAAAATTGTCTGCGGTACACACAGTAGTCATCGCTTGAGATGGAAAAGTCACACCAGAACACACACAGCTGCACACAGGGCCCTGCTGGAGACTTCCTGTGCCACTCCAGTGATGAATCTCCACTGTGAACTATGGTTCAAGGGTTTAATTTCCACGCTGATTCTGGCTTTGGCCTTTGCTCAAAAGGCTGACACATTTATATCAGTTATGGTAACTTCTCGGAAATGTGCATGCTAAGGACTGGGGAAACAAACAGAAGTGTCCTATGAAAATCAAGGAATACTATTGCTTTCAGCAGCTGCTCTGCTTCAGTTCAGTAGATTGCTTACTAATGTTCAGAGATGATACTCTCCTCTTCCTCCTCTCAGTTACTCCCCAGCTTCCACTTGGCCCACCTACCTGCAGTAGGATCCCAGATACCCCTGTCCTTCTGAGTAGTCCTCAGAATAATGTATCTTGCTAGGCATCTGACAAATCAAACTTTTCCCATCTAGCTTCAAGAAACTTCTGCAGCTAGCTAAAAAGCCTGTCTCAATGGGGAATTAATTTGTAGCAGTGAGTAAATCAAAATTTGTCTTCAAGGGCAAATAGTCATCCATCGATAGTTTTACCTTTCTGCTTTCTTTTCAGCTGGATCACAGCAGTTGCATTCCCCACTGAATTCTCAGCAAAGCATGTGAAGTTGCTTCTGAGGTCCCTTTCGGTAACTTCTGTCAGTTTTGCAACATGAAGAAGTGTGTGCCCCTTTAAACCTTTTGGATAAACTCTAAAGAGAAAAAAATACATATTGTGTGATGTCTTTGCTGTTCATTCACACAATGCCCAAATGTCTTAAATACAAAGAAAGAAGAGCTTGCAACTTCTTAATGTTCAGCTTGAACTTCTAACAGCAATGCAATATTCTGATTTGGAACTTCCGTTTGGTTTTTAAATTGTAAGAAAATACTAACATCAAAGGTTTGCAGGCTGTAAGGTTTATTCTTAATTCATCAACTTGACAAAATACTTAAGCACTTGCCTAGTTTAAAATATATAGCCCCCTTTGACTTCTATAAATTATTTGTATTTTTATAAGACCTAAAAAAGTCCTCTGGAGGAAATGCAGGGAAACGAAACTTCAAAAAGGAGCCCTAAGAAAGGATTAGCTGGGCAAAAAGACTGAGCAGCGTAGCCTCTTGCACAGAGGTAAAAAGCCCAAGGATAGGATAGGCAAACAGAATAAGATGGATATAAGGGACAGAAGTATAAGAAATGAAGAGGTAACCGAGGAATCCCTCTGTGGCTGAGAGAGGCTTGTGGAGAACAGATCTGTGTCTGTAACCACTTAAGAATACCCTGGGTTTCTAAGTCTTAGCATTTCTCTTTGAAAGCCACAAGTACAGGCCTCTCTGGGTGGTCCTGAAGGTGCCTCACATCATGTCACTGCAAAATGACAGGTTGGGCCTCTGCTAACTCAGGATACACAGACATGAGCATGGGCAAGGATTCAACCTCTACTGAAAGAGTGTTGGGAATGTTTCATTCATTTTGATTTAAGAAAAAATAAACAAACATAAATTTTATGTATACAAAAAGCTAAAAACTTGGTAAGAAGAACATTACAAAGCTAAACAATCAAAAGTTAGGAAAATCCAATTTCCAGCCTACCTCATGAGTGAGTGTGTGTGTGTGCATGTTTGATATCATCATTTGTTATTTTTTCCCCATATGACTCCTATTAAGAACTTGATTTTAGCAGTGACAGCAGGGATTTTTCTTCCCCCAGTGTACAGAAGAGTTTTCCCGTAATGATGACTCAGGGCTGTGTAGTCAAAGACACGCTTGTCTGTGTTGCCTCCACTATGTTTCTTGCTGAAGTTGGACACTGAATAAGTGAATGAGAGACATGGAAGTACAGGAAGGAAAGGGAAGGGTGGTGACTATTTGAGTTGTCCCCAAGTCACAGGAAACCTTTCCCCCACACATTGCTTCTCTGCGGGGTCTGGTCAATTCTTGCCAGAGAAGACTTCTGAAATTCAGTGTCCTGAAATACAGCGCTGCAGTTCCTCAGACTGACTCAATAAACACACCTCAACGGCTGAGGCACCCAAAATCCTTTCAATGTCCAAAATACTGTTTTACTGATCTGGTTTATTCCCCACTCAGAGACAGCTTCCAAAGACAGAATGTGTGTTTCCAGCAAGGCACAACAGAGGGAACACTTGAAAACAGCTGCTGCAGGCACAGGCAACCAAGCACCATTCACGTTGAAGCTGTCTGTGAGTTAAAGCTTTAGGAAGAAGAGTTAAGATTTCACAAAAAGTGTGAGTTCTTGGTTTTATGGCCATCAATATGTGCTTCTGTATGTGAAGTGCACATGCCTGTCACATACTCATGGCCATACCCTTTAATATGTTGAAGAACAGGGCAGTCTGAATTTCTTTCAGTAAAATGTGTTCAGTAAAGCTGTTGTAGAAGGATTTTTACAGTTGCTAACTGTAGTAATAATCAGACTACTAGATTCTTCCTTACCTTGTTTCCTGATTTAATTTCTCATTTATATTTTCTTTGTTGTTTCTTTTCCATGTTACCCTCATCAGAGAAAGTCTTTCAAACCCAAACTGTACACGGCATTCCAATTCAAGTGGCTTTCCTGGAACAAATTAGCACAGGAAAACCATGCATGGAGGTCACCAGAATAATTTTCTCTTAAATAGCCTGGGATCTATATAACACATGATGCTTCCTTTAATATCCACAAAGATATATATCAAGAAAGAAACTACATTTTATATAAAACTCTCATATTCCTAGAGAGAAAAGATACTATCAAGACCTATCATTACCTATCAATACCTCATTTAAGCATTTTCTCTCACGTTCAGATGAGGAATTGAAACTTACCAAGCTCTGCTTCAAGGATCACCACACCATTGGGGTACAAGAAGTTTGGTGGATGGATAGTGTTTTCCGCTGCAATTAACAGGAATACTGTTAATAACTATAATGCTATCATCAGTGCAGGAGACCAGAGAAAATATCTTACAGCACTTTCTTTTTCCAATGTTAGGTGGAATTTAGACATCTAAGTCCAAGAGGATGATTTACAGTTGTTGAGGTGCCTGAGTGCACAGATAAGGGAGTTTTGACCACAAAACTTACATAGCTACTTAAAGACCTGCTGTATTAATTATTCTGAGGTACTGCCATCTTACATAAACTGAGGAGCTCAGTGTCAATCCTGCACTTAAGGTTATTTAGGATTCAGAAATTAGGGGTCCCTCCTTGCAAGACCCCCTGAAGGACGCAATTTTCATAGCAGTTCCCATCCAAGCCCCTTTCCATGCTCAGTAAGCACACATACAGCACACACACCTCATTCACAAGCACAGGTACTTGCATTAAAATTTTTCAAAACAAGGGCTGCCAAAGGGCACAGATAATGACAACCACAGTTCAGACAATCTACTAAGCAATTACCCAGGCTCCGGAAAAACAGCCTGAGGGGGCTAAAATGCACAGCTCTGATATTCTAGGAAAGCCCCGTACTGCAGGAAATGGTGCCACATGACACTTTTTTTTTTTTTTTTTTTTTTTTTTAA
>NW_020799091.1:67561413-67599869 GCF_003259725.1 Athene cunicularia
TGTGTGTATATATATATATATATATATATATATATATATATATATATATATGGCACCTTTCAAGTGTTTTTCTGACTGTGCTGTGAAGTGAGGGAAAAGAACTCAGAAGCACAGTGCATTAGCTCAGGTTCAGCCAGATCAGAATAAAAACAGAGCTAGTCCATGCCTGCCCGGAAAATATTGTAGGACTATAGCCAAAGAGAAGAGTGAAAGAGCAGCAGACATTGTAACCCAGCATATAGAGGTCTCGAAAGTTGGAGCAGATGTGGTTTCCAATCCCTATCCTGATGGGAGGTATGTATTTTTCCCATGACTTCTTAGTACCAACTGCATCAAACATCTGCAAAAAAGGGAACAGCTATTTCAGAGGAGTGCTGTCCTGATGAGACCATAGAACCAGGCTGCCTCAACTGACACGTTTCTTTCACTCCCTGGATCTCCCTCCCACAGAGTGGCCAACTTTCTACCAGGATGTTAAGAACAGGTCCTGTGCTGTTGTCATACAGAATCAGCTGTACTGGGTCCATCCAGCACAGGATATAGAACAGATGTAGCTATGCTTTCCTCTGAGACCTGTGATTGACTGGAGTGTCTGACGAGAGTGCCTTATAGCACTCAACCACAGATATCTGGAGAAAAGCATGACCGCATCTCTTTTTCAGCAAACTATAGTCTCCCTTGTTCCTGATCCTGAGTTGCTAGCATGCTCCCTTGCACAGTATTGACATTATCTAATAGCACTCTGTCAGGCAGTATCTGGGCTTCGCCTGAAGGGCAGCAGAGGACAGTAAATATTGCTGAAAAGATCACCATGATTTGAAGGATAATTTAAGGCCATGCCATATCACAGTGCCATATTTTGGCAATTATATTTAGTAATCCATACAAAGCTTAAAAGAACAGGTCATGCAGGCAGTGATGCTTTTCTCCAAACAGCACATGCAACAACAAATGCCTTGTTTGTTAGTTAGATTGATCACAGGTGTCCTGTTTCCTCTGCTGTTAAAAAGTTATGTGGAAGATGGGTAGTGATCCCACCAACATCACCTTCCTCATCACTGTCAAGTGAAAAAAATGGTCTCATCCATGCCACCAGGAACAATTTTTTGTCTAACTCCTACTTCACATAAGCCTCCACTACAGGGACAGAACTAGGATTGAGGTACACTGCTTTTGTCCCCTTTTCCCATGCCGAATTAGCACTTCTTCCTCCTAGTATGTGAATATCTTCCTAACAGTCCTCATGCAGTACATGGAGAATATTGGCATCAGTTGAAGTTTCGTTAATTCTACTCCCAGATCAAGAGACGTAAAACCTTTTGCAGATTTGACCCCCGGTGTTAGGAACTACAATAAATCCAAGGTGGAATTAGATCTTGAAAATGATGGCATTGTATGCTACATGTTACTACCAAACATTGAAGTTTCTAGACAATGTCCCAAAACATCCTCAGAATACTTGGAAGAAGATTTTAATGACTGTGTAGCTAATTCAGTCTATGGGTTGTTCAGAAGAAGAGCCTGAACCAAAGACATAAATAGTGTAGGAAAGAACAGACAAAATATACTTTACTTCAGGCATTTTATTCTGAGTTATTAGAATACTCACCAATGACTTCTACTGCTACTGCTGTTCTCACTGTCCACTTTGTAGTGTTATCATATAGAGTGTAATCACACACATATATTCCAGCATCTTGGTGATAGGTTGGATTCAAGTAGATTTCATTATGCTTAAGCTTTAGGCTTTGTCTGCTTTTCCTATGTTTTATCTGATGACCATCCTAATGAAAATAAAGAATATCAAGTCCTTTACTTGTTGCTGTTATTAAATTATTTTTTAAGATATTTGGATAGGATTACCAGGGCAGTAGGGCCAAGACAAACTCCTTCCACTGAAGCCCCAAAAAAGATTTATTAGGAGTTTGAGGACATTTGTCAATTATGTTTAAAAAAATGTGAATACCAATGTCTTTTTTAAAAGTTATTTAAAATTTGTAGTTGCTGAGAGAAATGTGGAATAATGAACCTAATCTAAATTAAACTATTTCTAAAAAGTAAATAAAAAGGATCACTTTTTTAATGGACTGAGTATTTTTTTATTTTGTAAATAAATTGTTTTGAAAATATTTTCATGTTCTTTTATGAGAAGTAAATCATGGGATTGTGTTGTCTGAGATTGACAACACTGTCACTACTTTTAAAAGGATGAAGACCAACTATTTTTTGAAAAGCACCATATTTTTCAGCTTAGGGTATTCATATTCTCAAAGACCACTAAGAATTCTCCTTAATTCAATTTCCTAACAAAAATCCATTAACACAAAATGGAAAGAATTTCCTTAAATTCAGTGAGCTTCAGATCAAGATATAGGTAAATAGACCCAATTTAAAGTTTGAAAGTAAAGAAGTCAATGTTAGGTTAATGGTTGGACTAGATGATCTTCAAGGTCTTCTCCAACCTAAATGATTCTGTTATCCTGCGATTCTGTGAAAGAGTAACTTTGACTAGATTGTAATTCTACTTGATAGAATAAATATTGTAAATAATACCAGGCAGTAAAATGCACAATTGAAATTTTAGTCATTTCCATTTGCTCATTTGTACAGGTTTAGATGGTGTATTACAATCCTTACAAACAACAGGAATAATTTTTAGCTTGCAAGTATTTTAGTGGTCATTTGTAAAAGATTAAGTCAATAACGTTTCAGTAGAATAATGATTCATTAAAAACATAAGTCTTGGAAAGAACCATTTGAAACATTAAAATTTTTTTTTTCTAACAAAGACACGTGGTTTATTTTGTATATTTGATATTTTCAGAATTTAAAATGTCAAAACAAAACTCTTAAATTTCAATCATACATCACTTTGTAACAAACTTATTTTGATTGTCAATTACTTCAATTTCTTAGCTGAAGAGAAAGCATTCCTAGGTTTCTATTTCATGGAATAATATTTTGGGTGTGGAAAATTTCTTCAAAACTCTTACTTACAGACTTGATACATAACAATTTATGAGTCAGCTTTTGGGCTGAATTTCCCAGGCTGCATTGTCTGCCAAAGAAGAGTTCAAGAACCTGTGGCACATGAGCATTGACTAGACCTAAAGCTATACCTCAAATTAGCTTTTCTGAATGCTCAAGAGAGTGACTCTTACCTTGTACCATTTTACATCTGCCTTCTTCATATGGTTGTAGCATTTTGTCCCAGGACAAGTTATTGAATTCCCACTTCCAGCAAGAAGATATGGCATATTTGTGTCATAATCTGAACATTTTGCCACCTTCTTTGTTTGAACCTCCAAAACAATTTTGAGACATGGGATTTTTTCCCTGAGTGATGCAGGAAAAGAAGTTAAATGTCTAATACGCAAAACAAAACAGAACAATTAGTTCTTGTAAGGAATTATAAGACTTATGCTCCATTACATACCATATCATACAGATGTACACTCCAGAAGCACTGTGCCTTACTGGTTTAAACCAAAGTGCATCCCCTTGGAGAGCAAGATTAGAGCTTTCCTTGATCATCTTCAACGGCTCTTTATCTTTCTGATGCCAGAACCATTTCACCTTATGTTGTGTTATAAGTGAGTTGTTATAAATATAGGTAGCATCTCTATCTGGTAAAGCACATTGTAAAACAAACTCCTCATCACTAATTGCACGATACCATACTTGAGGTTCAACATGGGAACATCCTGAAAAGCAGGACAATAAGATATCAGAACTACCTGAAAGAACACACAGCCATCATATTTTAAAAAGTAGGAACACTACAAAAATAAAACCTTACCTTTCCTTGTGTTAAATAATTTTTTTATGTGACCAGATGCTGGGCTAAAAGAGAATTGATTTCCTTAAACATGGAACTTGCCAGTGTTTTCAAAAGTTTATTCAAAGGTGTCCAGAGGTTTATTAGGCCTTTTTCAAAAGGCTAATGTGAAAATAGCTTACAATTTTTAGTGAACTGAAGATTTTCACCTGGGTGCCAAACCTGTTAAAACTCCATAGAAAAGCAGATGAGGAGATAGCTCTCCTCAAATTAATGAAGAAGGGACCTGAAGAAGCAGACCCTACCCACTGTGTCACTGATTTCAAATCTTTTCCCTCTTATGTTTCAGTTACTGTCACTAAAATTACACAAGTTTTTGGATTCTGAAAACTGTGGTCACCCATCCTAACCCCGCATTTTCTAAAGGCTGACCAGTCTTGCTGCGTAACCCCTCCTGCCAGTCAGGATGTGGTAACCCTTGAAAGTATGGCAGGATTTCACTTCAGCAGAAGAGAGGGCATGAAATCTTCAGTTCCTTGACTGCCCACCTGGGAGACTCGGCAGTTTCAGTTTCTGTCTGCAAAATTAATATAGGAACAAGCTCCTCCTCCCACCCACTCCACCTTGTGTGGGTGCATCTCACCCTGCCTTTGTCTTCCTTCTTCCCCCCAACAGGCTTGGACCATCTGTTGGAGACTTCAAGGAGTCACAGAAGCAATTCATTTGCTCCATTCACTTCTCAGAAATTCTCCTTCACTTTTGCTCTTTTCATTAGGGAACTAGATTTTGAACCATATTTAGGATAAACTGTATTACAAATACTGAAAAACCTTGCAGAATGGCTAGAGACAGCTGTTTGCCGGACACAAGCATTAACAGGTGCAGGAAAAACTCATGAAGGCATGACAAAATGCAGATCCACTTTTCTCAACTGTCAGAAAGCACCCTGAACACCAAACGAGAAACTTACCTATCAAGTTAATCTCTCTAACTTCTGCCCCACTGATAAACAATGCTAGGATCCAGCACAAAGTGAGCATGATTTTCTTTATCAAATTTAGTTGATATTCTGAGACATTTTCTTTAAGAATCATATTGCTTTCTGTAAAAGAGAAAAACAGATTTTTTTTTTCAAATGATACTCTGATTAGATAGGTAATTACATATTTTATTATGTAGCTCTATAAAACTTAGTAGACAGTATTTCCTAGATATTCTGCTTTTTTAAAAATGGAGTTTGCAGGACTCTTCCTGCTCATATTATTTCACACAAATGCAGGTTAGATGATAATCAAGAATATCCAACTACCTCTTTAAATACATCTTGCATAGAGTTGCTTACAAATGGATTTCCAAGTTATACCTACAGCAATGCAGAACTCCGCATCTGGAGTGGAAATGCAAGTCTTTCATCAGCTGTTGCTTTTAGAAGAGGAACCTGTCCTCTAAGATGAGAGGTTAAGATACCAAATAACAAAATCAGCCTTTAACTAATGATAGGTATCAGCAACAGACTGAGAAAGGCATAACTGGCACCAAAATCCATTGAGCTCTATTAATACTGTATAAAACAAGGATGATGTTTTGAGTTATGCCACTCAACAACCCACATGACAAAGGCATACTCATGCCAGTAGCAAGCAGGACTCAAGGGCCTTGTGTGTGATTCAGTGCTGCAGACCCTTGAGCAGGTGAGCTGATGTAATGGTTGTCAAAAGGGGAAGGTCTCATCTACTTCTCCCTCCTCCCAACCCCCCTCTCCCTTAATTTCAGGCAAATGATCAAGCCCCTGTCCTGTGACAGCTCTGGTCCTTTCTGGTGACTCATTCAATCTATTAAGACATCAGAAGCTACCTGAGGAGTGCCTGACCTGGCAGAAGTTAAGTAGTAGAAGCATTTACTTCCCACCTGCCCGTTTGTCTGTAATCAGGGACACTCAGGCTGCATGTAGCAAAACCACATCAAGTGACCATTCACAAAGCACTTAATAATTTCAGTGTTGTATAATCTCTCTGCTCTCCAGTTTACTGCTGTGCTAACAATGCCCTCTTCAAGATCAGCTAATGAAAGTTAATAGCTCTGGTTAGCAATCTATAATTTTCTGTTGTCTTTTGTTAGCCATGGGAAAATACACCACTGCCTTTTTTTTTTTTTTTTTTTTTTTTTTTTTTTTTTTTGGCTAACCAATAATACTGTTATTAGAGAACTTTGGGAACTTTGCATCTCTATAGTGCTTAAAAAGTATGGTAGAATGTGAAATTAAAAAGCGTCATCTTGCAAGTGTGCTTAACAGGAAGAGAGACGTTCACAGCAGAAATAAACAGCAGTTACCAAAGGAGGGGGTGGGGGTGGGGGATGTACCTAAACCAGGATAATATTAAACTGACCATTCAGGTGTATTTGCACTGCAGGTAGATTCAAGGTGATTCAGTGACTCAATATATTCAGTGACTCATTATCTTGGTCAGTATCTGCCAGAAAAAGAAAGCACTCTACTCTGGTTAACATATTATCAAGTGTCTCTCCGCCTTCTCCTGCCATGTACACATCGATATTATCATAACCTTAGTCTAGGGATTTAGGATGCCATTTAATTGGAAAGTAACTTGTACACAAAGGAAACTAATGTGATCTTAGCATAATTTCCTGTGGTAAAAAAATATAAGAGAGAAGAATAAGAACTGTATTATTTGACTATGTTTCAAATCCTAAAGAACTCTCACAAGAAAACGAATTCCCTATTTCATAGCATTTTGTGTGTATTTATATAAAACATAATCAAAAGAAATCAAAATCATTTTCTTGAGAGATACACCAAGTTTCATGATATCTCTGAAGTCTAGTAAACAGTGACATGCCACAATCTTACAATCTATGATTCTGATGAAAATCACTTCAGCAGCAGAGCAATCAGTTCCTGTGTCTTGTATTGGATTTATGTCAATGAAAAGGCAAACATAATCTCATTCTAGGAGTAAGATTAGTAATAATCACACAGGAGAAGAAAAAAGCTCCACCATACCTATAAAGAAAATAAAATAAGTCTAATGAATCTACTTACTAAGACACTACTGTTTTGTCTCATCAATCAATTGAAAGCAATTTACTTTAAAATGCACATTCAGAGAAAATAAAACCAACTCACCTGTCAAACAGATGGGGTAGGGAGGGCTAAAATCTGAAGCTAAAAGCTATAATTAAAAAAAAAAAAAAAATCTGAAAATCTTACCTGAACATCCTACACTACATGATAAGAATTGTGGTTAGTTCTAGCTGTGCACTGTGTTGAGTCTGTTTCCTTTACAGGAATTTCCTCTACCTCACTGTCATCATCCTTCCTTTCTCAGCTTAGTTGTGTTAGGTTCGAAATTTCCGGGTCATTTTCTTGTAAAAAGAACAGGGGAAAAAATCTTTGTCCCTAGTAAAAGATCAAAGCCTTTTGAGTTCAAAAAAATCTTCCTTTTGCACTCTGTGCAAAAATGCAAAAATGCAATCTAATACCTACAAGACAACCACACTTCTGCCCAACACCGAAAGCTGGGTTCTCCTAACCCTTAGTCTCAACTACCTTCCACATCCACTGTAAGCAGGCCTTATAAGGGGTCTGTGACACACTATTGCTTTCTATCAGTGTCCTCCCAATTAAGCTTTGCTGGTTACCCAAATGCAGCTTTGGCAAAAAGAGAAAAGAGAAGCCCTGACCAATCTGAGCTATCTGTGATTTGTCCCTTGGACCTGTTAGACAGGCAGAGCACTTCAGCATATCCAGTTCCACATGGTCCAGCCCCTCTTCTAGGCTTCCTGTATGGATGTGAAACCCATAAAAGACAGGCTGCACAGTGATGCAAACTACATAAAAGCATCTGAGAGCACTTTGTCATCAGTTCAGACACCAGTTCTCCCTATTTCAGTAGAGGTTATGTAAATATATAAATCCATCATCTTGCACCAGACTTATTTCAAGAATAGTAGGACTTGTTTCTTCTTTTCTTGAGTGAAATTTACTCTATTTACTGCAGGCTGGATCAATTACTCTATTTTCACAAGACTCTAAAAAAGGCTTTTGCTGTGTAATGGGATTTCAATGTTGCTTCTGTTTAAATGCACATTTCTTTATGCAGTGACCAGTATTAATGGTTGATTCTCTTGTGTTCTGAGCATTTGGGGGTACAGGATTTGTATTCTCAGCTTCCACCATGTATTTAACTCTCTACTCCTTGAAGAACAGAGGCCAGTGATGATCAAGTTTGCAGAGTGTCTCCTAAAATATTTTCAGTGTTTTGCCCCAATACAAAATATACATTTGATGTCTAATTTACTAAAGCCTCCAATGTATCTCTGTAGATCAGTATAAAGAGTTAAGCTTTCTGAAGGTGTCCTTTCTGACTAGAATAAAAAAAGAAAAAAAAAAAAGCATTTTACTTTATTCTTCCCTTGAAGGAATTACGGAGTGCAATACAGATAAAACCAAGCCCATGCTCCTTTCAAGTCATTGCTGAGACTATCAGAAAGAGCAGATGGTTCTTTCCCAAAGACGCATCTTACAGTCACAAAATGTACTTCCTTCATTTTAAGTACTAATTGTCATACTCTCCAAGTAATAGGTTTATTATGTTCAAAAAATTATTTAAGTAGAGCAGTCTAACTGTTAGAGCATATCTTAGAAATACAATAGAAGCACCAGTCACATAGTTTTGAATGCCATGCTGCCAGAAGACTGAGTGGTATGTCACAGTGATTACCACACTGGATGAAAATCAAACAGGGCCAAATATTTGGCTGAGCCTCTGCTCCAGTTCATCCCTTCCTCTTTTGTACAAGTAATGTACATGCTAAAAAAGCAGCCTCACACACTTGTACTTCTCAGGTTCATATTTATCCTTTGCTGCTAGAGACAAGTTTATAAAGGAACGAGTAAAGGACAGTTTCAGAATCCCCTCTCTGCTTCCTCTCTTTCCTCCTTCTCCTCCTGCTCACTTGCTTACCTTCCCACTCACACATTTAGCATGTTTTATGCTATAGCTCCAGGAAATTGTGCCTGCCCACCCCTGTGGAAAGTCAAGGTGGGGGTCTGTATCTTACCTTGTCCATCTCACTTTTGCTCAAGCATTTTGACAGCCAAAAAGCAGGGGGAAGAATGCACCATCTCTGTGTATGTAGTGTAGTCTCACAGTGCTGGGAGGAGTGCATCTCTTTCAGTATTCTGGTACTATTCTATTCTTGACACATTTACACATCACCTCCTCCTCAGCTTAGCTATGGTTAACACTGAGTGGGTAAGAAATTTTCCACTCCTATCATCTTCTACACTGTATGTGGTGATGGTTATCCTGTCACAGGAGGTGTCTGAACAATAACTGAACAAGAACCTCTGTCCATTTTGTACTAGTTCATACAGTCAGTGAAATGACATAAGGTCAAGGGCAGCTTATGTAGCGGTGGGGTAACTCATCTATTACTCCTCTGTGAAATCAGGGAAGGTGGTGCTATTTTAGTACAACTTTGCTGCACCTGCCTTGGTGTAATATGGCTAGTCCCACAGAAGTACTTTGGATGAACTGATGACTGAATAGATCACTTGCCAACAGATGAAGAGTAAAGCAAATACTCATAACCCAGGCCTTGAAAACATTTGCACTTTCACAATCTTTAGCAGTTAATTCTCTAGCACCTCAAACTCCATGGCAAACACTTCTTGCCTTCCTTGCCCTCCTCTCGCATGCTTACTGAAATCCAAGAAACATAAAACTGACAAGGGTGACCACTGTTGTATTATGGGTTTTCTTTCAGAAACTTACTGCGCTCAAGCACAAAAGTAGGTCAGAACAGTTTCCCTGTTACTCCCATATGAGACCTTACTGTTCTTAATGTCCATTATAAATTTATTCATGGGCATGTGCCCTTGTGTGAATACCATTCCTTAGCTTAAACAGCTCTTCTTTCTAGTGCTTTTTCTTCTGTATGCATTTGTTGACAATGCTTCTACTCCTTTTGCTATTCATTTTACCAGCCTAAGCAATTTAAACTCCTCTAGGATCCCTTCACACAGTTCTCCTGGTGGTCCTCATGGCTCTGCCTTGCAGGTGTCAAGGTCTCACTTCACTGGCAGCATTTCACTGGTGTTTGTACTGTATTATTTGAATTTCCTTCATCATGCTGTCAGTTGGCAACAATCTCGATGTTCTCAAAAGTTTTAATTTCCGAAGTATGTGTTCCTTCCTTCTAGCTGAATTTTTGCTGCTAGTTCCCGAAGGCTTCCTTAAGTAACACATAAACAGATATGCTTAATATACTATATATTAAGCCACTATACACAGATAAAGACATTTCTATGACAGCTGAGCTGAATATTTAGGGTCTTCACAAACAGACAGAGTCACTTCTGAATTTGCCTAATTGTTTCTAAAAAGTCAGATTCATAAGACATTACAAACAGTTTTAGAACCTCTTATGGAACAGCATTCCTTCACCATAGTCAAAAAACCTCAAACAGCTACAATTTCCCTGCAATGCATAGTAAACAGTTTTGTAACCGCACACTGAAATGAGGTCTCCAGCACATGACTGAAATTGGCTTAACTATGGTAGTGGTCAAAAGAATTAAAGCAATAAGCTCTGAATCTGTTTAATTATCTTTCAGAAATACCTTAAGCCGTAAGTGTACTGAACTCAATTGTTTTTGTATTTGATAGGTAATAAAAAACAAATATGTTACACTGCACTGTGATATTTCTTGCTGATGTACATACTGTATCTCACCAATAGAGGCCAGATGGAGCATCAAACAATGCAATATGAAACAAATCTCTATGATGAGTTCTTTATATATTTAGCTGACAATGAAACTAAATAATGAGACTATTGTGGTCTATCTGCAGCTGCTTTCCCTGAAGTTCAGGAAATTTGGATTGTTGAACCACAGGAAGCTGTCATGAGTTGATCAAAACTGAAATAGATTCTTGTGGAGCCTTTTTTCCATTTTGTATTTTACGTAACTTGTGGCTGCTGCAGAAAGCTTAGTAACTACTATTTCACTCAGGCACTTTATCTAATTATAGCTACCAAGTCAGAAAACTATTTCCCAAAAATGCAATCACATTTTCTTTTTCAAAACACTGAATACTTTTCAACTACATCACAAGCATCGCACTAGGAAAGGCAACATTTATAACATTTTATTAAATATATTTAGGATTTAATGATGTAAAAGTTACCTCTTCTGTGCAAGCCAGACCATAGTCATCTCTAAAAAGAAAGCCTTTTTTTTTTTTTTTTACTTTCTCTGAGAAATCAAGATAGAAAAGAACAACTCTAATATATAACCACAGTTCTAGAGTAACTTTCCAGGCCATACTCACACATCTATCTTTTATACCTGGTGATCTTTTTTTTTTCTTGGCATTTTTGAACAACATTTAATGACTTGAGGCATCAAGTTACTGACTTCTGGGTGAAACACATAGAATTTTGGACCATCTTGCGCAAATCAGCTGCGTACTTCCTTTAGGTCTGACACGTCCAGCATACAATATAACCTTGCTCTACACAGTTGTCATGTGCCCAAGGTGCCTCCCTGTTGGAGCTCTCCTTTTTGTGCTGACTGCAACAGTTATGTTTAACTTCTAGTTCGGTAAACACAGTGCCAACAACTTGCTTGTGCAAGCATCTTCAGTTGCCCTTCAACATAACCAGCAAATCTGACAGTTCTCTCTGTCCTCCAGCCCTTCTGCAAATCTCCTGATCTCTTTACAGCCTAGAGTGGTGAAAGAGGTAAGATTTGTCCTTAAGCCTGGATATGGAGTCATTTACTCCTGTTTCACAAGTTTGACCTCTCCTCATATCTCTGTAAAGAATGCAGATGGTAATGGAGGAATAGAAGAGCTTATAGTAGGAAGAAATTATATGTATGGATCTAGACAGTGTGTCCATTTGGAGGGACCCCTTCACTCAAAGAACCTATCCAGAATTGGTGCAGACACTGAAGGTGGACACACAGGACAGGGCACATGGACAACTATAATTACCAAACCTTCACAGAAACATAGAATCGTAGAATACCAGATTGGAAGGGACCTCAAGTATCATCTGGTCCAACCTTTCTTGGCAAAATCACAGTTTAAACAAGGTGGCTTAGCACCCTGTCCAGCTGAATCTTCAAAGTGTCCAATGTTGGGGAATCCAACTGGGGAGATTATTCCAGGGGCTGATTGTTCTCATTGTGAAAAATTTTCCTCTTGTGTCCAATCAGAATTTCCCCAGGAGTAACTTGTACCCATTACCCCTTGTCTTTTCCATATGACCCCTTGTAAAAAGGGAGTCTCCATCTTCTTTGTAGCCACACCTTAAGTACTGGAACATGGTGATAAGGTCTCCCCATAGCCTTCTTTTCTCCAAGCTGAGCAAGCCCAGTTCTCTCAGCCTTTCCTCACATGGCAGGTTTCCCAGTCCCTTGATCGTCTTTGTGGCCCTCCTCTGGACCCTCTCCAGCCTGTCCACATCTTTTTTGTGTAGCGGGGACCAAAACTGAACACAGTATTCCAGGTGTGGCCTGACAAGCGCTGTCTAGGGTGGGATAATGACTTCTTTATCTCTGCTGGTGGGTGATGCCCTTGATGATGAAACCCAGAATCCTGTTAGCTTTTTTTGCTGCTGCAGCACACAGTTCACTCATATGGAGCTTGTTGTCCACCGGACCCTCATGTCCCTTTCCACAGAGCTGCTCCCCAGGCAAGTAGATCCCAGTCTGTGCGGCACGCCTGGATTATGTTTTCCCAGGTGCAAGACTTTACACTTGTCCTTGTTGAACCTCATAAAGTTCCTGTTAGCCCATGCCTTCAGTCTATCCAGGTCTTCCTGCAGAGTGGCTCTTCCTTCCGAAATGTCCACTTCCCCACTCAGTTTGGTATCATCATCATATTTTATCAGGGTACGCTTGATCCCATCATCCAGTTCACTTATCAAGATATTAAATAGCGTTAGGCCCAATATCAATCCCTGGGGGATGTCACTTGTGACATGTTGCCAGTTTGAAAAGGAGCTATTTACCACCATGCTCTGGGTGCTGTCTGTTCCCCACCCACCGTGCACATCAGACTGTAAGTCATCAGTTTCTCTAGGAGGAGGCTGTGAGGAACCCTATCGAAAGCCTTGGAGAAATCTAGGTAGACAATGTCCACCACTTGCCCACATCAATTGAGCAGATTACTTTGTTGTAGAAGACATTAGGTATGTTAAGCATGTTTTGCGCTTGGTGAGTCCATGCTGTTTTTTTCCAGTCACATGCTTCATTTGACTTGTGATAGCCCCCAGGAGGATTTGTTCCATAACTTCCCTATGGGTTGAAGTAAGGCTGATGGGCCAGTAATTTCCTGGGTCCTCCTTTAATCCCTCTTGTAGATGGTGGTAACATTAGCCTTCTTCCAGTCTTCTGGGACATTCCCCTATCTCCATGACCTCTACATTTTCAAGCCCTTATATGGTACTACACCTTAGTACTGATACTATATACAGTAGTCCCAACTCATCCCAACATTTATGTTCAAACTATCGATAGACAAGAAGACTTCTTTGATATTCTTTTTATTCTAGTCTGCATTGTGTGTGGTAGAAAGTGGGCAACTAGGAACACTAAAAAAATGCAGACACAGATTATACTCACAGTCAGTACTATGTTGTAGTACATGCAAAAGAGGCAAGAATTTTCAAGACTGGTGACTTAGAACAGCTGTCTCCTGACTGATCCCATCTGCATCCTCCTCTGGGAAATTACATATTCCAATCACTTGTTTGGATTTGGCTTTGTTTAAATTGTTCTACAGTACAAATGAGATATTTATTGCTTGTGGAGGGCAGGTTTAACCACTCTTGCTTCTTCTTGCATTTTTTCTTGTTATTGTAAGTTTAATTTTTGACACTTACTGCTGACTAACTGCAGTAAAAATGGAAGCCACAGATGTGGAAAGAGGGAAATAAGTTTTATTAAGTGCAAAAATGAAACAAAAAAAAATGCAATATAAATCACTGAAATTACCCGTTACCTCAAACCAGCTATCATGTGGATTCACTTATAAATTGACATATACATGGTCAGACAAATCAACACAACTAGTCTATAAAAGTCATATTATCATTCCTCTAGGGAGTGGTAACAGAAAGCAGGCATTTCAAAGCCCTGATTAAAGTCAGGTTATAAGAGCAATAAGAAGAACATCTGGTGTTAATATGAGGATGCGTACCCTTAATTTCCCTTGTCTCCCTTTACCGCTGCATGGGCAGTGAGGATCAGCTATAGAGATTAAATGACTGTGTCACAATACTGTTCTGTGCAAAAATACTTGCCCTTTTCAAAAATACTGAGTAGTTCATTGTATTACATTTGAATGTCTGTTTTGCTGTCACTCAAACAACTTTGAAGTTAATGCCATTTAGCTTTCAACCTTTCTTATATACAGTTCTCTGTTATTCTGCAAAACAACAGTGCTGTCAAACTCTGTATGGTCTCACAATCTTAAGGGTACAGGTCCATGAGGTACAGCAGGTACATGCAGTCACATTTCTCCAAGCTGAGGTGAGGGGTTGTTCATGGTAAATTCAATCTCAATTTATAATAGCTAAATTCTCATAAAGGGTAGGGTCAGTCCAAAGCTTTTAACATGTGCACTATCTGTATTCACATGCGTAGTATAACACATTTGACACTTCATGTTAGGCAATACACTGATGAGACCATATGAAAAACTATGTGGCTGAGGAGCAAGTTTAACACCTCAGATAAGTACCAGGAAAGTTACTAACTTTTCTACAAGCTATTCGGCCAAGAAATGGATGTGCCCAGTATGCCTAATGGCATTTCTGAAGTAGGGGTAATCATTAGTCCTGCAGGAGAATGTTAAAACTGATCTGTGATTACAAATCACAGGAAACACTGGTACGGAAGAACTGAATCTTGAGAAAGATTTGGAAATGTAAAGACATACATATCTACAAAGCAGAAATACTCTTCAATAGAAGCTTAAATGTCTTTTGTCTAAAGTATAACATTTCAGTAGCTCTTTAGTTGCCTGACAGAAGGAGGAAGACCTCTTGGAGCTGATCTGAAGGACACCACGGATGTGTTCTGCCTTCTTTTGTTCCTTTTCATCTGCAGGTTAACCTGGCAACTGTGTTGTCTCCATATTGTAAAGTCAGATTTAGCCTTCACTTTTACCTGAATATATGTCAGAAACTATTCTTGATTACAAAATAATTGACAAACAACAAGGTATTTCATTCTCATGAATCCTGAGACATTGCCATGACACCCAGCACTCCAATTATGTTCTCAAGTGCACTGAGAAGGTAACGGAGCTCCTCGACTATAGCTGCATGAATTGTCAGTATCAAAGAGATGTGTCCTAAGAATTAGCATTAGTTGAATGCAAGACAATGATGTGAGTGGGTTGACTCTTGATGGTCTCCTAGCAAACTGACAGATCTTCCAAAAGCTTCTCCACTGATTTCTCCCCACTGGTATTAGGAGGAAATATAGTTCCATTTTATCCAGGTATTTATATCAGATTGGTATTTTCTGCCAGGCAGCTAATGGTAAGGGAGGGTATGGGTTTGAATGGCATTACTAAGTTTGTTTTAAAAAATAGTAAGTACAAGTGTTAGGAGTACATGTATATACTAAAGATCTCATTTTCAAGTAAATCCCCTATATCCCTCAGCTGAAGGCAGGTCAGGGTATAATGTAGGTATCAGTGTCCATAAAAAAAAATACTATTATCTCTATCCTATCCCCCTCTTCTCCCTGTCAAAATGAGCATTTACAGTATTCTCAGCGAAACAGGAGGATGGAAAGTCTTTATCATTCCTCCAAATCACTCCCACTTGGCTCATCTAGACCACATACAACTCAGTAGTGAATACTGTTAGCGTGACCATACCTAACCTACTCTTTCTAACCTCACTTTTCCCTATTTTCACTTGATTTTCCTGCTTGACATTGCCCAAAGCCTGCATGCCAAGCTAACTCATCAGGAGCGTTTCAGTCTACTCCCAAGCAGAACCCTTAGGAAATACCAAAATACAAACCCAAGAGCCTTTAAATAATAATACTTTGCAAATACGGTTATATTTATTGAGGGCCTCAAAAAGTGTGCAAGTATAACTAATATCATTCTACATTACTGGAAAATGTGAAAACAAAATGTTTTGCATTGTGCTTCGTGCCATGTGGTAAATACCAAGCAGAATGAAATTTCTGCTCCTTGTGAAGATTGCTGAGGAAGTTCTCTCTGTGACAGCATTTAGCATTGGCGTTAACTTCATCCTAGCCACTGTAATAAATTCTACATTATTCTCAGATCTCAGACTTGGTCTCTTATGAACACTATCTTCCCAAAGAGTGCAGGTTGTGTTTTCTATTAGTTAGCAAAATGCAGTTTTCTGCGGCATCTTCTGTCTCCAGAATTGTTATACAACTGCATTAAAGTCACAGCCTTCAGTCCATTGTGGAGTCCCTTCTGAGCCTAGGTCAAGATTATTATAGTGCCCTTTGGTGTTCATCTTGGTAGGTTTTGCTGGCATCAGGTACCGAAGGTTCTTCCAAAATCTGGAATTCATGGGAAGAGATTTATCCTTTTTCCACTTCACAACCCTCTTTGATGGTAAAAGAGACAATGATTCTGGCAAGAAATCATAGTCACTTATAGGCATATATTCAATTAATATGATCTTAGTTTTTCTTTCAACTAGGGCTTTATGCAGTCCACTCTCAAGTTCATATATGGCTCTGTCAGAAACGTAGTTCTGGCTCAGTATAATAATTAGTCTTCGGCTTTTGTCAATGAATGAATGGATATCATCAACAACTGCTGCAAATTAAAGATAAATTTGTTATTAAGCTAAATTGAAAGGATAGGCATTGAATTGTTTTATCCTTTAACAATCACACATACACCAAAAATGTTCCCCTTATAAAGTAACAGCATGTAAGCATCCTGTCCCTATGAAGAGATTAAGATAGAATAATAGAATCATTTAGGTTGGAAAAGCCCTTTAAGATCATCAAGTCCAACTGTTAATCTAGCACTGCCAAGTTCACCACTAAACCACATCCCTAAGCACATCTACATGACTTTTAAATATCTACAGGGATGGTGACTCAACCACTCCCCTGGGCAGCTTGTTCCAATGCTTGATAACCCTTTTGGTGAAGAAAGTTTTCTTAATATCCAATCTAAAACTCCCCTGACACAACTTGAGTCCATTTCCTGTTGTTCCATCACTTGTTACTTTGGAGAAGAGACTGACATCCACCTCACTACAACCTCCTTTCAGGTAGCTGTAGAGAATGATAAGGTCTCCTGAGCCTCCTTTTCACCAGGCTAAACAGCCCCAATTCCCTCAGCTGCTCCTCACAGGACTTGTGCTCTAGACCCTTCACTAACTTCACTGCCCTTCTTTGGACACACATTATAGATTAAGGGTCTGTGAAAATGAGCTCAGATATGGCCAAAGCTTGTTCTCTGGGGCAGACAAAAAACTACATATGATCTCCAGCTACCTTAGACAGCTGTCTGTCAGTAGTCACAGAGATAGAAGGTGACAGTAAAATTTATTCTTCCTCCAAGCAGACATCTCTTGCTCTTTAATAATAGATACCACTGGAGTGATTCCACAGAAAGTCAACAACAACAACAACAACCTCTCTCCAAATACTCAGTAATCCTCAGGTTACTCCTTCCTTTACGTCACTGAATATCCCAACTTATTGCCAGTAATCCAAGTTTGAGAAGATTAGCGTGTGATGACAGAATGAGTTCCAACTGTGTTTTAGATCCATGACTTTTGTCATGACAAGCAATGAATGAATGCTCATACCCTTCAAACACCCATGCACCAAATTGAATACTCATGCACAACTTCCTGTGCTCTCTTCAGCACCATGGGCCAAGGTCTACATTGATCAGAGATCTACAGAACATGCCTTGTAGGGAAAGGCAAAGTAAACTGCAAGAGTAAACTAAAGAAGAGAAAACTTAGAGGAGAAGGAGGCTGACAATGGTATTACAACACACCAAAGGCTCCTGTAAATAGAAGGAAATACTCTGTTTTCACTATCAGATCAGACCAGAGAAAAATAAACTAAAACTATTGCAAGGAAATAAGCTAAAACTATTGAAAGAATCAGATCAAACACTTCAGAGAGGCTTTTTAATACTTAGGGAGAAAGAATAACTAAAAAAAATGGCTTGGGAGAACTGTGGCACCTCTCAGGTTAGAAAAATATGTCAGGAATGGATACAAGGAGACAAGAGACTGCCTTGTGAAGGAGGCTGGCTGACCTTATTGTTCTGTGTTTTTAGCAATGAAATCCTATTCCTCAGTTAAATCTCTGGACTAAATGGAATCCACCAGTATCTTTTTTTCCAAGCATCTGCAAAAGACCATCTATCCATAGGCCATTTAGAGAAACAAAATTCCATGTTCTCATTTCTATTTTGTTATGACACCCATTACATTAAAAAAAATTGTTTCAACCACCACCACACTGAAGAAACAGCAAACATACAAGTTGCCTGAGAATAACTAGCACCAGAGACACCAGCCACTCTGTGCGGCAAATATGAATTAATTCATAGGCACCTGCTTTCAGCAAAAGCACAGCAAGAGCACAAGTACTGTGAAACATCTGATATCTTCTTTCTTCACTCTAACTTTCTCCATGCTACTTTTTCATCTGTTCATTTTGGTTCTGTGTAATTAAAGATGTGTGTGTATGTGTGCAGCTGTACACAAATCCATAAATATATCTGTAAAATATGTAAAATGTGTGCATGCTAACTTTGCAGGCACATAGTCTAGATTAAATGAAAAATGTAGCATTTCAACACACAACACATTTGACAGAATTCCTTCTAATTACAGAATTCTACCTTTGTGTGAAAATGATGTGCCTATTTAATGACAAAAATATTCAATACACTTACCTCCTCCAGGGGATACATCCCTCTCAAATATACATAACTTGTACCCAAAGTTTTCTTCTAATACCATGGGTAATATCTTCAAAGCAAATTCTCTCTCTTCTTCAGTAGGAGAAACACAGTCTTTCAGGTATGACACAAATGCATCATATTCTTTTCCGTCTGGAAAGAAATCATCAATTGTTGTCTTGTTAGCAATCATTAGAAATACAGTATCTGATCCACCATTCTGGCTCTCAAAGTTACTGTCTCAGTAGCAAAGCATCTAGAAATTCCTGCTCTTTCCTTTGATACCCCGAATGGTCTTCAAACAAAAAGAAATCATAAATCCATTAAAATTTGATACAAAATATTCTGATTGCACTTGGCAAATATTTGAAAATAACATATCTTTTCTACATTAAGGTATTTTTAAAAAATCAGATTAATTTAAACAGTTAATGTCACATCTGTGATAATCAAGAAAATGAAGGGAAGCAAAAAATGTGTCTGCAACCTGATAAAAATGTTATTTAAGTGATATTGCAGATTTCCACATTTATTTTACTCCACAGAATGGGCACTGGGAAAAGAGAATAAACCAATTTATTATTTTAATTATAAGAGTATACCAAGTCTGGTCATGCTTTGGGCAGTAATTTACAAACACAAAATCCAAGACCAATTCAGAGGCCAGGTCTACCACACTGAGCCATATAATTGAGCCCTGACACAAAACAGCTATCTGGATTGATACAGCAGTGCACATAGCGCTGCATCTTAAACTGTACTTCTTTGCTTCCCTTTCCAGATACTTTAATACATGTAGTTCATAAGAGAGAGCACAAACTACAGCCCATGAAACTCTACACATGCAAGAGCTCTAGGAGTAGAAAATCCATTGCCTGGTATCAGACAATCAGTTCCTCCAGGGTGGGCTAGGCCATGTTCCTGGAAATCCTCCCTGTAAGCCAGTAATAGTTAACATCAACAGACAGGATAAATAATGCTGGCAGGCATAAATTACATACACTCATTAGTGAGAAATCTGCAACCACTGCAATTTATTCAAGCTATATTCAATCTGATTTAGACACTAAGAAGGGCTAAGAAAATCAGGTACATATATACAACAAGTTTTTTCACCATGATTTTCAGAAAAATTATACCCAGAATTGGGTGTCGGGCTTGCTCGTTAAGTGAAGGTCACAGCGATACTGCTGGGTAAGATACTGGTAGTGTGTTCTCCTTAAGTGCAGTTAGGGACAAACCTATAAACATTGCAATGGCCTCTACAGTCAAGGAAGCATTTTAACCTTCACCTCACTGAAGTGCATCAGTGACATGAAAACAAGTTTCTGTCAATCTGCCTGTCTGACAACTCCAGAGTGCTCATTGTCTCTACAGATAGATAACTGTAAACTTCTCCACCTTCATCAACTTTTGTGATGAAGAATATGGCAGAACAGAGCACATCTGAACAGCATCTAACCATGTCCCTTCCCCTACCTGCTCCAGAGGCAGCTTCTTCACTGTGTTTATCTGCTGTTACTGACCCAGGTATGTAACAAACTCACTTTACCACCTGAACATCAAGTTGTCTTTTAAATACACTTTGCTGTCTCTATTCACAAAACTCCCGGATTTATTTTGTCTCTTCCTAAAAGATTATTGTTTTATAGAATCTATCATAAACTATTTTTTAATCAATACACTTATTTCAATGTCAGCATTAGCCAAATCATACCTCCAGCAGTGTCGTCTCTTCTGCATATGTTCCTGTAAAATAGAACTAAGTCAACTCTAAACATCACACAGACAAACACCGCAGCTACAGCAGCACATGGAAATAGTACAGCAAGGACCATTCCAGTTGTAAATATGTGCACAGGCAGATCTCTGGTGTTCCCTGTAAAATAGAAGTCCAGGAAATTATAGCCTTAACAAGGAATATTATATGACAAGATTAATGCATTCAGTAATGATGGCATCTTCAAATCCCACTAAAAAATCACTATGTTGATGTGAATCCTGTCCTGATAATACTTCAAGCACATATACATTGCATTTGTCCTGAGATGGAGAACGACAGAACATGGATTACTCTAAAAACTGGAGAAACAATCTTGCACACATTCACAAACCCTCCACACACATAAATTAACTGTTTGTGGGATCAAGACTGACACTAGAGATCCTCATAGATCTACAGCATCTCAAACTGGTGGTCACCCACTTTTATGATGAGCTTTCTTCAGGTTCTTTATTATTTCCTGTTATTCTCTACCTTTTACCTTTCTCTCAGTCAATCCGTAACAGTCCTTAATGTCCACTTTAATATCTTTAGCCAAGATCTTTTCTTTTTCTTTCTTCTAGCTCTAGTCTCTTTCAGGCTCTTTTTAAACCCTTAATTATAATTTTGTTATCTTTGTCTTTTTAGTTCCAAATACAATTTTTAACCCTTAAATATTTTTGAAGTGTTTATGAAGGTACTGTCAAGTTATGCTCATTGTAGTCTTTATTTCATTTGCTTCATTATATGCATCATCTTTTTACTAGTCTACTTTCACATGTTTCCTTCCAGTAAGGCTTGGAAAGGTCTGAGGGAGATGGAAAACAAGAAGGGAATGATCATTTGCCATGAATCTCCAGACTGTCTGGACTATAAATGTAAAGTACCACTATATGGTAGAAGTCACCTTTCCATAGCTAGGAGGACCGAGTCCCTGACAAGAGACCAACCACTGGCCAGAATGTTTCAGGCATTATTCAAACAGCAGACACTGGACTGCACCAAGCTTTGGGTAGTTAAGCCCTGTGATCCCACCAATCTGATGAGTAGGAGGGCACAGGGAACACTCTGTTGTGGGATCTAACGAAGTGCCTCCCAGGGACCTGTCAGCCAGAGCATAGCTCAGCCTCCCCAACTGTGTCCACAGCAGCAGTGGTTGAACTATGGAGCCCTCATACAGCTTCTCTAGCAGACACAGCAGCAATCCCTGCTGCCCCTGTCTCAGAGCAGGAGGAACCACCCAGGGGGTTGGTAGGTCCAGCACTAGATGGACCAGGGCCTTCATAAACAGACTGACATATTTGGAGAGATGTTATGAAATCAGTACTCTGCCCTCAGGATTAAGAAGGCTGGCATGATTAATAATTACATCTGAGGAGTATGATTCATAGATTATACCATACCTTTCTTCAGTTTCACTATTTTCATTAGTGTTCTTTCATCAGCTTGCAACATGCAGGTGAAATTATGATGCATGTCCTCATCTGTTACTTTTTTAATCCGTAGTAGCCTTGTGATGTAGAACTTGTTTCCCAACCTATAAAGAAGAATGTTGTTAGCAACACTATACAGAAACCTACAACTAGCTGAGAGGCAGATTTTGAGGAAAAGGTTCTAAACCTCAGGCTGAGGTTTTACTGAATTTGCAGTTCCACAAAGTGCAGGACATTATCACATACAAATAAAAGTGCAGTACTTTCAGGAAACCTACTGTAATTTTTTAAACTCTTCTTCACAAATTGAAGGTTCATTCTTGGGGATACCTGTACATTTTTCTGGAAACGTTTGATTAATTAACCAGTAGAGGCTGACATCTTCTCTCATATAGTAACCCAAGAAACCTGTGCAATTGAGTATCTCTTCTTTACCTAAACAAAGCATAACATGAGAAGATCTAGTCAGAAGAAGCATTCATGTTCACAATGCAGTAAAATGTCAACTTTCCAGGCAATGTATCCCATGAGCTGTGCTCCTTTCTGGACTTCTTAGCCCCTGCATGATGTTTCATAGGTGTTCCACCTGCACTGGTGGTGGCTTCAGCAACCATGCACAGGGCTCTGTTGTGCCCTATTGCAGACAAACAGTCATCCACTGCTTTCTCTCAGATAAACTGTCACACGCAGAAGAGTTTAAGTAGTCCAGAGAACTTCAGTCTTTATAGAACTAAAGGGACTTGGATTCAATGATTCTTGTGGGTCCCTTTCAACTCGAGATACTCAATGATTCTGGGAACTGGACTGTGTTCTTCAGGCTGAGAACAGGAGAGAACAACCTATAATCAGTGCTCCAATGCCAGGTAAAAGGAATTAACTGGTAAGGGGAACTACAACCAATTGATTATAATAGATAAACTACACACTATTACTCAACAGAGCTAAAACCTGTTTGAGACACTGCTGAAGTCTCACTGAAGAAATTGTCATTCCAGCACCACACCTGGAAATCAGCATAACTGTGAGTATGTGAACAAGTCACTTAGTCAGCTACTTTGTACCATTTCAAAGCACTAATTGGAAGTGACAGGAACCACCCCATAGAGTCCAGTTAATTATAAGAAAGCAGAACTAAACAGAAAAGTGTACACTTGGGAAAATAAAAGCAGAAGGCTGAAGATCTGGAGTGTGAGATTTGATGATTTGCAAGGCATTTTATTTTAAACATATTTTAAACATGGGAAGCTTGACCTGAGATTAGCCGCAACACCACGATTTCTAGGCTATGCCAGTATCATTTCCAGGAAATACATCCAGAACACCCTTTATTAAGCCACAAAAGATGCATGTTAGTTCTTGTTCAGGCCATCATGTACAAATGTTTTCCAGTAAGAAAGGCCTGCCCAGGAATTCTCTCTAAGGGCATACATTATAAACTGACTTTTCAAGATTTATCAGAGTGGATGTTTCCAGTGGAATTGCTTAAGAACCTTTAAAGTAGGATTCGGCTGAATATCTGTCCATCTTAGCTTTGGACCTTAGAAATCCAAATCACAGTTGCAAAGACTGAAACAGAGACTTAAAATTCTAGTATTATCTACCTGCAACTCTAGCTTTTTCACTATACACAACAGCTACTTTTGGGGAAATATTACAGAACATCATCTAAACAATGACAGATTTGAAAGACCATGGAAACTAGTTCACCCAAAATTCCCTTCACTCTCCACCATGTCAGATGTTTCATCACTCAGCAGGTAATTCAATGACCTTATCAAATGATCTTATCAAGACAGATAAGGGATGGAAGACAGGTGGCTCATAATCATTTAATGCTGAACCCTGCTAGATTTGAAGGGTTGGGACAAGCACAGCAAGTGGGAAGAACTGTGCAGGAAGGGTGTACTGAGAGGCTGGGAGACATGAGGCATCATAGGATTGAGGTACTACCATTGGAAAAAGGACACAGCAACTGATATTGGTAGGAAGGAAGGAAAATTAGCTGAGCAAATGAGATATACATGAGCAACAGAGGAGGTAAATATGATTTTTCAGACTTGGAAAGGAAGGACTAGGTAACCAAATTAAGAAACCCTCAGGCACAGCAGAGAAAAAAGGTAAATTTCTGTTTATATAAATTAATTACAGCCTCAATCATGAAATCCTGGATCCTGTCCAACACTGCGTGAAGCCTGCAGACCATGTTATCTAACCTGCTCCCAGCTAGAAGCACAGTTAAGGTCTTGGCTATTGACAATAAAACCAATTCTTTGTAGTAGTGACAGATCTTCATGCTTGCATTGCCAGGACTGTAGGACTGTCAGCCCTCACACTTCTCATTTCCTCTCAGAATAATCCTCAACTGCATCAGGTTGGTCGTCATCATTGCTGTTCACTGAACAAACCAGACATCTTTCACACATCACTCCGTGGGGCTTGCTATCTAGCAAAGCAAGCCATGTAGAGATGGTTTATTATCAGCACCACTTTCTTTTGCTGGTCATAGCAGCAACCTCTGCTTCTGCATCTGTAAAAGGGTACATTTAGTGTACCTGTATATCAATCATAGAATATACTAAGTAGACCATAACCAGATGTGAGGATGGATCAGATCCAGTAGGGTGCACAGACAGTGATTACATTTAACCAGACCATCAACCATAAAGAGACCAAAACAAAAGCATATCATTTCATACCCATTTCTGTTTCAATTTCTTCATCACGTCCAACTATCTCCAAAGTTACAGTCTCTGGTGCATCTAAAATACAAAGAAGCATAGCTATTGAAGTAATAGCTTACTTACATTCTACCACAGTAAAAATTACACATTTGCTTCATTTCCAAAGCTAATCATGTACAGTCCATTTAATTCAAGGAACAGTATCTGGACTCTGGCGTTACTGAGTAGTTTAAAACACAGTATGTCCTCTTGAATTTTTCTCATGTGCATATATATTCAGTACAGTTTACAATGGTTGGAAAGGCTCTTCCCCTTAATTCTCAGTAAGTCTGTATGACTTTCTTAGAGCAGCAAATTTTGAAAAAAAAAAATTCTTTAGAGAAAACATGCTAAATAAATTTTCCAAAATTGGTAATACATCATTTAAACATCTTCATCGGCTTTTTTATTTTTGAAATTATTGTGAAATAGTTCAGATTATCAGATTTGTTCACCCTTGTATATATTTATCAAATGAGAACTGTAATTAAAAATCTCCATAGTAAAGAGAACCAAAAAGCATGCTTCAAAATTTTAGAAAGCTTTCTTACCATCTTCTACTACCAGCTTAATTGTATTTGTGCTGTGATATATCTTTCCTTCATGACTGATTAAAATTTTACAGGTATATATCCCAGAGTGCTGTACTGTTAAGGTTTTAAAATCCAGTTCCCGCTCTGTTTCATTTTCATAGTTCTTACAGTCCTGCATCAATAAAGACAGAAAATTCTATTCTGTAGCAAACATACATTCAAAATCTTAAAGCAGTTAAAAATTAATTTTGAAATGAAGTGTCACTATCACTCTTTCGCTATCTCAATGACATTTATCTGACCCAAAAGAGGTGGGGACTCAATTTTCTGTCATGGTCATTTAAATGTGAGATTTGAATGTTTAACCCCTTAGAAGTTGACACCACTGCAATTCCAAGTAAGCACCTGAGTATAAAAATATTGTATCAGGAATTCAAATGCATTCATCTATTTTTTTCCAATTGGTCTGTAGGGGTCACCTGCTTGTGGCCAAAAGTTGTCTGGACTTATAAGGAGCTATCATGCTAGAGCAAAATGCCTCAACAATATAGAAACTGCTAATTCTCAGAGGGTGATAAGAGTTGGACTCACATTTGTTTACCCTCCCTATCCCCCGAAACAAACTCTGATTTGCTGGGGTTTTTGAATTTATAGCACACGCTAAGTGAAATGTCCTGTAAGTGAAGTGTCCTGTGACAACACACCAGTATTTGGTTCTCATCTGAATTACCTTAGATCAAGAAGGTAAATGATCACTGCTGGAAATTGTCCAGGGAACAGACATTTCTTGGATGCATATGCTTACTACCAGGCTCTTATACACAAGGCATGTGTGACTATCACTGTTTTACCTCAGCGTAGGGTGTGATAGGAAGGCTTTGAAAATTTTCACCCAGTTGAGCACCAAAAGATATTTAGACACAAGGAAGGCTGCTTCATCTGTCTCACACAGTATTGGGCATTAAAATACTAGTCATCAGTATACTCCGTTTAGCTATGAGAGAGGTCAGTCTGGGGTATAGTACTTTTCTGAGGAAAACATATCTACCTATGGCCCTACCCATCAATGGCCCTATCCTCCCAGGCCCCAAAGGACAAGAAAGCAGGGCCGTGGCTCATTCTGTCAGGCAGAATCCATATGCCAACAGTTAAGCGGCCAAGTTCCCTTTCTGAAAGTGTTTCGACATGGAGTGAACAGGGTCTGTTACTCCAGCCAGGACACCTGAGAGAAATAAGGAGCACTGCTCAAGGCGATGCATAGGGACAGGGTGGCAGAAACCTAATCAGGGTGCTCCATTCAATGGTTGAGCACAACACCCAACAGTTAGAGGTGCTTCACAACTATCATCTATGATCTGACAAAAGCTGGTAGAGAGAAGACCAATGATTCGCCTAAAATTAATAGAACTAGATCTGTTACACATTTTGTAAAAAGTGTTCAGAAACAGCAAAATTGAAAAGTTTGCAAATACTTTACAAGCACATGCCAACTGTAAAACAAATACCTTGGCACCTCATTTAGTGTCAGGATAATATCTGTATCAGAAAAATTGCAGCTGGCTAAACCAGCTGCTGGCTAAATCAGCAGATATGTGCATCAGATATTTTACCATTCCAAGCTACCAGTTTATTAATAATTTCTGATTACAGGTATATTTTTCTAACAAATCTGAGAGCAGAGAAAAACTTTATTTTGTATATCTGTCTAAAGGTTTTTTCCCCTAATAACTTGAGAAATTAAAGCCTTACAAGGTTTGTAGATGTTTCTAAAAATTTGTTTGTAATTAATTTTTCCCGCAATCAGATGTTTTGTTTCTATAGCAAATGATGAGTGTTACTGTTTCAGTAATTACCTTGTACCATGTTATACTGTCATTTTCATTGACAGACAAATCATTGCATTTCAGTGAATGACCAGTTCCAGCATTTTTAATTTCTGTAGTTAAATGATTTTTGTTGAAACAGCTGCTTTTATTTCTTTCAAGTACATTCAAGGTCCACTTCTGAACTGTGAAATTTTGTTTTCCATTGCTATGAAAAAAAAAAAAATTAGCAAAATCAGTTTTAGGAGCTTTTTAAAGGAACATAGCTTGGTGAGTTACACAACAAAATACAAAAAAAATTCTCTAATATATCTGGTAGGTAAAAAGTGTATCTCCAGTGAACTAATTATTTAAATGCCCCTTTTCCACCCCCAAATATGTGTTATTTCCCACTAAAAAAAGAGGTTATCCCAACTAAATCATCTATCACAAAACATTTCACAATATAATTGTATTTATGAAATATGACAATATATGCTATGGTGATCACAAGGATGCAATAATCCATGGCATCATGTATAGTTACTTGTTTGCATAAAAGAGTTTTAGGACCCTGAATCAGCTAGTGATTTTGCAGGTTTAATCTCCTATGCATTGCTAAGGTTTAAAGCAGTAACTGAAAAACGTATTTGTAAAATATGTCGAAAATAAGGTGGGCAACTTCGCTATTGTTCACAAAGCAACATTATTCACTGCTTGATACTGTGCAGATAGTCACTGCTATTTTGGAAATATTTTTAAACCATGCAAGTATCATGAATTACAGAATCACTTATGGATTCAAGCATGTCTGCAAACAAAGCCTTTTGGGAAGGATTAATTTCTTTGTCTTTCAGTCTGAACTCATCAGAGATCCACAGCAGCTGGCCAGCCCAGACTGGAAGAGCCAGGAACTACCACTTCTAAAGCAGAGTCATCACATCCCATGCAGTATCTATAAAAGATCAGGTGAATATGCTCTAAAAATGCTTCTTTTGAATATCTAGGAGCTGACCATTGTCATTCAGATATCTACTATATTCTATCTACATATTTCTCTAAAGAATCAGGTTATAGCTGTGAGCTATTTCATTGCTCGATATGTCCAAATACATGACTACCACAGGAAAAGAAGCTGGAGAGCCTTAGGCTTAAGCTTGGCAAAGTTGGCCTAACTTTGGCAAAGTTAGGGCTTAAGAGAAAGTTGTATGCTGCTGTAAATTAATAGGTGAGATTTTACAATTAGTGCACAAACCTCTCATTTTTTACTGAACTAGTAAGGTCTGACAAAGTAAAAGCAGCAATTACAGAGCACTTCCCTCCAATGTCAGTCACATCTTCAAAAATATCTTTCTGTTTCCAAGAAAAGAAAAAGGAATCATTCCCAGGAGAACTGAAACTAGTCAAGAATCATCTTGATGAGAAGGGCTAAGGGGATAAAGCAGTTGAAATGGAGAAGCAAGCCTGACAAGTGTATCAGCTTAAATACCATTCTTGACTGATATGCCTTTTACTGTTACAAGGTTCAGAAGAACTATTAGGACATCATTTACATGATTAATTTAGAACAGGTTTTGGTTTGTTGGTTTTTTCCCCCCCTTTAAGCTCCCCAGACAGATATATTTATGTATTTTGCTTACCCTCTTCACATTTTAGCCTTTTTTTCAGTCTACACAGGTTCTCCTTGTTCTCCTTACTCAAGATAATAATTACTCATAATCGCAGTTTACTATCTAAATCAAAACATAGTGGTTTGGTTTCTCAATTGGTTAACTATGGTGTCATAAACAGGAAAAAACTTACTAAAACTTCTCCATCAGAGGTGTACTCTCATGGGTATTCATAGTGGGTGGAGTCCTCCTATTCTTCAACCTCACATTTACACATTTAAATCAGAGCTACTAATCGCAGTCAGCAGTGGGACCACAGGCAAGAGCCACCCTTTTAGACTGCAATTTACGTGACCTATTTTATCTGTTTGGTTTAGGACAAGATAATCTATGCCTCAGAAGGGCCTCTCTCCCTCCCTAACAATAAAAGTACCTGATAAGTTTAGATGTAGACATAAACACTCGTTTCAATTAATTCCACCAAGTTTGTGTGGTTTTTTAGGCATCACACTAGTATCTGAATACTGCTGGAGAGATAGTTACAGATCTAACCATAAATACTTATGATTTTACTATCCAGATTCATCAGATGGAAGAAAAGGATCAGTAAATGAAAAAAAATAAATGTTCTCCTCAGCACTGTCACTTTACAAAAGTCTTCTTCTGTGATCACATTAGGTGAAATCACTTCAACAAATATAAGGATTTCACCTCAAGCAGATCAAGATACTCTACCTAATGAGCCAAAATCTGGCAAGGACCAGCTCCCTGGAAGGTGATAAAACCATACCTAGGCAAATTAAGATGAATTTGGCTTACATAATTTCTAGTTGGCTGCCATATACATGATTTTCAACAAAAAAACGCATTAAGTTGTATTGTTTAAACTGCTAATGCCTGAGCTGTGATATTTCTATCCTGTTTTTCACTTGCTGAGATTCTTTAGTGATAATTTGTGAGGAACAAAACCATTTCTGGCTTAACAGCCTTTCAACTACTCCCACCAAACCCACCAAGAAAGAATAAGAAAAACTAGATCGACTCATGAGAGGTTACAAGGAAGTGAAAGCCCTTAGAGAATATAAACCAAGTTTACTGGATACATAGCCAACTCTAAGTTATCCCTTAGCTATTTCACCACAACAAGCCAGTGTATCCTGGTTTCAGCTGGGATAGAGATAATTTTCTTCCTAGTAGCTGGTATAGTGTTATGTTTTGGATTTAGTATGAGAATAAAGTTGATAATAGCTTTAGTTGCTAAGTAGTGCTTATCCCAAATAAAGGATTTTTCAGCTTCTTATGCCCTAACAGCAAGAAAACCGGTGGGGCACAGCCAGGACAGCTGACAGCAACTGGCCAAAGGAATATTCCATACTATATGACATGATGCCCAGTATATAAACTGGGGGGAGTTGGTGGGAGTGGGGATGACTGCTCAGGGACTGGCTGAGCATTGGTCAGGGGGTGGTGAGCAATTGCACTGTGCATCACCTGTCTTGGGGTTTATTTCTCTCTCTTTTTTGCTATCTTCCTTTTATTCTTATAATTTTTATTTTATTTCAATTATTAAAGAGTTTCACCTTTTTTTTCTTTCCGATTGTCCTCACCATCCCACTCGGGGCAGGGGGGGAAAGGAGTGAGCAAGCAGCTGCATAGTGATTAGTTGCCAGTTGGGGTTAAACCACAACACAGTGTTATCTCAGTAGTTCCATCAACTGCTAGAAACTGTCACTCTGTCTTCCAAACTATATTAACTCTAAACGTGCGTGTTCCCACTGCTTTCAACTGTTCTAAACACATTGAAAAAGTGAGTAGTATTAGGATCTTAAAATGTATCACATGTTTATCATGGATCTCTGTACTTTCGCTTTTTTCAGGAACCTGTAAGTTTCTTCAGTTTCAAGGTCACCAACACAAAGCAACCAGATAACCTGCTTTTTTGTATTCTGTTTTTTGTTTTGATAACCACAGGATATAGGCTACGAAAAAACATACCGATTAGAAAACCTGCCAAAGATGTGTGATAATTTTTCTGCCTACCACTCCCACTACAAGTGTATATGAAATCCTTTATTTTCAAGAAATGTTGCTGAAGATGGACACACTCAGGCTTACAGGTAACATCTATTATTTCCTGAATTTATATCCTAAGTGTACTATACTAACAAACACATGTGAAGACATCAACACACACACACACACTTTAGCTATCTATGCTATGTCTCAGCAGGACACTTCTTTAACTGGAAAACTTCTGATTCTTCTTTAAGTCAAATATACATGGATAATACACCATAAATACATTGCTACATCATTTTCACCTCTCACATCTTGCCTATTGTCAGCTGTAACATATCACCAAAAAAATGCCTGAATTTAATTCGCAAAATCTGTCAACATGTGTTGTCTTTTCTTAAAAATCTGCAGTACATTTGTCACTTTATTCACTAAAACTGCCTAAGAAGTTATAAGCACTCTAAAAATAATTTCCCATATAGCTTACAAATATCCATCTCTAAATTAATGGTTGCAAAAAAAAAAAAAAAAGATAAAGAAAAATAGAATGTCTGCCTTCAAAACCAAAACTTTACTATAAATGCTCTGAAATGAAACTAATTCTATTTGTAATTCCTACTAAATCTTAAACCAATTCAGTAGTCCACAATAGCCCACCATTTTTCCTTATCAATAGAGGCTACTAAATCCTCTGTCTCTGCAGAAAACCACTTCTGCAAAAAAATCTTCTGTATTTGCTGGTGTAACTGCTTTAATATGCTTGCTAATAGTGAGAACAATCATATAAACTAAGCCCAAAATCATGTTAAAATCCCATGAAAAAAATCCCCTAATGGCTATTGTTTCAGTGGTAAGACCTGCGAAGAGTTCCACATGGGGATTGCAAGATTCTGGCAAGTGCCTTGATTCTGATCCTAACAGAAAAAATGAGTAGCTGTATGGGCCCAACAGAAAGAAATTTTTTTGGGGAAAAAGAAAACAAACAAACCAAAAAAAAAAAACCAAAACAACCCACAACACCAAAAACCAAACAAAAAAGTTTTTTTCAGAGTGGTCAAATACACTTTTAATTAAGAAACTTTAAAATGCTTTCTTTTAAAACTGAGTTTTAAAATGTAGCAGCACAATATAGTCCTAGAAAATTAAACAAAAAAGCAGAAAATCAAATCTCTTAATTACAAATGAATGCTTTAATGTAATCAAAACCTTTCTTCCTAGTTTCTTGCTTAAACAAATCAGCAAGTGAAGATGTTTCACAAAGGACTCGGAGTTTTTGTGTTTTCCAACACATATATATTAACAAACTTCATCCTAATAGTTTTATTTAAGTTCTTCTTCTATATCTCAGTTTTGAAATTTACATTTTTTTCATATTCATTTTACAGAGTTCTTGTAATTTACTGTGGATTCACTGTCATTACTCCAAGTCTAATCACAAAGCCATGGGGATCATGAATTACGGCTGGGGTTAATACAGCTTTCTTCTCTTTTGTCCTTTATTCTAGACTCCTTATAACAACCTCCCTCAGTAGCCTGGTGATGTAGGTATGCTCCCTGCCTATCCTTCCCCATGCCAAAGTGAGTCAGAGCACGCATTTTATACCACTGGTTAGATGCTGGCAGTAGAGTGAGTTGTTAGATTTAATAACTTTTTAGCACCATATTTAGTGAAATGACTGTATAGATGACTGAGCAAGGGCATCAATAAAGCCAAAACTTAAAGTCAAATTCAGACTTGATATGAAAAGTACAGGTTCATGACAAGAGGCAAGCCTACGTCAGGTATTACGTAATGTTAACCCCTACACACCAAAACCGAGCAGCTGGCTTCACCTGTGCTACTTCAGAAGAACATCTGTACTCAATAATGCACCACCTCTGCATGACTTTGCACAGCAAAGTAGCCAAACTACCATACCCATCATACCTAAAGATAATTCTCTTCAGTTTGGGTTCAACATACATGAGTAAAGTTTGTCTCAATCTTTATCGACTATTTGGATAAAGAATATCTTGCAATTAAAAAGAAATCACATAAACCCAAAAGAAATATTCTACCAGTAGACTTTTCATTTTTAATATTTAGCATTTAGATACTGTGACTCAGTACTTTCTAAAATAATAGCAGTAAGATGATAATGATAATGCTAAATGGAAAAATAAACCATGAAGTTTTCAGTTTTCAAGTTATCTTGGAAGTTAACAATTGAAGTCTAGCTTAAAACTGCAAACTATTGAACTTGTGTCTGCAGTGTTACTGAAAAAACGTAGAGAGCATTTTTCAGTATCTGCAGTCTCATAACCTCTACAAACCAGGCAAGAACCTTAAAAATATTATCTGGAGAACAGCACAAATCATTACATGCAAAATAATCTGCTTAAAATTAATTATTGCTTCAACTGTAAATGCTGAATTACAGTTTTGGTACAAGTTAGTCATAAGTACTCCATGCAGCAAACCTTTTAGTCCTTCAGTTTTTCATGGTGGCCTAACAAAGATTACCACCAAATGAGGCCCACACTTACTTCTCCTTTTGACTCACGAAGTTCTACAGTGGTAAGAAATCAAATCCAATTATTTCATTTGTTCTTTGAATGGCTCCAAGCATGCAGAGGTTTGCACAGAAACCAGAGTTCAGCCATGCCACTCTTTACTACTTTACAATTAGACACTTGGCAGGCCTCATACCATGAGATCCACTCAACACAGTAAGGAAGAACAAGTCTGGTGGAGAAGACAAGCAAATGTTTTCTTGTACTTGGCAGTGGACAGAAGGGTTGCCTATCACTCATTTTTGCTTATGTAATTAATCACAAACCAGCAGAAATGCTACCTGCCTTATCAAAAGGTTTACAGAACCTTTAAAAGGCTGAAACTGTCTATAATTATTTGTAAATATTATAGGTCTGCCTGGATGGTTATTGTGAAACGAGGTGGAAAATGACACCACAGTTAATGTAGTTCCCTGCACCTTCTTTGTACAGATGCCACTCGCAAACCAAAGACAAAGAAATTAGCTTCTGCATAGACAAGTGCAAAGGCAAGATGTTCACCCACTGGCTTATGTACCCACCTGTGAGTGACAGAGTAATTCCCAGAGTCACTGAGCTCAGCTGGCCAAAACTCCAGAAAATTCATTTGGGAAACAATTCTCTGTGTTTCCTTTATCAGTTGCTGCTTGCCAGCATTTTCTTTGTACCAGTTTATTGAGTATGCTTCTTCCTGAAAATGTTCTTGCATTGACTCAAGATAACAAAGGAAAAAATATTCCCCTTCTAACACATCAATGGAGGCACGAAGAGGACACAGCTTCTCTTCAGAGAAAGAGGAAAAGAGATACATTAGGAAGCTTCTTTCAGAAAATTACATTAGCCTGACTTTAAAGTGATTTGCTGTGCTGCTCGTCTTTTATAAAGCAACTTTCAGCAGAGTGGTTTCGGAGTATTTATTGCAGCAATAGTTACTGGAAAACTCAGTTTTCCAAGTCTTTATTCTACCTCACCCAAACGAAACCAGAAGGAAAAGGAGGGTTAAAAATAAGGAAATTTCCCTAAGATCCTTTCATGTGGGTCCAACAGTATCAGAATCAAATGGGTACAAATGGCAGAATCTGACCTCACTCTACATTAAAGCAGCTGCCACAAATGAAACAGGAAAGGAGAAATTCTTCACATACGGTTTGACTTGACAAATATGGCTAATCCTCAGGACCAGTCAACTGCCATAAAAGCAGAGATCCTATGAATTAACATTTGCATTTTCTTAATCTTCTTATTTAAAACTAAATCATTATGTAGTTATATTTCTTTAAAACTTCAGATATCTTAGGAAAGTTGCCTTGGAATGAGACTATGTGTGTAAAATTTAGTCTCAAAGTATGATTTTCCAATCAAATTTCTCAAATGTACCTTTGCATACAGAAGTCATAAAAAATACAGAAAAGGGACCATGGTCTAGCATTAACAGTCAAGAATAAAATAAGCCTTCATTCTCTATTTCTCCTGAAATTACTACTGTTTAGCAACTATTGTGACCATACTTCTGAATGGCACAAAAATCAGACTCATTCTCTTTCTTGCTGTGGCTCTTCATACAGCCATGCTCTCATACAAATCATCAGATGTCTCCTGGTAGCATCTCTGCACTACTTATTTCATCATTTTGGTATTTTGGACCAGTCTGGAGCTGGGCTGAAATTGCCAAAACATTTTAAGATTTTGATCTCAGCTGCAAAACACAAAACTTGCCCCACTCTAAGCAACTGTCAAGAAGATGCCACATGTCCATATTTTGAAGGTTCTACTATTGAAGATTTATACTTACCAGTGGCAGATTCAGTGATAAACATTAGAAAAAAAATAATCAGAGTCATTTTCTTCAGTTACTTCTCACTTCTTCTCCAGAAAAATGAAACTGAATTGTTCTTGCTTGCTCTGAAAGCCTAAGAAAAACAGATTCACAATTCATCACAAGTGCAGTGAACAGATTCATTTCAGCACCTAACTACTGCCTGGTACTGAAGAGGGCTTTCCAAATGGAAAGTTACACATATTTATCATAACAGCTGTCTTCATACATCAAGTGATGTATCTAGATTTCTCTTGGCAAGTTTACTGTAAATTCAGAAAGCACTACAAGGTTTTCTTCCTCCATTTTCTTGTTCACTTGATGTATTTCACATTTCTGATTAAACTGACAATCCTACAGATGCACTCAAACTTAGATCCCTAAGCCAATAGACAACTATCATAGGACAGGGGAGTGCTTTTTTTTTTTCTCCACAATGAGTATAAACTTTGCAAGACTGGAACTTGTAGAAACAGCTATGAGAAACTTCCCCTGCCTTCAATGAGAACAGCATAATGTTGATAGATTGGACATCTTGATGGTTAATTTTGAGCCTGTTGGAAAACAATCAGATCTACAATTTTGCCTTACAATTTCATGTATGGAACCAAGAAGCACCAGCTGAGAATGCTAACCTTTCCATTGAGGGGAAGGAGATGAAGAAGTTGGTATTCAATTGATTCATATGTAGTTAACTGCGCTTTCAAAGGCAAACACCACTACAATACCAGTGCTGTGTATCTTCTCTAGGATTCCTGGGTTAACCGACAACCAAAGGCAACACACACACACACACACACACACACACAGAGAGCACTGAGTACTGACAGAAGAAATCTCATTAGCATTCCATTTCTTTGGTTTCACATACTTACCGTGATATAAAGCGGTCAGAGACAGACTACTGCATTTCCCGCAATATTCCAGAATGACATCAAACTCTGTAGCTGCTCTCTTATTGTTCTCCCCAGTCCTTTACAAGTAAGCCGTCATCCCATAGATCACTGAAAGGAGATGAAAGAAGTGTTTAATATCCGTTTTTTCAAACTGACTGGTAGGCAAATCCACATTTAGAAAGCAGCTAGAAGAAGCTGGACGCTGAGTACTGCAACAAGCAACTTTGAAGGGTCATAGAATTAACTCATCAGACCTGGTTTCATTTCCCTTCTACACATGGAGATTCAAACTGCTACACTTTAAAAGGAAAGAAGGGCCTCTCTATTTTCATTTCTTGTATTTACTTTTAATTTTTCACCCTACCACATCCAGAAGAAATACAGCTGTTACAGACCATGAAACTATGATCCACTACATAAAGATAAAATAATTTATCAACAGATTTTTAATTCTAAATCCCATTCTTTGTTGGCACATCACATCAGCACACAGTGGAAGTTTTGCTGAATGCAGAGCAGAGCCCTTCACTATTTCAACAGGGATTAAAGAACACAGTATAATGCAAGCTACTTAGTAATAATTAGGTTTGAGATTACTGGCTACTATTAACAAGAAAAACACAGGTCCTTAATCTCACATTGCTGTTGAACCTGATCATTTTGTCTGAAAATGTTCTGCTCTAGGCTAACAGTATTTACATTTGAGCCATACAGTTTGCAGTACTCTGATGAAATGGTGGGAGGGGGGAAAAGAGGGGAAAAGATAGATAAATGCTTTTAGTGAAAATCAACTAATATAAAGACATTCCTCAGGAACAGAATAAGATTTTTAATTTTCAGAAAGAAATTGAGAGTTATTTTAAAGTAAAGGCAAAGATGCTCTGCCTAATAAATGAGTACAGAAATACTCAATGGGCAAAATGCTAAGGCAATAGTGGGGAATGACCATTTCACTGAAAAAAGGATAACAAAAAACCCCAGTTGCCTGTAAGGCCCAAAGCAGTAATAGCTTTAAGCATGTTTTTTTAAATTTCATACATGCTTAAAGCTACTGATGACATTTTAATAATAAAAAATGGTTTTTAAAAATCATTGTGCTGTTGTGAAGCCAAAAAAATCTTTAAACAAACTGAAGGTTTAAGTTCTGTAAAGTGCATTAAGGATACCTCATGAACTAGCCAACTGTGTGTATTTAAGCATTATTATAATTATTCGTAATTTTCCTAGAATCACCAGAAGATTTTGCAATAAAAGGGGAAGGATACATAAAAGTGACCCTCAATTTTGGTCAAGTAACTCATTTTGATCAACACTTTCGGAAACCTTAATTTGGTCCCAAAGTGTTGTGACTTCCTTGTTTTAAAACCAACGGATTCTTCTGAATAACAGACTGCTTCAACAAACATTTTGGCGTCAAGGTAGGAAAGCACTATCCTACCTCTTTAAGAATGGCATCTTGTGGCATTTAAGTCTTTTTCAAATATCACCATACAGTGCCATAATTTGCGTAGGATTCATGAAGAAAATAGAAGGATCTAGTAAACACTTGCCTTAACTGTTTTGTCCAAGCACCATTCTGCCAGGACTGCATGTTATTGGTAAAAATTAAAATCCAACTTCATTTCAAACAACGTATATTTACTTACTGTGCAAGTCTTGCCAAGCAGGAAGCAGACACAGAGGTAGTCTTTCAAACTCCAGAAAGTTACAGTTTGTACTTACAACTCTTCTGAACCTCTTTCATAACTGAAACAAGAGAGTAACCTCTCTCAGTGAGTGAGTCAATGCACAGACAGCTCAATCTGAAAAACCTCCTGAAAAAGGAAGAGTGGAATTTCTCACTTTGTGAACTGTTGACTGCAAGGAGGAAACCGGAAAAGGTAGATGTGAGAAATTCGGTTTTACTAGCATTAATGGAAAGGTAACAGCAAATTACAAACATTAACTTTCCTAAATGAGGCATTTGAGGGCTGATACACAAATGTTTTAGCATCATCTTTTGCTGCTACCATTTACAACAGCACTTCAAGAGCCCATCTTGCTCCAAAGCCACCTAGGTGTGAGAAAAAGACGGGGGGAAACCCCAGGAGGGCGACTTTGCCGTGCCAGAGGGGGGCTGCGTGCTGAAACAAACCCCTATCGGAGCTAAATTATTTATGACATCTCTGTAATAAGGAAAAACTATATCATAGACCCAGGAGAGAGGCGGGAGCGTGGCAGGGAAGGCTGGGGGCACTGGCAGGGTTGGGGACAGGCAGGATTGAGGGACAGGCAGAGCTGGGGAAGGGCAGGGTTGGGGACAGGCAGGATTGAGGGACAGGCAGAGCTGGGGACGGGCAGAGCTGGGGACGGGAAGGGTTGGGGACAGGCAGAGCTGGGGACAGGCGGGGTTGGGGACAGGCAGGATTGAGGGACAGGCAGAGCTGGGGAAGCGCAGGGTTGGGGACAGGCAGGATTGAGAGACAGGCAGAGCTGGGGAAGCGCAGGGTTGGGGACAGGCAGGATTGAGAGACAGGCAGAGCTGGGGACTGGCAGGGTTGGCGACAGGCAGGATTGAGGGACAGGCAGAGCTGGGGA
>NW_020799091.1:67599919-67624448 GCF_003259725.1 Athene cunicularia
GTGGGGGGGTGGGTGCCTCTCACAACCTTCCGGGGGAAAAAAAAAAAAAAGCATAAGGAGGTGATGTCTTCGGTTATCTGTGGTCGAAACGCCTCTTCCTCCGCTTTTCTGCTGAATGCCCATTGCAGGACTCTTTTCCAAGAAGTGCGATGGAAGCAGGATGGAGGTTTAGGAACGTGTATACTGAGCTGAATATAGCAACCTGTATCACTGCCACAGCTTCCTCCGCCCCTCGCTTCATTTTGAGAATGAAGATGTGCAAAGAGATAAACTGTATCCTGAAAGGCTGATACTCTGCAAAGACCTCAAAATGATAATGATAAAAAAATACCCCATTACAAAATATGGTCCGCAGGAAAAGACACAGGGCAAAACATGTGACCCTACAATACTTTGATTAGAAATGTCCCGATATCAGTGCTATTTTTTGTGTGAGAGCATCCCCTTTGGGGAGAGAGTAATACAAGCTTTTGGGACATGAAACATTTTAAAGCTCTGTTACTGCAAAGGGACTGTATGGATTCGCTTCTAAATAAGCCCTGATGGCAGTAGCTGAGCCTGCTTTTTAGCTAAATGTTGATATATTGGAACTGTAGTTTCATCAGGGATTTCTGACAGCTGTATTTCCCATTTAAGTACTGTTCCCGAGAATGCTTGCCACTGCTTATTTCACGTGAATGATTTATTCAATTTGTACTTTGCAATGATTCACTATACTTCTAAATAAAGTTATTTTGATAGTGGCAGGAAAAGAATCATCCCCTCAGGATTTCTTTTATTTTCATATCACCCTTTTCATGTTCAGAAACTTGTTTGGTGACAGCTACCCAGGACAGCTGGGAATGTAGAAATTCCCAATAGCAACAGGAGCTGTCACTTCAGAGGTAAAACAAGCAGGTTACACTAAAAAAGGAGGGATTTCACTACTTTGCTTTACTTACTGCTGAGGCAAAGCAAAGAAACCCCAGAGAGTTTTTCCTCATCACAGATTGAAACAATTGCATATAAAAGCAATCAGATTATTAGCTAGTGTAAATCAGCACAACTACTGGAAAGCCAGCTAAGAATTTGTTTCAGTATAACTACTTTTTAAAAGTATAGAAGGTACTTTGCAGTGGTTTTGGGGTTTATGATGCAGTGCCTGATTTTAAAACTTAAAAGAAAGCATATATCATAGAGGATGATTTTTTACATGAGTCCAAAAAGCAATTAAACAGCCAACAAATAAAACGGTAAAGTAAAATATCACCAGCTTTTTACTTTGACAGGCTAATCTTGATAGTGACAGTTCGGAAACATCCTTTTAAAAAAAAAATAAAAAAAATCACTCTTTACAACATTTTCCATGAGCTGTTCTGACATTCATTTGCTTTCATATCCTTTTGAAATACTCTCAAGTTTCTGAACTTTCATCTGTGTTGTAGAAAACGCTGTGTTCAATTAGTCCTTTCAACGATGTCATAGCTAGCTCTGAGATATGTGTGTATGAAAGGAGAATAAAGGCTACACTTTTCAGTCCGCAGACTAATACAATTCTATTAGAGAAGTCATAGCCTCGTGATAGAGAAGAAACAACTGAGAATAAATACAGATCAAATTTTCATTATGAAAATGCCATGATGAAAATGAAAGTTTGCACTAATATTGAAAAACAAATTGTTGTATGAATCTCTGTCCACCTGACCAATCAGCTAGAGAAGACCAGTTACTTCTCACAGTTTTTCACATCTTCCTTTCCATCCAACATGCACTACACAGAGGTGCTAACTGAAAACCTAAGCTGTGAAACTATTTCCATTATAAACAGCAACACATCCAACTCTTGCAACCACAGTCTAAGCCTGTTTGCTTCTAACTGGTAATAGTCCTTTTTAATCTACCTCTGTCATCTCTGTATAACAGTTATATAAATTCTTAGCGGAGGTTAAGTTACATTCCATGTTTTTTTCAGCATTATCTGCCTTTGATGTCAAAAAGCAGATTCCAGACTGATAACATGTCTATTGGAGCCTCATATATTTCACATAAGTCTTCAAATATCAACGTTGCACATTTTCAAACTTTCCTCCACATCATAGCACCACCAAATAATTCAGGTTGGAAGGGACCTCTGGAGGTCATCAGGTCCAGCCCCTGCTCAGGTCACGTACAGCTGAGACCAGAACACCACAGCCTCTCTGGGCACATTTTCCAGCATTTGACCATCCATATGGTGAAAATTTTTTTCCTAATATGTAATTTATATTTCCCATGTTCTAATTTGTGCCAGTTGCTTTTTTGTCCTATCACTGTGTTCCTTTGAGAAGAGCCTGGCTCCATCCATTCTCTCTATCTTTCTATTAGATTCTTGTAGACAGAAATAGGACCTCTTGTCCTCTCCTTCTGTGTCCTATGCTATTAGTGGTCTTTCCCTGGACTCACTCAGGTATGTCAATGCCTCACTTGTACTGGGGAGCATAGTTAACCTAGCACTCCAGAGGTGATTTTGGAAATGCTGAATACAGGGGAATAATTACTTTCCTCAACTACATTCTCACTAGTAAGGTGCAGGGTGCCTTTGCTTGCCTTTGTCACAAAGACACACTACTGTCTCAGTGTCAACTGAGGTCAGGTTGACCTTAGTGTTAACCAGGACATCCAGTCTCTTTCTTCAAAGCTATTTTGTGTTGACCTCCAGGCTCTGTTGTTGAATGGATTTATTCCACCCCAGATGCAGCACTTTGCATATGCCTTGGACTGAACAAGTCCAAAACAGCAGCCCTTGCTCCAAAACAGCAGCCCTGTGCTCCAGTGTGCCAACTATACTTACCCAGTTTGGTTTGTGCAGCCTGTCCCATTGCCAAGGTCACTAATAAGGATGCTAAACAGTAGTGGTACCAATATCAGTCCCTGAGGGATGTCACTTTTCATTTGCTGTGAGCTGATGTTTCTATGCTGATCATGTGTTGCTCCCCCACAAACTTCAGTCCCACTGTTTTTCCACTCATCTTTGTCCACTTATCTATATCTCACCAACAGAGACTCTGTCAAAGGCCTTGCTCAATTCAAGGTATGCAGCATCCAGTGTTCTCCATCGTCCACAGCACAGATGGATGTGCATGATATGCCTTTTGTAAATCCAGTCACCATCTTCTCCTTTGTGTATTTTGAAGTGTCTTCAAGGAGGATTGCTTCGTAATCGTCCCAGACTAGAAGCAGTTTTAAAGAATAAATTGCTATATAACAAATTCTATCTTTCATATAAAATTGGGCAGGTAGCTCACGCTTTAAAGTGAGAAAAGGGAACACATGAGTACATGTTTCTAACACAACAGCTGTAGTTTTTTAATCCTTGAAAGAGTCAAGAACATACAGTTGTACGTGTACAGTTTTTCTATAGAATATACTATCAATTTTGCATATTCTCTTCCAAACATAACCTTTCTCCAATGCTGTAAGAAATTAATGTTGCATAAACTACAAATAATAGCTTGCTACAAAAACTTCTAAAAACTTCTTTTGAGTGTTCAGACTCTTGGGCTTCACAACCATGTGAAGCAAATATAGGTAAAACTCTCTCCCTGCATGTGTCAGGAGCTGGCTTTTCAGGACTGTGATTTAGGTGAAGAAGCCAGCAGGGGTCGTGGTTCCCTGAGCTGTGGGAACATCAAATCTCAACAGTATAGGAGACCTCAAGGCCAAACCATTGAATATGTTCATACAAAGGGCTGGTGTATATTAAATGCATATGTGGGGAGGGTGGTACATTCTACGTGCTGTCTGCAGTTATTCTACTTCATATTAGCAGGAGCTGGTTTCATACCTTGGAAGTCACCAGGAGCTTCACCACAGGTGTCCGAGTCAGTTAAGTCAATCCTTATTCCTGTGTCTTTGTTATTTATTTATTGCCAGAAGTGCAGCATATATTTTTCAGATATGAAACATCCAGAGATAAGATTTTACAGTGGGGACATACAGCTATGTATGACTGCAGTTATATGGCAGGGAGACACTTCTGTTCCTTCAAAATATGTTATTATAAGAGAGTCAGCATTGTATTCTTAATGCCAGATCTTGAGCTGCTGTTTACAAGTAATGCAGTATGGGTTTCGGGAGATTACAGCAGTATGTACACCACGAAAATGTCACTGTCTTTAATTCTAATGCTATTAGACCGATTTCTAGTTGCTCAGAATGTCTTGATGCCTGTTCATCCACTAGATGGCAAGGTCACACTGCTCTATTAACAAGTGAGAGCAAATCTGCTCTCTGGAATCCCTTGAGGGTACGAAACCAGGGAAGCACAGGGCAGTAATTAAATAGCATTAAATCTCAACATGGAAGTTATAATTCAGCAACAAAATTACTTTTGTTCTGTGTAGTTTAAGCTTTAGGCATCCAAACTGATTTTTCTATGAGCTTTCTATGGTGAGAGACTATTTGCACAGGACAGACTGTCCTTCTAATATTCCACTACGGTAGATTGCCTAGTGTGAAAATTGCCAATTTTCCTCAAAAACATGTTTTCGAAAATTTAGATTCTTTGCAAGTCCCATATCACAGAATGGTTGAGGATGGCAGACCTCTGGAGGTTGTCTAATCCAATCCCTATGATCAAGAAGGGCCACCTAGAGCCAGTTTCCCAGAACTGTGTCCAGGCAGCTTTTGAGTATCCTTAAGGATGCAAACTCCACAACTTCCCTGAGCAACCTGTGCCAGTACTGGGTCACCCTCACCATAAAAAAGTGTTCTGTGATGTTCAGAGGGCACCTCTTCTGTTTCAGTTCGTGACCCTTGCCTCTGCCCTTGTCACTGGGCATCGTTGAGAAGACCCTCACTCCACCTTCTTTGCACCCTCCCTTCAGATGGGAGCCGCCTTCTCTCCAGGCTAAATAGTCCCAGCTCTCTCAGCTGTTCTTCGTAGGAGAGATGCTCCAGTCCCTTCACCAAACTCTTGGCTTTTGTTGGACTCTCTCCAGTACATCCATGTCTCTCTTCTACTGAGGAGCCCAAAATTCAGTGGTGCTAATGTTGTAAAAGTATTCCACAGTTCTTTTCATTACTTCTTTCTAACACTACAAATGTGTTAACACCTATAGAAAAACATTAATTTTAATGCATATCTCAGATTTATTTACTAGCCGCCAAGGAATACAAAAAGAAGTGACCACTGCAGCATTTTTTTGTTATTATTACAGTCACATAGTTACCCCTGGTTCTGTAAAATTTGTCACTCTCAGAAATTGTCCCTTTTCTTTCTGTGAAGGCCGTACTGTTCACTGCTGGTAAACTACAGTAAGAGTTGTCAGATTTTGCTTGATATTGTTCTCTTTTTTTCTTGATTGACCATAAGCCTTGATAGAAAAGGAATGTCACTACAAGACCCTAACTAACAGAAGTTAATGAGCTATCAGTACGTTTCAGAGTAATTTGGTTCATTGCTGACCCCATGTACTTCCTCATTGTACCTTCTCATCCCTCTCCAGCTTCAAAATTTGTCCTAGACTTTTGTTTCCAAGATACTCAGTTATCATCCTTTCTGTCTCATCAAGTGCCCAAGACTCAAACCCTACTAAAAGTTGATCTTGTAATAATCTTGGAAGTGAATACTCTGTCTTGCTCAGGAGCTGCTGTGAAAATCTTCATAGTGTAAAGCAACAGGCTTTCCTGCCTTTAAACATGCCTTAGGATTAATATTCTTTCTGTGGGAAGAAATGTTACTGGAGGAATAACCTAGTCTCTTACATTGGCATGAATCCATTCTGTGGAGCTTCCACAGAGATAGTGAAGTTTATCTAGAGGGATCTTTAGGAACAGGACCCAACACTGCACACAATCTAATGAGACAATAATAAAATGCAACATTAGATGTCTTACAGTTGTGGTGAAGTGAGCGATGAGTGCATGAACACTTGAAAATATAACTCATCAATGAAAAGCTGTTTAGTTTGCCATAGATCTTTTAATTTCATGTTGAAAAAAATCCTTACAAATATTGCATACACATTTTTCCTACTCCGGATAGTTATCCATAAGTCTGAAGATCCACATTCAGTAAAACTTTACAGTAAAAGGACTTGTCTGTTCTGTAAGCCTGGATTTGGTAACATTAAATATTCTGCATCTAATTTTCACTTTTTAACTCCATTCTGTAGCAAGCCTGAAGCTCAAAAACAAGCCTTCTCTGACAGAAGAAAATTCCTGGTTTTAAAAAGCTGAAAAGATTAAAGTTTGCAAGGATATCTGTACTAGAACACATTTTGTTCATACTCCCCTGAACTTACAAGATTTGGCTCTGACCTTCTCATCTCAGGGTATTCCCTATAAGAAGAAAGTGTAACGAGGCATAAGGTCAAGGCAAGGGGGGAAAAAAAAGGGATACTGCCTGTTATAAAAATGTAGTCTCTTTTTTTCAGTTAGCTTAAAGGAATTCTATCAGTGTACAAAATCCACCTTAAATTTTAAAATATTATTTCTATCTGGAGATAATAACAAGAGCAATGGAAAGTCTGTTGTATCGGAAAGATTTAAAATTTCCCCTTTGTGTGAGATTCATTTTAATATATATATGTAAAATATTTTAAAATGCTTATAAGTATATATCAGTGTATTTTTTCCCCTTAACACCATTTTTTTTAAAATGCTGTATTCACATCAGTCTTAAAAGAGCATTTACTGAGGCATCCATACTAAGGAAAAATAAAATCTTATGGTCTGAGTATTATTATTGAATCAAGAAAGAATAAGTGGTGAAAAAAAAAACCAAACCCCAAAAGCAGAACATTATATTTTCTAGTTGCAGAATACACATTATGCTTTCTATTCAAATAATACAGAAGGTATTTATCAACTGCATTAGAAAGGTAAAGCAAACCTGCAAGGCATTCAGCTATACAGAATCATAACTTTCAGCTACAGGTACAACTATATATACTAAGAGCATAGGTACATTTTGTTTCCTGTGTCATGCAAAATTCTGCACGCAGCCTAGAATGATTTATTGACAGAAATTCCATACCTATAAAAACTTCTCTCAGTTCCCCAGACCTCTTCCATCAGTTTACTGTATCATTACTCAGTTGAAGGACTGAAAAAAGTTCAGAAATGGTCAGACTTCCAGACTGTATAATGATGTACATACTGAAATGATAAAGAGCTGCAGGCATGTGGTCCACCCTAGTGGTGTAACAGTATTTTCATAGACTGTTCACCCAGTGTTAGCTGAGTATGAGGACCTGAGTGTCCGTGGCATGTGGTACCTCACCTGTTTCCAGAACTTAGAATTGGATGACTGTGGGTGCACAGTGTGCTGCTCTTTCCATTTGATGGTACCTTGCCTCTTAACAATAAACCTAAGAGATTCCTGAAGCTTCTCATAAGTCCCAATTGTCTCCATTTCCAGAAGGATCACCTTTGTATCATTTTGAATGAGAGCATTGTATAAAGCAATGTGTTGATCATAAGCATGTTCCTTACAATTAATCAGCTGGCATGTTAGAAGGATGATCAGACGTCTGCTCTTTTGCATCCTCTTCTCAATTGCACTGGCTGTATCTAGGAATGTACAAGAAAATGATGAGACCCTGAACTTTCTTCTGTAAACTCTTCTGTGGTTAGGCACTTCATTTGCATTGCATTTTAACCAGAAAATAACTTCTGTCTCACGTCAGTCCATTCATAAGAAAAAAAGTTTTAAAAAACAAAACCAAAACATAAAAACATAAAAAAATTAAAAAAAATAAAAAAAAAAAAACAACAAACCACCAAAACAACCACCAAACCAAAGATTTCCTTTCTTTTCAAATGTTTTCTTTGGTTGAAACATTCAAATTTTCATTGCTCTTAAGAATTATTAAGAATTTCTAATCCAACAACCTAGGGTAAAGTTCAGTAGATCTAGACTGCATCAAATTTGTACTCAATCAATAATTTTCATGTAAGGAATCATGTTCTAACGAGTTTGGTGCTTTACAGTCTGATCTTGAAATATTTACCCATGAAAACTTAGTCATTTTGGAGACTTTTGGGTGACTTGCTTCTAAGACCCTTACTTACCGACAGAGGGAGTGTTCTTCTGAGCTATAACCAGCTCATTTATAAGCTAACCTGTGCATTGGGTTGGCTTCTGCCCTGCAGGGGTGGATATAGATTGCAGGGCATTTCTATGTCAGCATGATTAAAGGTGTTTTTCTGTCCCACTGACATGTTAGGGAGAGCTGATAAACCTCAACTGGGACTGTGATGTTGGAGGTTTTAAACCTGGGAAACTCAAAAGCCAGCATGCTATGGGGAGAAACTTCTGGGCCAGCTTGGAAAGTTCTACATCAAGCCTCCAGGATCTGCTTTTCTTGATTTTCTTGCTGTGATGTTTGTGGGAGGAAGACTGCAGGTAAATGTCTGTCCAGTGAAATGCTCAGCCCAGTTAGAAGAGATTCCTGTGATCTGTGGAATGAAAGCTGGAGTTGTTTTGGTGGGAGCATGTAATGCTGGGCCTAAAGAAAGAAGGTGACAGCCGAGCTAAGGAAATCCCACATCACAATTATATGACAAAGCCAGTGATTTGCAGATGTCATCAGCCAGCTGCATATGCATCCTCTTTTCCTTTGATGGGGTCTGCCCAGCCCATTGCAAGGGTCTTCTCAGTCTCAGAGAGGCAAAGTTTTTCAGCTCTTGAGCCAGGAAGAGAACCTTTTCAATGACTTCTCTGTCTTATTTCTTGACTCTGAGAGTATTCTGTGAACACAGATGCCTTTCTGACATGTTCACCAATTCAAACTCCTTTCATTTTCTTCTTTTTCATTGAATTTTCTTGATGTTAGGAGAATGGTTCCTTTGGAAGTTAAGAAAAATTTAGGTAAGCAGCTACTGTCAAACATTGAGTTCCCATAATAACAAATCTTTTAAAAAAACATCTTAGTTTTGAGGTGCAGTCCATTGTGCTCAGATTAAAAGACCATGGACCTGGGAAGGCATGCACTTCTCCATTTGGTTTTCTGATACCATACTTGTGGCGAGAGGAAAGATGGGACTGCGTGCTGCAAATACTTCAACCGAGGGATTCATTGCAACATGTTTTGTGAATGTTAGAAGTTTATTTGTGTTCAGAAAGTGACAGGAAATATTGTGAAATAAAAATCCACCAGCAATTATTATACACAAAAATTCATCTTGATCATACATCATCAAAAATTCAAAAAAGCATCTGAAGTCTACATACTGCTGGGAGAGTACATTAGTGGAAGTATAATATAAGCTTTTCATATTCTTAAAGTCTTTTCCAATCCTTTGCCCATGGCTACTGATGAAGATAGGACACTTGGCTACACAGAACATTGCTCCGGTGAAGTATAATCATTCCTCTGGTTTTTGCTTGGTGCTGTGTGTTACAGATACAGCAGCTCCGGCAGTGTTTGGTTAGATTCTGCAGTAAGGATTGCAGTTGGCAGGACAATGAGACCATGAGAAGAATGGAGTAGAAGGTGATGTTGGTGAAAACTCTTGGTTTGCTGGCTAATAGTTGCCTTTGCACCTCTTCAAGCAACTGTTAGGTTGTAGAAAATGCCATTGATCAGGAAGACCACGAAACAAAAAGAATGCTAGTTTAGGGAAGCATAATGGAAGTCCAACAGCTCTGCAGTGCTGTTTATCACTTGAATCATTCTGTTTAACTTCCCTTTTTACTGGAAGAACACAAGTTTCAAGTAACAAAGCTTTGCTCTGGAACCAAGAGTGATAAGCATATCTTGAAACAATAATTCCATTTTATATCCTCACTGCAATTATTTTTTTTTTCCTGGAAATACATGGAGTTTTACAGTGAAAAATATTATACATGTTCAGGAAGGATCACAGTAACTCTAAATGGCATTTCCTGTTTTACTCTGCTTAGTATATTTTAATTGTAAGGTTTTGGATTTGGAAGCCTGGTAATTAAAGGCTCAAGATCATAAGATAAACAAGAACTGGGGAGCATATGGGTAAAGTCTGTCTGCCTGGAAGCAGAGAACTTTTAAGTGCTTCCAGTGGCTGGCAGATTTAGAATAGCTTTTCCACAACAAGTGAAAGCATTTTGGGGCATGAAAGTGGACAAGGAAGAGAAAAAAAGAAGGCTGGGCAAGTAGGCAGGAAGAGAAAAAGAAGGACAATGGTCAATACTCATGACATTTCTAGAGTTTTGATTAAATCAGGCCGAACAAATCAAACAAAATTTACTCACTGTCCAAGCCTGGCTTGGTGAGTCTTCTGTCCTCCTGGTCTACAGGCATCCATTCATGCCTTCATACAGTGAAAATGTCTTTGATTTCATCCAACTTATTAGAGCCCTTGCTAGTCCCACAATCTTCACCTCAGTCGCATGCCATGCTCAGTTTTCTTCAGGATTGCCACCCATAAACCAGTTTGAGAGTAGTGTCCCATAACAAAATATTGCCCTGACCCTAATCACCTGAAGAGGTGGTATAAGTTTTTATCACTGACAGTTTTCTGAGCCACTGTTAGTTCCTTGTTCTGCATCTGGGAATGGTCTGACTCAGCAAGTCTTGCAGGTTTTTTTACATTCTTCTTGTACTGGCTTTTCCCAAGGCCAGGCAGCGCTTTTGCTACTCTCCAGAAGAGGACATCAGAGATCTCAGAGTGACAACTGGCCCAATGCAGATAATTTCTGAAATGTGTAACAGAAAATGTGCCAGCTTTGGCTTCATGTCTGCTTACTGACAGGGAGAGATCTGGACCACACAATAACCAGAGCACAAGATAAACAGACAAGTCAGCTCTGGAAGAAACCAAAGAGCACCTAGATGACAGCAATCATAAGAGATAGCATAGAGGTGTCCATGTGGAAATTAGCACAGATTAATTAACATTATTCCATTCTGAAAGACAAGGAAGCAAGAATAAAGAATATTAGTTCTCCCCTGAATTAGTGCTGGGAACTGTGTGAAGTGAAAGTAGGTCATGTAAACAGAAGCTGAACTTCCCGTGAGTCTGACATCCTCGTAACAGGTTGAAAAACTCTGAGTGATAACAGCAAGGTTGATTCCTCAACTTAGCTTGTGGTTTTCTCCTCTTCCGTGTCTTGTAGAACTACTCACACACGGTTTGGTTGTGGCTTTGCCCAGATAATGGCTGTGCAGAGTTACACTACCCAAAGAGCAGGTGTGTGTTTAAAAGAGTCAAACTTGGGGTCACATTTCCTGCATGACCCACTAAGATGGTAAGCAATCTATGCCCCTGCTCTGCAGCTTGTGTTTCTTAGCACACCACCAAGCACAGAGTGCCATAGTGTCACCCTGCCTGAAAGAGCAGACACACAGCTGCTGAGGACATGAACAGCAAGATCAGGAACATGTGGGAGCTTCAAAGGGACAGAACCACAATTTGCTCAAGCTTGACAAGTCATTCAGTGCATTATCTGATCTGAAACTTACCTTCTCCAGGATATATATCTCTCCCATAAATACACAGTTTATATCCACATTTATTTTCTAGAATATCTGGCATGATTTGGTAAACAAAATATTCCACAAAATTAGCTTCATTGGTGTGGCTTTTTGGGTAGATAACATATGCATCATATATCTTCCCATCTGTAAGGCAAGACAAGTGGAAAGTGTATTGTGTTAACATGAATTAGAGCTGTCAATTGCAAAATCTAGAAGAGAGATAAAAATATCTGTCTTTGAAATAGATTAAGTAGAAGTTCCTGCTAATCTGAATAAAGTATATGATTTCATGCATGTTTGGAAATTAGAGACTCTGCATATCTGGTGTTTTTCCTGCTCAATTGTTATGTCCTGTGTGTTTGTAACTTTGGAGAACCTGGCCTTTGTACTGTTAAGGCTCTATCCCAGAGTACATAGAGTAAGAATCCAATTGATCAATATGTATTAGCATGAAATAGAGATGAAGCTCAGCATTTGTTATTTCAATGATAGAATAGCCTGTTAACAGCCTTTGTGTTTCAGGACAAGACATGCCACTTAAATTCTTCCACCTTGAAGAAATTACTCATCATTCCCACAACATATCATGTTTCTGAGTGAAAAGCTCCGTTACTCAGGAAGTAGTCTTACAACTAGAACCAAGTCAATATAAAGTCAAATACTTCTTCACTCTTTTCTTCATTTCTCTCATGTATGTTTTCCATTACAGCATTTGTTTTCTAATCCCAAATGTTTAATTTCTTTTCTTCCAGTGGAGATGATCATATCTCTTCTTTTATTGCTATCTGAGGTTTTTTGTCCAGATCATCCTGGATGGTCCAGACCATCCTGGATGGTCCAGATATTTCCAGAATCTGATTCATTTTATCACAAAATATATGTAAATGGAAACTGCCCTAAAAAGCATACTTCTTTCCTCTTTAAAGAGAACGTAAGTAACTAGATCAGGTGTAAAAACCTACCATGCAGACATCTGTGGTAAAAGCCAGCTTCAGGTTTTAAAAATGTAAATGCCAGTGTGGTGTCCTCATGAAAGCTAGATGTCTAAACTCCTGCTACAATCAGTGAAGAACTGGTCATCACAATTGGTGCATTCTAGAGTGATTCAGAATACTCTCATGTAAATGCCAGGGGCCCAGCTGAGTTGCCTAAACATATGACATCTCGTGCCATTTGAATCTTCCTATGGTATCCTGCCTGATCTCCAGACCCTGGTCCAGAAGTCTACAACATCCAGCATATCTGTGTTATGTGTCCATTTTTTTGGCCATCCCAGATGGCTCTAGATGCCCATGTTTAGACCACTGAAGCAAGGTCCCAGTGATTGCCTAGCTTCTGTTAATTTTATTGATGAGGACCTGATTTGGTCACCTAAAAACATGTGCCACATAATGTCATGAGTCACTGCCTGCCCTTCAGCTGGCACTGCAGAGGAGTTCAGGTCTCCCTCAAGCCCTAACAGAGCTCCAACAGCACTAGCTGCTTATGGTTTGACAGCCGAACCCAGCCCCAGGTCTCCAGGTTTCACTCACGGGAACTTGCATGTGCACACCTTCATTGCACACAACTAAATTTAGATGTCTTAACCTTGAGCTCACGTGGACCCCTAAAGCTGGATGGATGTATTCCCCTCAGAAGTGTCTCGCACAATATTGGTACCTTTCTCTTTGGCTTATAAAAACTGTAGTGCTCTAACACATGCTTGTTAACACATTAGCCAGCAGGCTGGTTCCTTTGCTTTAGAGAACACATAACAAGTACAGTTAATAGCTCTGTAAATTGGATTTTCACTGTCATTCACTGTTTCATGGCAAATACTTTTGTTAAAAAAATACAAAACCAGGACTGAATCCCTCTTTAATGTAATACATCATTACAGAACCCAGGAAACAAGGGAATGTAAAGCACTAACAGAGCTGTGTATGTCTCCTCCTATCTAAATAATTTCAAAAGGCTTGAGAAAGCGAAGGATCAGGCTCAGTTGTCATATGAGTTAGTAAGAAACTATCAAATAAATATATTTCACTATGATTTGCCTTTTTTTCTTTTTTTAAACTTTCTGGCTCAATTCTTACTCACCATCCTTGACTGAGTAGGGCTGAAATATCTCCCGATACAATAGGACGATATCAACTCGGAAGGACTGATAAAGCATAACAGAGACTGCTATTGCAACCAGCAGAACTAGAGATCCTACGATCAAGATGACGTTAGGAAGACCCACTGTAAAGAAGAGGAATATATTGTTAGCCATAGAGAAGTTAACCTTCTCCAACTGGTGTAGCCAACAGAGACACCTAAACTAGAACCATACTAAGCAGTATATAATTAATATTTACTTCCGATGAATCTAGACCTACCTACACTAAATACCACAGTTGACAATGATGTTTAAGTATTTTGTAACGTTGTAAAACTGTTAATGACATAATCAGCAACAATGTTCAAGCATTTTGTAAGGATTCTAAGCCTATGCATGAGAACCATTAAGCATCCACAAAAAAGGACAAGCGGAGGCTTCTGGCATTGTTGCACAAACAGGGTGCAGAAAAACATGTGCAAATAATAAAATCTGCAAGATAAGAACAAAGTACACAGAACAAGCAGGAGAACAGAACATGTCCTGGTCACAAAAATAAACTATGCTGGAGGCAGATGATGCTCTCCCCTGCCTTTTCCTTTGAAGAAGGTCAAGGAGCATAAAATAGCAATGACAAGTAAGGACAATGGGGAAAGAAAGGAGCCACCCCACTTTAGTTCAAACTTCCCTCATGGAAGAGCTCTTGCATCTGACCACTTCCACCTCAGAGATGAAGACTTACCGATGATAGATTCAGACTAGATATAAGGAAGAAATTTTTTATGATGAAACACTGGAACAGGTTGCCCAGGGTAGTGGTAGATGCCCCATCCCTAGAAATATTCAAGGTCAGGCTGTATGGCGCTCTGATCAACTGAGCAAGTTGAAGATGTCCCTGCCCATTGCAGGATCTTGACAACCCAACTAGATGACCTTCCAGCTCAAACCATTCTGTGATTCTATGATTCCATAATTTTGGCAGTCACCAGCTCTGTGTGCACGCAGCTAAGTCTAGTACAGGACTGTGATAATCACTCTTCTAGGGAGAGCTATGTTTCTATCACAACCCAGATAGGTGCATTTCTGTAGCATTAAATTTTTCCTGTTGTTCTGTGATTTACAGAGCAGAAGTCAATCTAGATATGTGCATGCTCTAGATGGCGTCTAGTTCTGCTGCAGCGAGAGACAATGGGAGGTAAACCCAAGGTCATTTCATACTCTCCAAACTAGAAAGATGGAAGCTTAATCCATAGACTGTTACAGCCACAAAGCTGAAGAAGATAATTTTGAACTATATCCTGGACATACTGAATTCACCCAGGATTCAGTATTGGAAACACTATGCATTCCAGATAGACAAGTTTGACATTAAAAAGCTTTATACAGCAGTTACACAAAGAGGATTCATTATTCCCTTGGAGGGAAGATTAGTGGCAATAGTCTCATAAAGAGTTTACAAGTACATTTTCCCTTTCCTCTAGTAGGATGCAAAGCAAATTTGACATAATTTTCACACTATTTCGTTTCTTTATTTGCCATTTAAAGGAAGAAAGAAACATCAGGCATATGATGAAGCATACCTCACCAGAACTAGGAGATCTGGGGAAACCACCTTCCAATAATATTGAAGTGGGCAAGAAAAGAACCAGTTTCTTTTATATTTTGTAATTTTAAGTGTCACATGATGCCCAAGAAGAAACTTTATATACCACTTCAAATTTTATTATTTGATCAATTTTCCTGGTCAATACATTCACACACAGATAAAATCAGAAACCCCTTCCACTATCTGGTGAAGATGATTCAAGAATCAGAGATTGCCACTATTTCTTTTTGCTTCATTTGTTGAAAGTGTGCTCACCACAACATTACAAATGCTGTTGTCATGCATTGAGTAAGTATCTATAAAACATCTAGAGAAGAAACAGGTTCCAACAACAACTCCTTCAATCATGAACCTAAAAAATGCTGTTTACATTTGATTTTTTACTGATTAGACCAAGACTGGAAAAGAAGTAATAAATTTCCTGTGCTTATACAGCTTATAAAGTGTCAGAGAAGGACATCACGGGGGTCTTCCTGGAAGGGCAGGTTCAGTTCCCAGTAAGGCTGACTCAGCCTCTCATTTCTCTGGAATAAACCAGCTATCTTCAGCACAATGGGGCCAAGGGTCACAAACCACTTTTGGAGGCACTGAACAAGGTTAAACAGATCCTGTTTTTTCATTTGACTTTGCTTCATCATTTAGCAGCAGAGAGTTCATGAGCAGATTGCCTTCTAATACTATTTATTTATATTAAAGTGCAATGGGAATACAGAACTATCAGCTCACAAGAAACAATACTGGAGAGGCCAGAGAAAACAAGTCAGAAAGCAACATTTGAAGGATTTCCTGGCAAACTGTGGAAGAACAGCAGTTTTCTGTAACTTCTTTGGCTTCTAAGGTGGACGCACTTCCAGATAGTAAAGGCAGAGATCTGGGTCTGGAATTCCTGTCCACATCCGTCTACTAAAGATAAACCAAAAGGTTAGGTTTGCCATTAAATATCTTTGAGGAAGAACAGAACTCATATTCTAGGCTGAACTTTATCTCTGCTCCAAATGACTAGAATTTCTGGCATTCTCCAGTGAAGAGAGTTCACACCAGAAAGATTTGTGGTCCTCTGGGCATTTTAGACTTCCTTGTGAATGAGAATTAAGGAAGTGCTCAGGGATAAATAAGATGATGCTTGTTGGTCAGACACATGAAAAGCCACCTCCAGTTATTTAACAAGCCCTGAATCAAGTTGAGGAACTAAAAGCCAGTGGTATTTTATGCATTAATAAAAAGAGAATGACTTGGAAGTTATTCAGACAGTCCACGTATTCCCTAGCAGACAGGTTAAAGGGAATGCTGAAGGGATGGGCCTGTCCTGACCTAGCTCTGCTGGTAGAAGGAGTTAACACTTTCAGTGTTTCTCCAATTACTTGTCCTTGCCTCTGCCTCAGGAGCTAATAGCTTCCCTCCCTCTGCCAGCAGAGCTACCTTTGTGAGCACTGATTCACTGCAGTTATCAATGGGCTGAACTGGCATGAACAGTGTAGCCAGTTAGTTTTCTCATTCTTGAGAGGTAGCATTGTCCAGCATCAGAGATAACAAACAGCTGTGGAGGGCAACTAGGGGTAGTCTAGCAGGTGCTGCCAGATGTCCAGCAAGACTAGTTACATCTTTGTCACAAAAGGTGGAAGGGAATTAAAAGTTGTCACAGATTCCTTAGTCTTACAGTGACCTGAGGCACACCACACAAGTTACGTGGATGATCTCAGAGCACATGAGAGCACATGTCTTGTAGCAGAGTGGGAATGTAAAATCTGGGATGATCACCATCTCTGGAGTTTAAAGGGTAGATATAGGACCGAAAGATCTGGATAAAATGAGACAGCCTAAATTTTCTGTAAAGTGGTATTATGAGACAGGAAGGATGTGTTTATGAACAAGTGTTTGTGAGGGAGTCAGAAGATACCAAACAGCTTCAGGCAAAGAGGGAAGAGAAAGGATGGGCAATAGTGTGGAAGGGTGGATTCCATGTTGGCTAGGGGTGATCAAAGTTTAGACAGGGTGTGGATGAGAAAACAAAATGGTGAAAGATCCTCCTCAGCAGGAGAAGCAACCTCTGAATGTAACAGCAGCAGCAGCTGAACGATGTAGGGATATTAGCACCTCCTAACAGAGGCAAGAACATAGCTGCAGAGACTGTCAAAATTCATAACCAAATCCTCATTAAATTCTTCTGTTAAAACAAGGAAAGGATTTGTCTGATTTCCCTGTGTCTAAGACATAATATGCATAATCTGAATACCACCAAATCACACCAAAAGGAGCTGGCTGTGTTGCATTACTCCTGATAAAGAGCTGATCAGGTTTTCTTAGCAGCATTTATTTCCCATGTGAAAATATAAGTGAAAAGACACTTGAGATAGATACTTTTTTCATAATACAGAATGCATACATATGTACACAGTATATATCCCAAACTGGAAAATATACTTCTTTCCCTGTGAAATGTTAAGCAGCTTTGTCAATGCCATCCGCTCCTGGCAGTATTAAGGGCATATTTTTGTTTTCCATGGAGACAAAAACAAACAGCTCTCACCACTCTTGACTGTGAAAGAAACTCCTCCTTTTCTCACTACTCCTCTCTGGCAGTTTTTATTCTTATGTGGATTACAATTGCTATCAAAGCAAATTGTTAGGGTTAATTATAATGATATTGCTAACAGTGAACTAGGACTTATAGCATTCAGTTATGACTCAGAAAAATAAAGTTAATCCCTGGTTCCCATGGAAAATTTCCATATGGTGAGACAAATCATTTATTCAGCAGGCTTTTGAAGACACAGACTATTACTGTAAAACTGAACAAGTGCTAATGCAGAGGAGCTTTAATGCAATGCTTACAGCATCTTTGCGTCCTTCCTTAATCTGTGACTTGTCCTGCTAAACAACATTAATCTAGTTCATTATATGCCTCCAAAATGGACTAATTTAGTAGTAAGTCGCACAACACCTATTCATTTCTTACTTTCTATCGCAGATCTGTGCTACAAATAATGATAATGTAACCCGTACTGAATGCCCTGGAAAAAAACAAAACAAAAAAAACCAAAACAAAACACCAACACACCACCAACCAGAACACAGAGCAGGAACTTGTGTAAAAAGAGTATTAGCAGCAGAGTAACTAGCAGACACAAGCTGTGCTGTGGGAAACACTAAGGAACAATCATATATTAAAAAAACCCACCACATTACTTTTTTTTCCCATTAAAAATAAACAAGCAAACAAAACACAAAAAAAAAAGAATGAGAGTACACATTTTTATTACACATTTACAAGATGAGAGGCACAAGCAAACCCTTCAGCATTTTTATTATACTTAGAGGCAAGTTGTCATTGTTTTAGCATAAATATTGCTCAGCTCTGTGAGGAGCAAGTGAAGAAAACCAAGGCAGAGCACAACCATTTCTGGAAATAGCACTGCTTACACCAGCAGTGCTGAGGACCAGAAGCAGGCATCTCGACAATAGCAGCAACAAGGAGAAGGGGACAGATATCCACACAAAACAGGCAGCAGCAAAGGAGGGGTCACAATCAAGAGCTTTCATGAACATTTACTGAAGACCTATGGATAAAAAACAAAATCAGATTTGTCTACAGCAGAAATCAGATTTGATGAATCACTTGATGAAGATAGAATATTAAATATAGTCTTCCCTTCATATAATTTGTAATATGGGGCAAATAAAGGACTTGCATTGCTTGAACTAGAGCAAGCTGGAACTTAGTTTCATTCCTTCTCACTGCAAGTATGTTCCCACACTCAGATACTTCAGTGCAGAGCTGATGTGCTTCCAGCTTCCTGATTGATGCTACACTCACACTCACTTAGTAATATCCAACCAAAACATCTCCTGCCACCTTGCTCTGGGGGGAACAGGTGCTATCCTGCTGGATGATGCCCTATCCTCTGTTATAATTCACCTACATCCCTTCTAGTCTAGGCAATGGCAAGGAAATATATATTCTTTGAAGCCATGATCCTGTAGGAAGTTATGAACAGTCAAGAATACTGCAGGACCTGGACCTGTGCACACCTTGTGTTCACTATACACTTGATTTTACTCTTCCCACCATTCTCTTACAGAAAACTAATCCCTGCTAAAGGCCCTGGGATTACTTCTCAAGGTCTTTGGTGGTTCAGCATATATGAAGGGTTAAGAAAGGACCTCAGCTTCTTATTGTGCTTTCACAGACACAATAGCATTTTCTGCCATAAGAATCTAACTCATTCATGCTGGCAACAGTGCTTAGGGATCTGGCTATCCCTATTAAAAAAAAAAAATCCCATAGGATCTAAAGACCATCCCAGCCCCCACCATTTACTGCCCTGGATTTTTCTTGTTTGGCAGAACACAGAGATGCTCAGAGGGAGAGAGGATAAAGCCAGACATCACAGAAGTTAGTCATGCCACTTAACATTCAGTCAAAAACCAAGGCACAACAGTTGATGTGGTATGGGAGAGAAAGCAAGTAAACTGGCAAACTGGAAGCTCAGGCTCTTGTTTTTAAAGTTTCCCTATTTTCTGCTATGGTTCCACACTAGGAACAGTTTAATTCTCAAAAGAAGATGATCTCTGCTCCTCACAATGCATTGCAACACTGATGATCAAAGGAGAGGACAGTTCCTGTCTCTCATCTGCAGAGGCTCCTCTACAGCCTGAGTATTTTGTAAAGCAGACTGCACTATACCAGTGTGCTTCAAATCCAAGGGCACTGTCAGCCTTCAAGGCAAGGGGAATTTGACACCAAGCAGAAATATCTTAGAAACAGGATATTCTCGTCACAGGGCTGATGATACAGTCATGCTCTGCATATTTAATCTCTCTCTGATATCATTTGAGTAATGCCGCCCACCCCCAGCAGAAGTTACCCCAAGGATTTTCATGACCTAATGAAGCCAAGAGAATTTTGCCACCAGCTTGAATATGTAGGGAGAAAGCAGGCTGTTTTTTCTTCTTACTAACAGAAACAATAAAATAAAATCACCAATATATTTCAAACTGAGTGCAAACTTTAAGAAAACAAAATTTTAAAATCCTACCCTTACATTGTGCTTTGAGTTGTAATGTCACTGTGGCTTTTGTGTTGTGCATTTCATTCACTGCAACACATGTGAAATTTGTCTGCAGATCCTCCTTTCTTATTTCAGTAATATGCAAAGTGGTCTCTCTGTAATACTCTTGCTCACGTCCTTCAAAACTAATAGAGAGAGAAAGAGCTGGTACCGTTGACTTTAATGGCACAGATTGCATAGAAGAAAGATTATTCTGTGTTATATGTACTTACAAATGAGTTTCTTCATGAAATCTTGAAAAATCTGAGTATTTCACTGGGATGTTATCCACATCCCATGTGACAACAGCTATTGGCTGTTTCTTAATCCCCAGGCGGGCCTGACATTTCAGAGACAGAGCAGCACCTAATCAAGATACAGAGAAATGTAAACATACCCTGATGAAAAACAAGTGTAATTTTATTTTCCTCATAACATTTTTTTTCTACAAATCTTCATACCACCTGCAAGTTTTGTCTTAATACTTCTGATACATTTTTCTGAACTACTGCTGACAAAATGATGCATAGAAGTGACTTGAAAAGAAATAGTAAAACGAGATTTTTTAACAAATGCTCTAACACAACACCAAGGATTACAAAGGGAATTATTTATATTTGTTATAATGAAGGCATTGTAGACTTTACTCATGATGTTTAACCCATGTATTCAACTACTGAGGAACATGGAAAGTAAATGCTGGTTTACACACAAATGGACATGGTAATAACATGATCAAATTTCAGTATATATTATTTTGCATAAATCTTCTGTGCAGAGTCTTATCTTGGATTTTATTCAAGCTGGACAGAAGTAAACCAGTCCAAGCAAAACTAAACCAGGAAATTACTTATTAATCATTTGTCATTAGGAAATATTTATTCCAAAGTAAGAGTCACCATTGCACAGGAAGAAGGTTTAATTAAAACACTTCAAATTACTTCCATCCAAATATGTATCTAAGCAGGGCTTAAATAAAATTAACAAATCTTATGACTTACATCCTGAATTGGTATTAGGGATCATGGAGAAATCCCTTCATTTTTGCAAATAGAAAACGATAGAACCAGTACAGCAAATTGTTTGTCCCAGAGGGGTGGGCAGAGCCCACAGAGCACTAGAGACCATGTTGTTAGAGAAAGATGGTCCTGGAGCACAGATCATCTGAGTGACAAAGCAACTGGGGAAAGAGGAAAAAAGAATGGGACTCAAGCCAACATGGCAAGTCTCTGAGTCATGGTACATGTTACCTCAGACAGGGCCCCAGGCCCCTGCAGTACCTGCTACCAGAGCAGCCTTGCTGTAGAACAGAAACAGTGGAGTGGTGATTGCGATCTCTTCTTCCAGCAGCCCAGATTCACCCAACCTGCCCTAGGAGACAGGCATCCTGGGCTACCTATTTATGTTTCAGATGGGCTTAGTCATTTTCTGGAGAGGTCTACCTTTATCCATTGACTATACAAAAACCCCAGAGGGCTCTCACTCCTACCACAAGCACCTTGTTCTGATGCTGCAAGTTACACAGGGTGAATCTGAATCACTGAGAACATCTATGGTCCTAAACAAAAAGGAGACAGGGACCAAGCTCCGCATCATGGGCTCTCCAACCTGCTATTTCTAAGAAGTTCACTCCTTGATCCTGTCTTTCAGCCCTCCCAGTATCTTCCAGCCAGACACTAGCCAACATGGACACGAGGCAGGCAGTGCTTCTCAGCCTCGGGGCCAGCGACCAGTCCCTTACTCTCCTTCATTCATCAACAGGGACACAAGCACTGTCTCCCAAGTAACAAGGAGTATATCTAGCTGCAAGAATAGTCCATCCTTCTCTCTTAGGGGAACCATCAAACAGTCCCAAGGGATTTAGTTAAAGCCCTCTTGGAAGTGGACAGAAGCTGTCACTCCTTCAGCTGAGGTTTAGAATTGACCATGTGAGTAATCCTAGTCTATCCTAGTGAAGGTAGAATGGGTTATTTAAATCCCTTTGAATTGCTGCTTAATGCCTAAATAACCCATCAGTTTCACCTAACTTCACATCACTGTGCCTGGAGTGAATTAAATCTGGTAAACATTATGGTCCAAAACTGTAATGAAAAATTCCATCATTAAATCTACTTGAAAATCTGCATGTTCACTAGACCATGGCAAGATGTTACTTTAAAAACAATTTAAAGTCTGTACTTACCAAGCTCCACTTCTATTACACCTTTATCCTTTGGAAATAAAATTTGAGGTGGCAGAGGTGAGTGTTTTGCTTTAGAAATTAAGGAGGGAAAGAAAGCACATATTAAAAAGTTGTGAAAATAAATTTTGTAAGATTATTATTAGAATCTGTACAGTTAATATTTTAAGATCCCAAAGCAAAATTGCAAACTAACACTACAATGGCATTTCACATGTCTATTGGGATCATCTGGTTTTCTTCCTGCAACTAAATATTTCTGGGAAGTCTGTATGTGTTAGTAGTTTAAGTATTTTCTCTCCATTTATTTAATTTTTACCTTTGTAAATAAAGAGCAAGGAAAAGTTTTAGTTTCTCAAGTACTGTTTTAGCTGCTGAGTGGAAAAAATAAAAAAGCAAATGCAGTTATAGGTTTGTGTGTTTTCTCAGTTGTCTATTTTGTTTTGAAAAAGAGAGAAAGAGATTCATTCCGACATTCGAGAAATTACTCATATCTATGATATGAAATAGCTAATATGTACTTTTATGCAGTATCTGAAATGAGGACCCTCTTGCACCCAGCTGCCTGCCCATGTTTCCCTCTGTTTCCCCCATCTCTGCAGCCTGACAGCTGAGCATGTCTGGTTCCAAAGACTCTCTCTCTGTTGTCTGCACCCCACTGCTGCACACAACTGCTTCCCACTACATCAGTCTGTCATGACAATGAGCATCCCTTATCATTACCCTTCTAGAATGAACACTACTTTTTCTTTGACATACTTATTTTCCATCTCCACTAGTAATTGTTATGAACAGGTCCAAACTACATCCAGCTGCTTGAGTTGAATTGGGCATTCAGATCTTTCAGATTTTTATCCCTTGATGCATAATTCTTCTTTTCTTGACCTTTATACTATCTCATATTTCCCAGTCTAAACACATTGGTTGCTATCCTTTCCCTTATTAGGCTTTTCTATCTCAAGGCACTTCTGTGAAACCCATAACCATATTTCCCTAAAAAATCTGCAGGAATTTATTTAACCCCCTGCTTCCCAGGCTGCCAGAAAAGCAGTTTTCTTTACCCATCCTAACTGTTTCTAAATTTCATAAGCTGCATCTGCTAAAAAAGAAGTCAGGAGAAAGTAACTTGCTAGCTATCTGACTATGCTAAGTTCTTAGCTGCCAGCATTCAGAGGCAGAAGGTCCTCTGCATTAGTGTGGATCTACAAGGCAACAGGAATGTACATTGTAAGCCAATATTATCAAAACGTAACAGCTCCCCTCAGCAGCATACTAATTTTAAAGGCTAATAAAAACTGAAAGAAGTTGTCATTAAGTACTTTGAATTTAGTAAAAACTGGAGTGGACATGACAGACTCAGTTTAGATTTCACGTTATGTTGCAATCCTTTCTGCAATGATTTTTAAAAAAAGGTCAGATTAACTTCAAAATTAAGTAATCTGTCTGGATTTAACAAAGACTTTTGTAAATTTGGATGCCTCTGTGCCAAATAAAACAGACACAACAATATTCCTGACCAGTTAGAGAAGTTTTAATGAAAGCACACTCAAACAAGAATTAAGTGTTAGGCAGAGAAGGGTCATGTAGACCAACACAGAAAAGAGGGAGGAAAGGCATGACACCTCCTAAACTACTGTACTAGGTGTCATCTCAAATCTGTCTTCTGTCCAGCTCAGAATAATCAGAACAAACTCCATTACTGAGGTCTGGGTACAGCAGCAGAAACAGGAATCAAGGCTCCTATGCTCCAAATCTGCATTCTGCCCACAAGCTGGATGCCTCCCCATAGCAAAAAAGTCTGACGTCAGTCTGAAAATGAACATTATCTACTTTTGAAAAAAAAAAAAAAAAGAAAAAAACCCCACAACCCAAACCCAACCACCACCATCTACTCAGCCCCAGATCATTTTTCTGACTTTTTCTACTGATCTGATTGCAGAACTGAAGACACATTTTGAAGTTTTGCAAGTTGATGAAATCTGGAACTGCTGATCGCTGCATGCTCTTTCCCTGACCACCATCCAAATACGAAGCCTACCTGAGGAGACTGCATCCTAGAGGCACACCAAAGTCCACACACTTCAGCCATATCAGTCACATTCAAAATAACAAAGACACAGCAATCACTGAGCACACATTTTTATATATATATATATATATAATATTATATATATATATATATATATATATATATAT
>NW_020799091.1:67624498-67671781 GCF_003259725.1 Athene cunicularia
AACAATTAAAAAAAAAAACCTTAAAAAATAAAAATCCAGCAGACCTTCTGTTTGAAGTTCAGGAAAATGTGAAAAAAAAAAAAAAAAAAAATTAGTAAAAGGAAGAATCTGATGGGAAGGCGAAAAAATGCCAGAAAGCAATGAGACAAATAAGAATCTTAGGAAAACAAAACACACATGCTCACACATGAGGAAAAAGAGGAATATGTTGGGAGTAAGACAGAATTAATTTTTTTTAACTGACTATATTTCTACTTATACTGAATACTGAAAATGGTCCAGAGAAACTTAAGCAATTTTGACAGATATTTAAGTGCCCAAGCACCTGAGCAGTGAACTGGCTGCTGAAAACAGAAATGCTAATCTGAAATTTAAATTGCATTTTGGAGAGAAGATGAGAAAATAAGCAAGGATGGAGACTGGACAAAGATGGAGATTGGCAGAGGAGCTACTGTAGATAAAGGAGCATCAAAATGGGAGTGGGTAACAAACAGCTAACCAAAATAGAGAATACCTATCAAAAATGACACTGCATGGAGTATCATCACCACCTGCCTTTAGACATATAGGTGCACAAATCAGGTGGTGCATCTCTCTACATAGTGAACACTTGGCTTCTACTCTGCTTTCTAAAGAAGTAGTCTATCTCCATTGACATTACGTGTCATCCTGCTTACTAATTCAGACACCTAAATTAGCCACATCGCGTATGAGTACGCCCAACCCCATCATTTTAACAGCATTGCACCCGTGAGCCTTGCAAAGACAGTGGGATGTATCAGGGGTGTCAGGAAAGGTGGCATTGCCCCACCAAAGGAGAAACAAATTGGAAATACAGCTTTCTTCAGGGAAAAACAGAGGATGAAAGGGAACACATAGAAACTGAGAGGCCTCATCTAAACTCAGTGACATCAGTGAAAATTAACTTGGCAAATTCTTCAGCAGAATTTGGCCTCTTAATAAATCTAATTCCTTTGAAACTTAGCATTGACATATCGTAAAATTGATAATATGGGGAAATAATTAGAGATCATATCTGACAATATTTTTCAAACAAATAAGCAGCTTAACTGGAGACTAGAACTATGAGAGTGCTATGTAATGCTGTGTCACTGGTCAGCACTGGTCAGCATTATATAGCTGAGCCAGCAGAGCTGATCCATCAGAAAGAGCTTACTGTTTTGAATATTCCCCTATGTGCAGGGAAATGTTATTGTTACATTGCACATGTGGGTTAACGTCCCCAAAACCAGGACATTAAAAAGCATTTTTAATGAGCAAAGCGCTCAGTTACATCCCTGGTTCAGCAGTGTGCATATGCATGTGCCCTGGTCAGTGCAACTTAAATGTGCTCTTGGAGATTTTGCCCAGCTGGGGCCTGGATCATCAGCTACTCTCAAATCCTTTCATAAAGACCCGTTTCATTCTGCTTGCAGAGATTCCAGGAAGCAGAAGTAGAACCTAGACAATATCACGGAAGTAGAGAGTGCTCAGTGTGTTTTAATATACAGAGAAAACACATAAAGCTAGTTTTTAAACTGTGGTTTGTGGCTTGAGGTAAACTAGCTAATTTTAGGTTTTAAAAAAATCACCAATTTGGGAACAGCCTACACATTTCTACAGAATAAACCTCATCAGAAAGTATTCTTAAAATGTGACTTACATGTTTCAGATGTCATGGAAACCGAGAGGAAGGTAGATAGGAAGATTAAATGTACATACTCCATCATATTTCTAAACCAAAAAGAAAAAACATTGATATCTGAGAATATCCTCTGACTGCATCAGTCATGCTATTACCATGGCGCTGATGTACATCTCCTAACAGATAACGGTATCATGCAGGGATAAACTAGACCATGTGAGCTGCTCTTATACAGAGTGTGCGTGTGTGTGTAGCAGTGGTTTTGCAGCTTTGAGATTATACTCGTTGTTCTATAATTAATGAAATAGTTGATGTTCCATTGAAACTATTGTTAGGACTTAGTTTAATGGGGGTAGGGGAATTACTCTTGCTTGGTGGACCTCAGGCAAAAGCCTTGTTTTGCTTGGTTGATCTTTTTTTAGTGAAGGTGAATGCGCATTTGCATTCTCTTACTAGTCAAGTGCAGAAAAATTATACCTCTATCTAGAAAAGGATAGATCCTGGATTTGAAAACATATATGCTGGCTTTGAATTAAGCTTACATCCAACCAATTTAGGTTAGATGCACAACATCTTTTTGGCTTTCTATGGAAGTGGAAGTTTCAGTGACATCTTCTCTAGGCAAGTGTTTAGCAGTAAGAACAAAACCAGGTGAGTGCCATCAGTAATGCTGACCTGAAGGGGAACTGAAGAAATGGATTGGAAAGGTAGATAAAGGAACATGTACTACACTTGTGTAACAGCAGTAGGGCAGATCCTGTGCCTCACTGATGTCTTCATTTGTGTCTAATTGATATGCACTTGCTTTAACTCACACCTCACTGTGTGGCTCAGGCACTCTCCAGCAAACCCCTTTATTTGAGAAACTGGCTATTCGTCCATGAACTAAGTTGACTTAACCTAGGAATATCTCAGGAGACAGCAGACATGCAATCCAGCTATATTACACAGCTGTAAGCATTCTACTTACCATTAATAAACTCTTCACTTGAATGCTGTCCTTCACTGCACATCACAGAGCGGTGGATTCTACTACCATGTGTGAGGAAGAAGAGGCCCCATGGTACTAGAGATGGCAGATAAGTTTTCAAGAGAAATCAAGTTAGAAACAAATTATAATTTATCTTGCAGATAGTGAGCACAAGAGGACTAGTGAAAAATATGCAAGAAATGTACAGGCAGGGTAAGTACTGTCGTCATGCAAGGAATTATTTCACTGCCAAAGATTTCCAGACTAAACAAACATTGACAGACCTTATCAAGACCTACTTTTCTGCCAAGTCTGAAATTCAGAACAAACTTGGATTTTGAGCTTTGAGAAATGTCATCGGCTTTGTATTGATATGGAAAGTTTCTTCTTTTAGGAGGTTTAATAACATCCAGAGGCTTATTCTTAAACTCTTAAAAATAACAACAAAACTTAGTGTTGGAAGAGAACAGAGTGAGAGTTTAACTGTAGGTATTTTGCAGGGATACTCACAAATCACAGAAAACATGAGGTTTAGACCGAAAAAGCAGCATCCCAACATTAATGTCACAGCAAGGCTGATGCCATGCCTTTTATAAGAAGCAAATGACCAGCCAGGAGTGTCTAGAAACAATGTGTGTGAGGAGCTGCTCGCTTTCATTACAGCTGGAGAAAAGCACCATGTACAACAAGCACATGCAGTCTATTGACTTCTCTAATTTTAAGGAAATCTTAGACCAGATTAATAGATTTTTAGAAGGACTTTTCAGAACAACAAAGGTCAGGAGTTTTGTCCTGGAAGGAATGAATGAGCTGGTCCAGAAGAGGATTCAGGAGTGACCTGGGACAGGGTAGGCCCTCAGGGATGACAGATACAGAGCAAAACAGCACACAACAAAATTCACAGCATCAACGCAGCAAAGCATTTGTCCTTGTTCATCCTTTAGAGCAGAAGGCTCGTTCCTAGAATTCATTTCTGACACTACCAGGGAGCAAAGCAGATTGGCAAGTGGGAATGAGGACCTGAGTTTCACATATCCCAATCATTAGAGGCCTGAATCCAATTCCGGGCCTACACAGATTTGTATTTGCCAGCAACTCTGATGACTTCATCCATCATCTAAGGCCTACTTCTATCACAGCTGAAAAATTATATGGGGACTCATGGCTCCATATGCTCCTGAGAAAGAAAAGGGAGGTGAAAATGCCTCAAATATCTCCTGATACTTGGAAATCAGTTCACTATTCAGCTGATATGAGCAACATTTGATAAATACATGGTGTCTCAATCTCCCGAACATCACATCGGGAGCCAGTGATGAATGTTTCTCTGGCACATGGCAGTGAGCACCTCATTTCTACAATCCATGAGATACCTACCAGTTCAATTTCTGTCTCTCTGGGTAAAATCAAAACACAGCCATGTAGCTCTAATGTGTCTGAGAACTGATTTTGCTTGACTTTGTTTCACTGAGCCTTGTCATGATATATATCTGTCCTAAAGCACCACTTCATTCTCTGCACTGATTCCCATTCTAGTTAATTGTCGTTCATTACCTGTTACTGTACCTAATCTTACTGGTTCAAATCAGCTTTGGTTAGGCTGTCTCACTTGTTCTTTTCTCACAGAAATGACTGTTTTCACTTGTAGCTCACAAGAGACATTACTGATCATTCGCAATAATTCACCATCTCCATATTCTTGTGACTTTGTTACTGAGCATTGGCTTATGCAGAAGAGAACTTTTCTTCCTAAAAGGTCCTTCTGTCCAGCCAGGTGGCCAGTTTACAAGCTGCCTTTAAACTATTTGGTACCCACATGCATTTGGCATGGCCCACTTGTCCAAGAGAGGGACTGACATGTCTGGGACTGCAGCAGGGTATATACATAGTCAAAACTAGCAACATAGCATGGGAAGGTGAATCCCTCCAAAAGGAGTTTATGCAGCCTTCCAGAGCACTGTACCATCAGATGCTGAATGCCTCCTGCATGCAAAATACATGTATGTGTATACACATAAGCTAACATGATAACCCATAACACTACCTGCAGCAGTGCTAGTTCATACAACTGAGATTAGATACATCTATATCAACTGACTCTCTGCAGTGAAGTCTTCAAACAGACCCTAAGAATCAGCTAAGCGAAAAACTCTAAGCTGAATAATAAATAGAATTTAATATAATTAGATTATTTGAGTAATTATATAGACAAAAAAATATTCAGAATATTCCTTCTCTGCTGGAAGCCTTTTCCCTCCAAGTTTTTGGTTCTTTCCACGAACCTACTTGCCCCCAGTGAAGTATACCAGCAGTTATACTAACTGTCCTATTACCTTTTAGAGATATTTGTTTAAGCAGGCAGATACTTCAGTAAGATGACAAGAAGTAAACCCATTGATTTTTAAAGGTAAATCAGTTTTATAGACTAGATTTTGAGACTGTCTGAAATGAGGTTCTTCCTCATTTTATATTTTATTTATATGTGCCTCTTTTGTATCTGGTCACAGCTGACACCACTATTGGAGATATTGGTGAGTGCCTTATTGCCAGTGTTATTGCAGACCTAGAAATGGAAGGCTGGTGATTAACAAAAAGTTTCAGGGATTTGTGCTTTCTCTGGTTTTGAGCTACAGATTTTTTTGGGAATGGAGACAGGCAATTACTTGCCCCCATCAACTCTTCTAACAAGGGCCAAAAGGATCCAAGAGTAAGAAATCTGTATTTGCCTATCATCATACTTGCCTGTTGTTTTATTTAGTCTTCTGTTTCTTGAAAAAGTATGTCTTTGAGAGACCTTACACATACTGGGCTACCAGTCTGCACCAAAAAGTGCAAAATAGTTGTGCTGAAAGGACAGATTCTCCTTGCCTAAATTTGAGGATAGCTTTATTGATTTTTTTTTCCCTGCATTTTTGTTATGGATTGGCGGCAGCTTAAGTAGAGTTTGGGATTAGTGTGTGTGAATACATGAAATATATGGGGCTTTAATTAAAGAGGAATGTTCCCTGAAAATACAAAGAGCGCATGCAATTAAAAGAACAATGTGATTCTGTCTGCATTTTCCAAAGTCATCAGCAAACTGCCAAATTGCCTCAAGAAAAGCAGAAGCAGAGGTGTCAGTTCTAGACAGCAAATAACAAGAGAAGGACTAGTCCACTAGTGTCTTACAGCTTGTGGCATTACTCTCCCAAAGCAAAACGAAAGCATCCACACATCTGTGATACTTAGGTCAAATAAAAAGTGTATTATGAGGCATAAGACAAAGGCACTAAGACACCTCATGTCCCACAGTCAAAAGGAAGACGTTCCTGTCGCTTAAAGAATTGAGAGACAAAGTCCCCAATTTCTGGAGATGGTTATAAGTTTTCTTTCTGCTTTTGCAGATTTATTTAGAATATGTGTTTTATTGCATTTGTCTGAAAAACACCTGAATAACATATTTTTCAGCTGTCAGAATACCATAAATTTAGATTGCTAATATTCAGTGGAAAAAAAGATAAAGGGACGTTTTCCATAAATCTCTTTCCTTCTGTAGCTCACAATAACTGCATGTTATGAGCTTAGAGTCTAACCTCTGTGAAGGAAAACTTCAGTATGATGCTGAAAAAACACTAGATCCAAATACAGAGATTTTGGATAACTACCTGAGTATGTCAAAACCTAACCCCTAATGATCCAATATCAAAGGAAGATGAAAGAACTGGGAACCCCCTATTTATGTTGCAGAAGCAGTAGTCTATAGGGCTTAACTCCTTGCTTCTCTAAAGACAGCTGTGACTTTTTTTTTCCAAAATTGTATTTGGCAACAAAGTGATTATAGTACTGTTTATATAAGTGAACAAACATAACAGTACCATAACTTGCATACTAACAAAACTTGGAAATGTTACTGCAATTTCTGCTTTAAAAAGCTTAACAGACTTTAAAATGTAAACATACCATGAAACAGTAGTTGTGTGAGTTTTGTTTACTAAGACATAGAATTGTTCATTGAAAGTTAATTTTATTCTTTTGCCAAACCAGAAAACACATTCTGACTGAAAATGGGCTATTAAAATAGCAACAGTAATACTGAATTTATTCCAGAACCAGCACTCACAATGGTTAACACCTACACCAGCTACAGCTGTAAGTGTAAAATTCAGGTATTTAAAGTATGGAAATGCTAGAATTGATATACATATTATTCTTACAGAACATTTTGAATCAAGAAAGTAAATGAATAGACTAAACTGAAAAATCCATTCCACAGTAAATATTTTCTGTGTCTTTGAAGAATTAGTAAAAATATCTGCCAGAAAACCGAAGACAAAATAATTTCTAAATACACTTCATTATAAGGTAACTCTTCAAGCTGGTCCTAAAAATATTTGTCTATCACAGAAGCATATCTAGTATTTTAATCAAATTTTGTTGTTGTTGTTGTTGAGATAAAGAAGCATGTAAGTGAACTGAGATAAACTTTCATATAAAATACTTCAGTTAGTTTTGGTTAAATGATAATATAAAAATTAGACCTACCATCTGGAAAATTCAGAAAGCAGAGAAGTGTCTTGCTCTCTGTGGTTTGGTCCTTTGCACTGATTTCTCTGATGTAGCTTGTACCAGATACTACTGGGAACCGTTTTTAACTGGCTTGTGCAATTCATATCTGTAGGAACAAGATATAAAGCTTCATTTTGAGACACCTCCCACAGAACAGAGCAGAACATGCAAATTACTGTAGTAACCTTAAGTACCCATCAGAGATGACATCTCATAGTTCCAATTAATCAGATACCTTTTATCAACAGCATAACTTTTCCCTGAATCACAAATTATTCAGTTATAGCATGCAAATCTGCTGGCTGGTTCTTGGCTTTTTCACACACCTGGAGAGAACAAAGAAGGGACAGTCAGCCGGCAGAGGGTGCTTTGAAACAGATTTTGTTTGAAAACAAGTGACAACTTTGCCTGGTCTAGTCAGGCAGCAGTTCCCAGAGAATAGCTCTAAAAGTCCCTGGAGCATCAGGGACAGCTTTTAGTGAAGGAAACTGCTTCACTGAAGCTAAGCTGATTAAAGAAGGCTGCTGAGAAACCAGCTGTCTGCACCATCAGCTAAATTAAGTTTCTGAGGGAAAGAAGGTTGGAGGGGCATAGACGTTCCACAGGAAATCCAGAAGCAACTCTGGGAGAGCAAGAGGGAGAGGGAGAAGTCACCACAGCAGTGGACATGACCCAATGTACGGTGACCAACAAGAGCAGGTATTCAGGAGACCCTATGGGCCACCAAATGTCAGAAAGACATTTTTAGGGAGCACTGTTCAGTTGAGCAGCCTTCCAAGCATCAGCACTAAACCCGGACCCATTAGATCAAAGGTCCAAACTATCCCCTTCTTGTGCAGCAGCCAGTCTAAAATGGCAATTTCAGTACCAAATCAGTCAAATTCCAGGGGACAAATCATCTTGTACATCTTAGCAGAACAACCCCTAAGCCATTTTGAGAATCAACTGCTCATTCTTTCTTTAACTAAACAAGATTTATACTATGGTATTTCAAACTCTTACTTTTCCCTGGCAGAAGTATGAATACCTTGGACTCTGCTGTCAGGATGCAGCAACCCCACATTAACACAGATGTAGCAATTATATGCCAGTATGAAAAAATCTCACCAACGTCACCCCCATGCTTTCCCCAGTACTTGGTATAGCATTTCTTTGAACTGGTCTGAGGGTTGCACTTCCCATGTGATGAAGAAAACATAAAAGACCCCAAACTGCAACAATGAAATCTCACAGTGCTTTAGTCAACGTTGGGGTCAGGATCAGCTCAAATTTCACCGTGAAAAATCTCACAAATCTCCCTGCTCAGGTTCATACAGTTTCATCAGAATCAAGGCCATTCTTATTTCTTGACTCTAGAGACTCCGACAAAAAGTCTGGAGTAACCATCTGCATTCAGTGGTAGATTGAGTGTCTTCTCACCATGACATGTCAGGTTACTCTAGGGAAATATTAAATATATTCAGGTCAAGCTAACTTCCATTGCCCGGACACAGAGTAACTTCTTCCATCATAGAGGTAACTGAAACTTACATAGGAGATGCTCATTGTGTAGCTCCATACCTCAGAAGAGTCCTTCATCCTATAGTCTGTTCTACATCCCCAGGTTGTTCCCAGATCATGACACAGGTGGGAAACAGCTCCTGCCTGAAGGGGACAGTTGCCAGCTGAGCAAAAGCCATTTTGCAGCTTTCATAAGAAACTACAATCACTGTTGAATGTTTTGTAACTTTTGGCACAGCTTCTAAAAATATTCCTATTTGATAAGTATACGGAAAAATGTGCTTACAGAAATATGTCAATAAATTTCTTTGAAGAGTTAGATGCATCATGCTGCCTTGGCATCTTGTATGCATAGCATTTCAGCAAGCAAGAGAATCATCCTTTCTCCAAGCAGAGCTCAAGAAGTAATGGGCTTAAATTGAAGCAGGGATAGTAAGTCAAGATAGCAGGAAAAATCTTTTAACAGGAAATCTAGTGAAGCACTGGAAGAGTTTGCTGGGAATCTAATGGAACTGCCACTAGGTGATAGACCGTAAAGAAAAATCTGGTATTGGTATCAAGATGCTGTAGTTGGCCCCACAGGTCCTTACCAGCACTAGGAGTCAATGGCCCAGAGACAGCTGTCTGTGATTCAATGGCTGGTTTTGATGCAGCATGGCTATATGAACTTAACTCAGCTGGGCTGGAAAAATTTCACCTGAGCTGTGAAAATTATGCTAGCTAAAGCCATGCTAGATACAAAAAGGGAAAACCTAGACTGAATAAAGTTACTGAGATCATAAGAGTTCTGAGTTCAACCATTCAAAAGGAAAAATGGTGACACAGAAAAAAGAAAAAATCCTGATATAAAAAAGCAGACATAAGAAAACAGAAACACAGCAACATCAGGATTCACTCTGCTCCAAAAAACAGCGCTGTCTAGCAGCATGTTAGTCCTGGCTGTCTAATAGGAAATAATTGCTGTGTACATTTTTTGCACACTGCTTTCAGACTCTCATTCCACACAGCAGGGGACACCTGGCAGGGAAGGTTTCGCTATCCACATTTGTTGAGGCCAACCTAGGGAGAGCACTGGTGGAGTTAGCAAGTGGTCAGATGGCAGGGGAAGCTGTTGCTGGGTGTGTCCATACCCATGGCAGGTCTAACGTTTTTTAGCTGGTGGGGATCCACCCTAATGAGCTTTCAGCGGCCTTCCTGTTCCTCCAAGTTGTGGTGCCTTACTTGCGGCTAGGATAGGCATTTCATGCTTTGTGCAAAAAAGATATTAAAAAGATTTTTCAAAGGTTATAGTACTCTGATGGGGATGGACTCCTCATGCCCAAGCACAGTTGCCCCTCGTCTTTATCATTAATCATGCAGTGTTATTACCATCCACATTGCGATAAAGATGAATGGACTAGTCCCCAAATAGCTCTGCTGGTTTCTTTCATTGAGAAGTTTGAGACAGTTATCCCAAGAAGACAATGTTGGGGGGGTACATGCCTAACCAGAGTGCATTGGGTTTATGTGGCAAGACTTGGAGAGGTGCAGGGGTGGCTTCTGTGAGAAAACACCAGGAGCTCCCCAGTGTGAGACAGAGAGAGTTTCAGCTGCTTCCAAGACAGACCCACTGCTGGCCAAAGCTGAGCCCATCAACAACATCGGTAGCATCTCTCTGATAATGTATTTAAGAAAGGGTAAAAACTGCTGTACAGAACTGTAAGAGAGGAGTAAGACAATGTGAGAGAAGTAAATTCTGCAGACACCAAGGTCAGTGAAGAAGGAGGGGGAGGAGGTGCTCCAGGCACCGGCACTGTAGCAGATGCTCCTGCAGCCCGTGGTGAAGCCCACGGTGAGGCAGGCTGTGTCCCTGCAGCCTGTGGAGGCTAACAGTGTAGCAAATATCCACCTGCAGCCCCGGGGCAGCCCACACTGGAGCAGGTGGATGTGCCCTGAAGGAAGCTGTAGCCCATGGAGACCGCACACTGGAGTGGGTTCCTGGCAGCAACTGAGGCCACAGAGAGGAGCCCACGCTGGAGCAGGTTTTCTGGCAGGGCCTGTGACCTGTGGGGGACCCACATTGGAGCAGTCTGTTCCTGAAGGACTGCACCCTATGGAAGAGACCCACGCTGGAGCAGTTTGTGAAGAACTGAAGCCTGTGGGATGAGTTGACATTGGAGAATTTTGTGAAGGACTGTCTCCCATGGCAGGGGCCTCAAACTGCAGCAGGGAAAGAATGTGAGGAAGAAGGAGCAGCAGAAACAAAATGGTATGAACTGACTCTTACATCCATTCCCCATCCCCCTGCGCTCCTCCAGGGAAGGAGGTGGAAGAGTTGGGACTGAAGTTGAGCCTGGGAAGAAGTCAGGGGTGCAGGGAAGGTGGTTTTAGTTTTGTTTTATTTCTACTCTATTCTATTCTGTTATTGGCAATAAATTAAATTAACTTCCCCAAGTTGAGTCTGATTTGCCCTTGGCAGTAATTGGTGAGCTCCCTGTGCTTATCTCAGCCCATGAGCTTTCATAGTATTTCCTCCCCCTGTCCTGTTGAGGAAGGGGAAGAACAGAGCAGTTTGGTGGGCTTCTGGTAGCCCGCTAAGGCCAACCGACATGGCAGGGTCCTGCACAACAGTAGGTTAGGTAGGACATGCACGTGGACAAAAAAGGATTAAGAAGTATTTGAGTGTTACAAAGCCATCGGTATTTTCATCATACTCATCTTTCTCCTTCACCCAACCAAGGCAGAGCTATTAAATATCTTATCAGGTTTTCAGCTCCACTATAGTTGCCAACTAGTGTATTAAAGTTCAGGGATGCAAAATGGAGGTTAGAGTATCTTAAAGGCAGTAACTGGCTAAAGTAACAAGAATTATATCTGCCCTTTTTAATGTGGCTGGCATGTATTCACCTTAGGGTTGCACATTAATATGTTACTTGGGAAGTTATGTGATCACCAGCAGTTTATAAAACATCCAAACAATGATAGTTATGTTTGTCACCAAGGATGATATTCAAACAAAAATTTTAATGTCATCACCAAAGCTTTTGTATCTTAAAACCAGATTCCCTTTCTAAAGAAGTTCTCAATTTCTCTGCTTCATGCCTTCCCCAAAAGGAAAGCAGTTGTGCCACCATCCCACAGAGGATACAACGAGCCAGAATGAAGAAAACAGCAGCTGTTCTGAATGTCACCAGGCAGCCAGCAGGATCCCTGTGGGGAGATCACAAAGCCCAACAGAGAGAGTATCAGTGCAGTACATCTGTTGCTCTTACGGAAAGAAAAATACTCTGCTGAGTCTCCAGGATCTTCCATACCCACAGGTGGTCCTGCCCTTGGATGCCTTACAGTACAGAGATGACAATGAGTCTGAGCAGGCAAGTATCTTTGGGCAACAAACCTATCCAAAGTTTATCCACAAAAGAAAAGCTGAATAAATCAGCCCTCCCGTGTCTAAATAACTTCAGGGCGCAGACAAGATGTGCCTGAGTGAAGTCTTCCAAATTATAAGTCAGAGAGCATTAGATCCAAGAGATCATTGCTTGGTGCAACGGCATAGAATAATTCCAGAAGTCCCAGGCCCTTACAACCAACCCTCCCCTCAGAGTGCACGGGAAGCTAACCTCCTCTTGTGCAGCACTCACTCTGTTTCCCATTACTGTGGAAATAGCATATTATTCAGCACATCGTTGTTTTTTCTATCTGACCTCTTCCCTGAGCATAAAGAGTTTTTTCTACGTGATTTCTTAGGAAGAAACTTCAACAAATAAATGGCGTTCTGGAAAATAGAACTTTGATCTGAAAGACACAGTTCTTATTAATTTATACAACTAAAATGAATTGAGATTTTCTGGAAAGTCATTGAAGATAATTTGTTGAGAAAGGATATTGTTTATAATGACTTCTTAATAAACAGTCTTGTTTGTTCCTTGATGTATATGAATTACTGGAAGTTAATGTCTTACTGATAAAAGAGGGTCATGACATAGTAACAGCATGTGGGAGAAGAGATTTAGTTGTAAAAAATTTTGTTAATAATATCACTATTTTTACAAATACTTATTTTTTCTATAGGTTATGTACCTGGTTTTTAGAAGAGTATTTTTTGTGATAATTGTCTCATTGTATTTACTATCAGATCTGGCTGCAACTTGGAGTTTGCATTCTCTAGAAGTTTAAAATATTTTGGAGGAAAAAACAAAGCTTCTCATGAAAACTAGAACTTCTGAGCTTTTCCTATGAAAAGGAAATGACACCCAACTTATTTTTTTCTAGAATAAAAAATTGTTAGTTTTTCTATAGTTGAAGCATCCAGATGTCCAGATCCCAAGGAGTCCCCTTGCAAGAGTTCAGAAATCCTTAGAGCACTTAATCCTTAGACCTTAGAGCACCTGTCAAAGCAGGGAGGGCTATGAGCATGAAAACCTTCTCTGGCCCTGGGTCTCAGCAGCTCGTTACATAGAAACTAGGACAGAGTATGTCAGCAATTGGACTGTATATTGTAGAACTATATGTACCCAGTTTGGCCAGCTACAAGAAATTTTGGGAATATAGACAGATGTCTGTCTCTGTAAGCTGTAGAGATACCAAATGGCATGCAGAGTTCTTTTCAAGACTTATTACTGGAGGTTTCAGGCTTGTTTCTTTCACCATGAAAATATAGACTCAACAAACCCTTTTTCTCTCCTCTCACTAACCAAAACTCCTCTGTTTATGGAAAACCTTCTTGCAGCTCTCCACATGATTTCCAGCAAGTCTTCTTGAGAGATGAGCTGTTCCAAGAACCAAGCTTCTTTTCCCATCAGTCTAAAATGAGCTATTTGTTCTCATCCATGGTCACCATGCCTAGGCCCTACATTACACAGTCTTACATGTATCGGTTGCTCATCTTTCTATTGTCGCACAGGTCAAACTCTTCAATTATGTAGGATTCTACATGGAAAACAACCTGTATATAACTATGGCCTGATGCAAACCCAGGCAGGTCTTCTCCAGGGCTGCTTCACAGATTTGAGACATCTGTGTACAACAGTTTGCCCTGCCAGATGCCAATAAGAAACAGCAGTTGCTGGGAAAACACAGGAGAAGCCCTACCCCATGTGCTTCCCCTGTAGGATGTAAGTGGTATACTATGGGCAACCCACTACACAGGAATTCCGTGCTGAATGGTGGAGTCACTTCATGTTAGGCAAACTTTTTTTAAAGCCATTTATTCTGTGGATTTGGAGTCCATAAATGACTTCTGGGGGGCAGCTCTCTGAGGCAGCGGAGCACAAGTTCCCCCAGAACCCCTGTGAGGAAATTAACCCACAGCTAATCAATGCCTACACTAGAAATATGAGTCCTCAGCATGGATTCAGCCAGAAATGGAGGTCAGTTCATGTCTGGTTTTTTATCCAAAAGTTTTGGGTTAGAAACATCTCTGTTCCACCTCATTTACAGAGCCAGCGGGAGAGCTTGCACAGTCTCCTAGCAGCTCCTGAGGGCCTCAGCGTCTTGAAGAGCTGCAGGATTCAAGCACTCCTGCCTTATCGTTCTCAGTCATGACCACAGGCCAAAGTGTTCCTAGAATTATACTCTACAGCTAACAGCCTGCAGAAGCAAACTTGTCTGAGACCTCCCACGTTAGCAGTGAGAAGAGTGCTCTGCACTGTATAACATGAGCAAGTACATCTCTCTGTCCTTCTCTCACCACATCACAGCCTCGAACACCAGAGCCTGACAGCCCTAATCACTACCTGTGGCTCCCAAACATACCAGTCCAGGACTGGGCTCTAGGACAGGACCCAAGTATTGGAAGTTTCCTAGATCCTGTGAAACTAATTTAAATGCAAAGGCCAGTCAGTCAATTCTGTAGCAGAATGATTGCTTTTGGACAGTGGATAAATTTTCATGAGATATCCCATGAGATCAGGTGTCCTGTAGCTTTATTTCATTTGTTATTGTTAGCCATTGATCTACACAAAGCACTATTCTCAGAGAAATCATCTTACCAACACATAGAAAGAGATCAGCTTTCACTACCTAGAAAAGACATCTTGAGGTCATTTTGGATTTTCTCTGAAAACAGTCTCATGTACAGCAGCTTGCCAAGAGGACAAACAGACTGTGAGGAGTTTTTAGCAAAAGAACAGAGAACAAAACAGGAAATGTAGTTACAGTGATGCAACATATCCTTATCTTGAGCACTGGATGTAATTCTGGTCACCAGTGACAAAAAGGATGTAACAGCATGAAAAAAGTTACTAAAAAGAGCAGTAAGGATATCAGAGGTACAGAAAGCTTTTGCTACAAGAATAAACCAAATTGACTAGCACTCTGCAGCGAGAAAAGGGAGGACTTTCAGCACTAGGAAAAATTACACACAGAATAATTTTTCAGTATGACTCATGATGAAAGAAATAGGGACATTATTAGGCACATAGTTAAAGCAGAGGAACAGTGTTCTTTCACATAAATAAAACCAGAAACTAATCGCCACATGAAGTTGTCAAAAGTAGATGCACAGCTGGGTTCTGAAGGCATGACTCAAATTTAAGGAGAGATACACTGACCACCATTTAAGATGCTGTTGGAAAAGCTACTTTAAACTGAGGATGTCCATCCCTCATGATTGACGCTGGCAGGGTTCATCATCCTCTCCTTTGCCTGTTTTTGATGGTTTGTGCTTTTGGTTAGCAACAGGATAAAGATCTGGGGATGGGGGTTGGGGAATAAGGAAACAGAAGAAATTTAAAAAAATGAGGTAACTTATTGAGTTTAAGTTCCTGGTTTTTTGGTTGGTGTTTTTTTGTTTTTTTTTTTTTTTTTTGTCATTTATTTAATTTCATCTCACAAATACTGTGATTAATGGTTCTGCTAAGAGCAAAAAGAGAAATTGTCCTTCCCTGAAACCAGGAATTCCTGCAGAGTCTGGAGATCTGTTCCCATAAGGTCTCAAGTTTTGCTTCTTGAAAAGTCTCATTCCTTTCCTCCCCTTTGTTCTTGCTTTGGAGCAGAAAAATCTGCTGAAAAGAAGCAGTTCACAATAACAAATTTCCATTCTTTGTGGCTCAGAAATAGAGAGAAATGCAGTTATATGGAAGAATGCTTCTCTGGGAGGGGCAAATGAAACCGATGGATTTTGAGGACTCAGAATAAATGTAAGGTGGCAAATTTTTGCATTTCTAAGGAAAGAAACTTATTATTTTATGCCAAGAGACGGTTCCCTGTTCCAAATCCGAGTTTCAGTGACGTGTCAAAGAAGAGACTTTCTGGCACGGTATCTTCTTTGTTTTTTTCTTATTAGCCACCTAAGTACCACAGCACTAAGGTCTGTTGAAATCTTACCTAGTTCACACACCTGTGCTAGGTATTAGGCCAGTGGACATCCTGCTCAGGAGCATGAGCTATAGTTCTGGAGCCATGCTCTTCCATTATAGGCATTGCCTCACTGACCATCACTCCACCTTTTTTTTTTTTTTTTTTTTTTTAAAGCTGGTCACTCAGCACTTTGTGAGTGCAATAGGAAACAAAACCTATCTTGTGTTCAAATTGCCATTGAAATATGAAGCGAACATTGTTCCACAGAGGTGGTCTAGACTGCAGACACATTACACAGATTGACAGGGCCACCATCTAACTGCAGACTTCATTTGCATTAAAGTGGAGAATCTGAGAAAAAACATGCGTAAAAAAACAGCTGCTTTGGGCACTTCTGGCCCCTCCGTTGCTGGGGAAACTACAACTTAGTGTCAAAGATAAACCATATTCCACTTCCTTTATCTTTACAAAAGAGTACTTGAAACAATAAGGCCTAAAAGAAGGAAAATGCAAGAGTTCTTAAACATAAACATCCCTAATGCAGAAGTAAAAGTAATAAAAATGATTAAAAATTATTAAAATTGTATGAGTTCCGTGAATATCTGTCCTGCAAAGACTGACAAATCATGGCATGTAAGTCCTCACGTATTCTTGATTCCACCAAGTCAGGCACTGGACTCCCGAGCAAGAGCCAGCCACCCTGCATGGTTTGTTTGGATAATTGCACAAATGAGTGCTATAGCCTGTGTCCAGACACTGCACATCCAGACAGTAATAAGAATTACTGTTTTCTTTAAAGAAGTTGCAGACTATCAGGAGACTTCTTTTCTGGTATTGACTTCCGTTACCCAGGAAAAGGGTTGTTTTGGTGCAGTATAAAGGATAGAGTCAGTTTGCTACTCCCAAAAGCTATTCAAGCCCAGACAACATTGACATGGCCACAATTTTTCTATCACTCAGGCTCCAGCTGTCATGCATTTCTAGCTACATATTGCCTGAACAGGGGTTTAGAAAACAGGACTGACCCACACCTCAGGGAAAAATCCCATATATCTGGTGTCCAGCATTGCCTGAACTCATTCAAGCTCTCTTCTGTGCTTAAGATAGGCACTCTACACACTCAGAACCCCATCCTCTGGAAGGGACAAGGATTTTTCTTCAAAGTAAAATAATTTACAACTCAGACTGAGAACAATCCACAATGCCCAGACAAGGCTTTCAGTCAGAACACTTGTTCAGAAACCAGAAGATCCAGATGCTAAGGTCTCCAGAGACTTTTACATCACTGGAAGAACCGTCCACTCTGTCCACTGAAACTAGTATGCTATGTGTTGGGGTTTATAAATCATGGGTGAAACAGAGAACAGTGAACAGTAAATTTGGCTCTAGCCACGTGGTGGGTGGATATTAATGAGAAATTTGTATTCCAAGGCTCTGACTCCTCTTAAGTGGGTTGGGCTCCCTCACATTTGTTTACAACATGCAAAACTGCACTACCAGGTACAAATTAGCCCAGGTAGGTCAGAAGCAGCAGAAAGTGTCCCAGGTGGAGTTGAGGGAGCACGTTCTCCTTCAGGGCTAGAGAGATCACCAGTTTTCTGATGACTGCTCTAACCACAAGGCTAGTATGAGAACAAAGAACTGAGCGGAGGTGCACCATGCATTCAAATTTTTTGTATCATCAGAGCTGTTTCTGCTGTTAGCGCCTATTCTCAGAAGACATAGCCAGCTTACATCATGACTAAGAGTGGAAGTTAGCATTTCCTTATTAGTTTTTTCTACAGTCAACAGTAAGGGTGAAGTTCCCTCAGAAGGTCTTGGAGGTCCTCATCTTCTGCCACTAAAGAGATTAGACCATCCCTGTGGCAATTGAGGCACAGACTCTCCATTGAAGTGCAGAAGGAAAGACCCTTTATTATTACAATAGTACATACTTATGCTCTTGCTAAAGCTCTTACTTCATTGCAAATGAGCGATTACACAGCTATCAACCTTATGTCAGTGTAAGACCACTCTAACACATGCTGTGCAAACCAATCACCTTCTTGTTCATGCGCTGTTCAGGCGGCAGTAACTTCTCACAGTTCAGTACTTTTCCACAGTCCAGTGTTACAGCTGTCTGTTGTTTTTCCCTGCCACCTTGGCACAACTTACCAGTTTCTTATCTTTCTTCCAAGGCCTGTTTTTCATCAAAGCCTAGTTGTTTCTCAGAGGCTGTGCAAGGCTGACAGGCTGATGTCTCCCACACATCCCTTTCTCTTTGGGGAGTGTGTGCGTCTAACTTCGGTCAAAGACATTGCCCATAAGCACTGACATTTCTAGCTCTGCAGGGTATACCAGAAACAATACTATGTTCATGCAAACTAACTTATACTAATTTTTGCAGATGACCAGAAGAAGTTTTCTGAATAAGAGTGCTTGTGTGGAGGGCTCTTTCCATAGACTTTGTGCCTGGTGCTATCACAAATGTTAAACCAGCATAAAGTTTCTGTCAGGTTGGTTTTCTGCCCCAGCAAAACCTCAGGTGTCAGATCTGACCTTTGGGTAGCCACAAAGTTTGCATTTTAAAAGCTCAGCAAAAATGGCAGTCTATCATATGAAATAAAACTAGAAAATTGGTTTAATCTCTCTCCATATCAGTAGCAAAAGCACCCTTTTTCTATGAATTCATATGCTAAAGGGTGGAAAGACACAGTTTAAAAGTAGTCATAAGTAGAACAGCAACTCTGTGGCTGAGAAGCCAATAAAGGAAACATATCTGTAAAGCAATTGCTACTTACATACTCTCTGAACAATAGCTAGGAGATAGTAAAGTCCTTGAGTTATTATTAAAAATATTCTGTTCAGTTTGTGCTGTCTTTCTGGAGTAGTTTATGAAATTTCAGAAAATACTGAATTACACTACAAGAATGTGTCTGATGAAAAAATCTAAATCAATGAAAAATTAATTCTCTGTAAACATTTTAAATCTAGATAGAAACTAAATACACTTAGGAAAAGAAATAGAAAATGAACAAGACTATGATGTGTTTTTCAGCATATTCATCACAACAGAGGATTAGCATATCAACCCAGCCTAATAGACACACCTCAACTACATTTTCAAGAAACAGCATGAGGAAAGAAGGTCTTCACATTTCAGAATAAGAAACCTTCAAATGCACGACTCTGTATTGTAACAAATGTTACTGTAACCTCTTCTAGCCAGCATGAAGAGGAATGAGATTATGTGCAAAAAACCCCCTGAGATGATTGTATACTTCAGTGGGCATATCTTTCACTTATGTTTCCTTTCAGTCAATCAATCAGCTTCCCACCTGTAACCATTTATTTTCATCAAATTTACCTCTAACTCTTTACCGGAAATTCCATTTGCAAGTAAAGATTTCTTATGTTTCATCTAAAGTGGAAATGAGTAATTCTGATTTGTTGGTTTTTTTTTTTGGGTAGCTGTTGTTGCTCCTTTGAGCTGGAGAACAGAAAGCCTAGAATGGAATTCCTACCATTAAATAACATCTGCACATCATTGTTAAAGAAAATTCCACCTGTCATCATAGGTAAAAAGGTGGAATTTAAGGACATTGTAAATAGCATTTGTCATAACTATTCAGCAGTTCATATTGACTCAAGAAGTTCAGTTCCAAATACATTTTCATAACTGCATATATGTCTAGTCTATGCATCTCCCTGCACCATGCCAACAGAAGACTGTGAGGTTCCAGGTACAGGTTTTTTCATTCTTTATATATGCCAAAGTCACCTGAACTCATTGTAAATAAATGTGCTCATTTGTACTCAATTATTACTTCTTATGACTGAAATTCTGGGCAAATTAATGAGAAGGAAGAAGCACACAGAAGTTTCGATCAAAATGTAACACCCAATACGAAGCAGTAAAAGTATCATATGCATCAGGACAAAATAAATATTTATGTTCCAAAGACTAAGACACTATAATAGTGGTGACAAAAGAAGTAGAACCTCCTCTAGCAAAATGTTTCCAGGTGGTTTTCACCAAGAGGGTCCATTCAGATGGTCCTTTAAAGCTTGAAAAGACAAAGAATAAATTCACTGTGATGAACGTGGAAATACCAAATCTTGAACCAACAAATAGCTGGTTGGGGTTACTGAAATCATGGCAAAATGACAACTCTCAGAAGGACAAAAAGCAACTGTGGAGCCTGTTGAGGCAATGTAATGGACAATGATGACAAACTTTGTTGACACAAAGGAACAGGCAGTAATAGACTAAAGAAGTAGACAATGAATTTCGAAGAGTCTACAATTCAGACAAGATGATTCCTTCCACAACTTGCCAAATATGGAATTAAACCATCAACAAAATATATGAAAAAAAGATGTGAAAGAATGCTTGTCAACAGCAGTGGTAGCAAACTTAGGCAGAATAGCTCCATCCTTGTATTTCTTTTATAGTTCAAGTCACAGAAACATGACAACAGCTCTGCTGATTCAGACCATCTAGCTTCATACTTCTGTAGTAAGGACTTCTAAGCAAAGTAGAGCGTAAGATTATATCCAACATATAAGGGAATGGGTAAACCCCCATTTTTATGGGGTTTTTTATCCCATGAGACAAATTGTGTTGGTTACAGAAAATACCCCTTATCAAAAGCTGGTGTCTCAGACCATGCTGCTTACTGTGGGACACAACATTTTTGCTCAACCCCTTAACCAGGGCAACTGAAAGTCTATCAGATGCAATGCATAGAAAAAAATCCTTAAATCCAAACATGTGATCAGAGAAGAGAGATGTTACCTGGCATGGTGCTGCAATCTATAGAGGGGGCCTCAAAGGACCATACTTGAGTGTTGGAAAAGGTATAGCCAGAAGAACACAGGCCAGCACACAGCTGCTTAAACCTACCAAGGCTATGTTTTAGGAGCAGTGCTTCTCACACCATCCTAATCATCCATCCTTGCCTTCCCTGCCTCTTCTGTGCCAGAACAACAACAACAACAAAAAAGTTTGTGTTCCTAGATGTCAGACAGTTCAGAAAAGAGATCTGCCTAAGAAATAACTGTCTGAGAGGAACAACAAAAGCAGTTATTTTTCAGCTGGTCTGGTTCTTGTGCAGGTTTCATGACAGGCAGCTGTGCTGGCATAACAGAAAGGGCAGACTTGGGGTGGGTGTGGGTGAAAGGGCAGCCTTGGGACAGGTGTGGGCAGACAGAGGGAACAGGAAAGTCTAAACTAGTAAGGACAGGGAATGAGCATCTGTGCGACCATGCCAAAAGAACAGCAAAAAAGTGTCACAACTCTCCTGATACCCCCAGCTGCAATGGATGGCTGAACCAGTGTGATCTCTGCAGACATTTCTCTGGTAACTTCATGTTGCATGAGTGTTTGCTAACCAAGAACCAGTGAAGAATGCTGTTTTCTTCAAGTGAAAACCTGACTTTTTAAATACTTTCCAGGGTCCAAAGTCACCTTAATAAGGAAAGACAGCTCTATTGTTTTTTCTGGGGGAGGATGTGGTTAATTATGTTATGCAATAACAACAGACCAACTCAGCATTATAGTATCTGAATGGAAATAAACTCTGTGCAGTTTTCAAGGTTTACAGAACAGTGTTTGGGTTCTGCTACTTCACCCCGGGGACTTTCTTTCCCACCATTACCAAGAGAAAAACCTCTTTTTCAATCTCAAGAGAGAAAGTCAACAGCCTGCCTAAGTCTAAATATTTGCTGAGTAAGCATGATAAAAGCATCTCACTGAAAATGCACAACTTCATTTGCCACCTAGTGCTACAGACAGTGGCAAAATGCCATGAAACACTGGAGTAACACAGGCCAAACAAGCTACACAAAACTCAGCAGGTTTCACATGGTTTTTGTTTGTTGCTACAGGGGGGGAAAGAAAACAAATACTAAAGAAACTTCAGGGTTCAGACACCAGAATGTCATCCTGATCCCAGGGTTTCAGTGGAGCTGACATTTCACATCTTGAGTGCTGGAAATAAAATACACGTAGTCTGAATTAGCCATGGCCCAGCAGCTGCAAATGCGCATAGCTCCCTGCTGACATTGTAAGCAAACTGGCAGATGGGAAGCCCAAGGCACACTAAGAGCTCCGAGCACCCCAAGATCTCCAGAAGCGCTTATATGACATCACTCACTTTTGTTCTACCACCCCTGCGTTCTGAAACTTGCGACACTAAAACACCCCAGCTAGTGAGGACAAAACCCATTAGCCTGTCAGCACAAGGTGTCTCTACAGCCAGTGCTGCAGCTTGGTAATGTCAGAGCAAGCAAGAGGAGAGATGCTTCGTGTGGAAGCATCTCTGGTCTACAGGAGGGCTCTTTTTAGGGGCCTGCCTGCTGTGGCTCCATTCTTTGGCCTTGAGGGAGTGCATGAGGAAGCAATAACAATAGACAGGCCCAGAATCAGACCTGAGACATTGCATAAGCAGGCTACAGGGTGGGCACAGCGCGGAAGTGACACGACCATGGCATGGGAGCCAAGCTGACTTGAACTGACAGAAATGAGAGGTGCAACTGGAGCCAGCACCTTTGGGAGGCTGTCCATGAAGCTGCAGCACCAAAGCAAGGGTGGCTTCAGCTTGGGCACCCATTTGATCTCTCAGAAATGTCACCCTTTTCCCGTGACAACAGAGCATCCTGCTAGAAGCTGGAGCACACTGAGGCTGGGAAGTGAAGCAAGAAGGTAGCAGCAATCTACCTGTCTGCCTCTGCAACTGGAGAGCCAGCCCAGTGGCTTGGGGCAGCTGTTGAGGTATCAGTCAGATTTTCAGCAGCTCCTTTCACTGCTGTTGAAGACAGAATGCCTGGCTCAGTGAGAGGCTGGCCTGACTCAGCAGAGCACTTCTTGTGCTCTTCTCCAGCATTTGTTTTTTCTTTTTCCCCAGCAGCCCTCATAAGTAAACAGGGTCCTTTAGCTGTGAGACAGCTCTTGGCCTGAGGAATTGGTCAGCTAGAGCTATTGCAGCCAGCACATCTCCCTTCAGCATTTACAAGCCCGTAAACTGGAGGAACACACAGACTCACAGCATCTGTAACCAAATTTCATTGCATGTCAAAAGCCTCTTTTTCCTCTCCAAGGCATTCAGGATCACTTGCAAGTAGGTACATCCAGCACTGGGTTAAGAAATACAGGTGCAAGTTTTCTGTGTAGGTCAAAAATAACTGCTTCCACAGGTCCCCTTAAAAGTGCTCTGTACTCACTGCATAAAAATACTTTGCTGATGACAAAATAGGAGCTTTTAGGGGAAGAAAACTCTGCTGTGCATCTAAGACAAGGGAATTTCCACAACACTGTGTCTTGTGAAAGAAACATGGTGATCCAGGAGGTAGCCTCGCTCAGGAAATCAAAAGATCATCAGGCTGATTGGAATTATCTTCAAAGAGAAAAGGCAAGAGAAGTGAAATATGCTCATAGTAAGTACATTTGTGGTTAGAGAGAGGTACATACAAAGATAAAACGGCATTTTGCTACTTCACATGTCCCGTAAATAGCTCAAAATGCTAAACATGACCTTAATCAGTAATTGTGTAGGGTGCTGCTGGCTTTATTCCCCCTCACCTCCTCCCTTCTCTCCCAGGCCAGGCCAGGCCAGGACACAAAGACTTTATAATGCTGCCAGGTCTAGGTCAAACTGGCTAAACACTTTTAAAGTATTACAAGGAATTTTCTTCTGATTAGCTTCTTACTCAGCTGAGATGGTTTTTAGCTGCCAAAGAACAAGTCATATGGTTATTTTTTTAAATGGCATGTTTTCTTTTGCAAAATATGCACATTGATTTAACTCCCATTACAATGTGGTCAAGAATTCTCATTGTATTTCCTATGAAAGACCATCTCATACTATCCACCAGGACCCTATGCTGTAAATGGAAGTAGCCACTACCCTATATTATTCACATCTTTGATACATGTAGTGACTCCTTTCTCAAGCACTCTAGCCCATTTCCAGGTAGAACCTGTTGTAAGTCAGAAGTGTGGGCTTATGAGTAAGGTGGTGGGTTTTTGTGAGAAGCAGCTGTGTGCCACTGAGTATGAGGTAAGCAAGAGGCAGCCTCTTTTGGTGGGTTTCAAGGAAAAGAAACAAGTTTAAAAAGAAGAGAAACAAGCGCATGGCCTGACTCCCAGATTCCTGAAGCATCACCAAACCCACTGAACCCCTCTCTCCCATTACTCCCAGCCTCCCCCAGGATACCAGTGACTGCTCATAGACTCCCCACAGCTGGAGCAGAAAATTTCAGCTTTAGCAGCACTGTACATTTGAGGGCCTATAACCAAAGCACACCTGGGGCTGCTCTTGGACCCTTCAGTCATCAGATGACCTCCATGTATCCTAATGCATATACTTCTACTACATTTTAAGAATTGCCATCTGAGTGCTGGCTACAAAATCAAACTACTACTGAGAGCTCCTGTAATTGATGACAGCATTATGAATCACTCTGCCCCAGCTATCCTGTGCTAATTGCTTTAATCACTTTCTGCAGTCTCATCTTCACCATTAGTTCTGGAACTCAGAATCAGTTTGCCTGAGCCATGGTGGGATTTTTGATTTGGCTGCATTTATTATTAACATTAATAGTAACATTATTGGTAATATTAAGACAGGCATTAACCCAAGTACAAAAAAATGTCTACATACCAGCAGGGAAAAGAGGGTTTGCAAGGTCCGTTAGGGCCTGGGCACACCATCAAAGGCAAAGATTGGAGACTGGTCATTTCAGGTGGCAAGAGACTGCCTGTGAAATTGGACTCCCAAATCATCAGAGCCAGGGAGAACTGGACAGTGCTTCCTGCTCCAGGAACACTGTGACATTCGGATGGTCTTCATGATGCAGCTGACCGCTCCTCTCTGATGGCAGCCCTGAGGCAATTTTTCTTCAGGGACTCCAGGACTACTGAATCTTGCCTACTGTCATCTGCAAACTTGGGTTATACAAACACTTCACCATAACGGACTCCCAAGGCTTTCTGACCATGTGACTACAGGATCCATTTGTTCCCAGTTCCGTGGGCTAGATAGTTAAATTAGGCACTAATTCTCCATGTCAAGTGACCTGTGGGACTCTCAGTTGCCTGGGGAGCAGACGGTTGGTAATGGTCCTCCAGCCATCATGAACAGCTGATCTGCTGGAATGCAGATCCCAGATGAGGCAGTCTCCATTCACAGTGTTTTTCTTGGAATAATCAATGGGAAGTGTTGCTTAACATAAAGCAGTCAGATCTAATTGACATATGCTGGAGGCTGATAAAGAAACACAACTCTATGGAGGACATCTCCTGCCCATTTTGCAATTAATTCTGAGGCCCTGAATTAACAGATGTACAGACTCAAAGGCCAAAAGTCTCATTTTCCACTAAATTCCCTGCTAGTTCCTACAAAGGATGGGGAAGGTACTAAAAATAATAATTACAGTATAATTCAGAACAGCAGTCATCAGAATATCTTTTTTTTTTTTAACTCCCGCTTGGTGGGTTTTTTTATAGTGCTGTGGCTTGGCATTATTAGCAACAGAACTTCGTTATGATCTTATGCACACAGAGTGGCTTTTTTTAGAAGGTGCAAGCTTCAGCCTGAGGCATCACTAGGTGGAGACATTGCACAGTGCAATGCCGGTGCAGCTCACTGCTGCGGGGTTTCGGGATCCCCACAGCCCCTTCCTATAGCAGATGTTATTATTCCCTCATCAACTCTCACCCTGGGACCCTGATCTTTTCCCATCCTCAGTTGTCTGCTCTCTTGGATGTGATCCTCTCCTAAATAATAAGCCAGTTCATCTCCTAATTTAGTTATCCAACTAACTTCAAGGCCCAACCCTCCCTAAGTGTCAAACATGCCAAAGTTGGTGTTTTTCAAGAAGTGACAGCAGACGGTGCTGGCACATCCTTGCCTCATTTAAATACATACGTGTACCAAGCCATTCAGATCTATGCTGAAGAGCCATATTTTTGTGAGAAACTTGGCTTTTCTTGAAGAAGTCAGCATGTGGTCTATTCTCTTCAGTCTCTGAGGAGAACCAAGTCCCGTTTACTCTAAAAATACAGGAACTGGAGCCAGATATCAAGCAGAACCAGATGTCACGACCCAGAAGAGAGCATACACAGATGGCAGGGGGACATATGGCACACAAGATCTTTCCCACTGTGAGTGTCCCTGTCAAGACAGCTCTTTAGATTTTTCACTATTTGTTCCTGTAGGCAATATGTAGGGGAGTTAACTGCCAATTTTTTTTCTGTTTTAAAGGGACAGATGAATCTTATTTTTTTAACTCCCAAAGACCCTGCTTATTTGCCATTTCAGAAGTGGGAGAATTTATAACCTCCTTTAAATGTCTGTAACTCCTTTACTCCTACAAAGATGCATTTGTCCTGCCCCTTCTCCAATGATCCATTTGAAATTATATGGTCATGGCACACCTTACCCAGAAAGTACAGACCTTGTTGATACAGTCTAAGTGTGCCTTCTCAGGAGTGAGAGATAGGATAAGTGTAGATCACTCGAATTTCTTTCCCAATTCAACTGCTTGTCCAAGTCACTCACTTCCATGGCACACCAGAAACAGTTAGTTATGCATATTTGAAAAACAGAAAACAAAAAATACAATATTAGAAACAATGTACTCCTTTTTAAGGACTTGAATGTGGCCCTTCCCATCTTTCAGGGAATTTGTATATATTCACAGTATATAAACTGAGCAAGAAAGTGCAAAAGATCAAAATAAGCATTAGAGATTGGAGGAGAGATGAAACAGCACTGGGGCACGTTACCATGGCCAGCGCAGGAAAAGGAAGCACTCCCCTGATACATACTGCTGGTGAGATAACAGAGAGAACACGGATTTTAACAATTGCCAACAGAAATAAAACCCATCAAGGGAAACTGCTTAGTGAAAAATAAAAAAATCTAATGAACTAATGGGACAGTTTCAAATTTTCCCTTCTACTACAGCCACTGCCGTGCTCAAAAAAAAAAAGCGAGATCAAATGAGTGGCTGGGGGAAAAAAAAAGAACCAGAAACAGAGTTTACACATCTAAATTACCTGATCTGGAGCAGCAACTCAAAACCAGCCCTTCTATGGCAGAAAATTCACCTTAATGACTTGGTGAGCTTCCTACATTTCTTCAGGGTGAAATAACAACTCCTGACAGCCACCGTCATTGACAAGCAGAGCTTTAGCTCCAGCTGTAAAGCCACAGTAACCCAGGTGCTCTCTCAAAGGAAGTCACACAAAAACTGTACTTTTTAATTGTGCCTCCTGATGCCTACAAGACATCAGACTCCTTTTTCCAATCAATTTCAACATGGCAAGCAATCTTGGAATGGGCTGAGGACACGAGTGGTTTGTACTACTTTCTAGTTCACTTTTAGTGACTAATGTTCAGTTTGTATCAATAAATACATCAAGTTCTGGTTAAAATTATCCCATCTTAAAAGTGAACAAGCATACAAGTAAAGTGGTGTACCTTGCCTTTACTCTTGGGAATAATGAGTGTAGGGATGAGAGGATGAAACGCTCCTGTGTTTGTGTGTTGTAGCATCTCGGACTAAACCAGAGACTGGCAATACTCTGGATTAAAGCTGCTAGCTATTGATTTTATTTACACGTATTCTGAAGCTCTACATTGCAATACATCCTCAAGTATTTCTAGGAAAAAAAAATGTCTCTCCTTAGCTCAGGTCTTATAAACATTAACTGTATTCTGCCTGCTTCATCTTCAAGCTAACTGCAGCTATGGAAGGAGGCAGAATAGTTAAACAACTACCATAGGCCCTGAACAAAAGGCAGAATGGGCTTCCCCCTCTAGCAGAAGTTCAAGGAACCAAGAAAAAGGGGAAATGTAAAATCACCTTTGTGCTCTTTTACCTTCTAGGATGCAATACAGAAGTAAATTAAAAGGAAAAGAAGAGAAAGTCAATCAAGGCTGTCCTGTATGGGGCCATCACACAGACTCCACCAGGTTGTAACAACTTGTTCTGGGTTTGGGCTCAGAGCACGTACCCCTCTCCATCACATAAACCTCTATTCATTAATTAATACAGTCATAGATGTGTATATTAAAATGTAAAACAGGTTGTATCTCAACACTAGCTGCCATAAAGGTAAGAAACCGGGATACGGGAGGAAAATTATGAAAGGAGGAGCCTCCCAGAAAAAACTAGCCTAACAGTATGGATAGAAAAATGCAATGGAATTAGAAAATTTGAGACAAGTTAATCCCAAAGCAAGAAAGGGAAGGGGCAATCTGGAATGCCAAATAAATTGAGAGGAACAAGCCAACAGAAGAAATATAATATAGTTATGGTTGAAAAGTAAAAAATGGTGCAGAGAAGGCTTTCAACATATCTTACACCATGAACCATTCCGACTGTTTTCTCTGTCAGCATAGATAGACAATAAACTGAAATGTATCTACTGCAGTGTGGTGAACCAATACTTTTTTCACAGATTACATTGCATTTGTCCTTTCCTTCTGAAACTACCAAGTTTCCAGAAGCAGACCTCTGGCCAACGAATTGTTTGTGGAGGTTTTTTTAATAAGGAGCAATCAGCACATCTGTCTCTATGAGATTTCTTTTATTGTACCACAAAACCCGGTGTGTTTTCCTATGTGACTTGCAAAAAAAACTTTCCAAGGGGAGAAAACAGAGACAAGATTCAGTTTCAAAATAAAGTCCCATGATAAAAGGATAAGCCACTTCATGATGCATTCAAGTAGTTAGCTAACAATTAACCACAATAACTGAAACCTTTCTCCCACACCCATTTTCACACAAGAATACTAAAATAACTACATAATCATACTGAATGTGTTTAAAATAAATTATCAGGTAGACAAATGCTAACTCACAATCATCTGTCTTGACTTAAGGGTCTTTAGGAGTTTCATTTAGTGGGAAAATGCTTATTTTGTGTATTACAGCAAAACTCTGAAATGAACTATGAAAAAATTGGCCAGAAATCATAATAGCACATTCACAGAAGAAAGAAAAATACCAGCACAACTCCATGCAAATCAATGTACTTATCTGTAATACTGCAAATCCTACAATTATGGGTATATTTTTATTTCAAAGCATATGAAATTAGGAAGTTGAAAAAAAACCCTACCAGTTTCAACTTCTTTATTATTTCTCATTCTACATGGAAAATAAGAGGGTTCTGTTTTTAAACACAAGTGAAAAAAATCTTTGAAGGAAAGTGTAATTTTTCAACACCCTTCTGAGCAAGTCTAAGTCTAAACACAATGTAAAATTTTGACAATAATGATTATCTAAACTCTCTAGGTTCCTAAATTTATTTTTAAAGCCTAAACATTATGCATTTCCAAAGAAGACTGAGACAACATCTACTAGAACAATAGTATCTCATCTGATGGATCTACCCTGTCCTTGGTTTTCATGGCAACATCTCAGAAGTCTCTAGTTAATGGAGGCTGTGGAAAACTACACAGCTGTGAACACAGCCAGGAGGATGAGACACTGCTCACAAGGAGTATTTGCTAGACCTACTCCAAGAAAAGGTACCATGAAATGCTATTGCAAATCTTTCACTTTAAACGTATGTTCACCTCCTGGACCTTGTTTTCTCTCCCATCAATACAGCCCAACAAAGAGTACATTCTACAGCATACACACTTCTGAGAACCGGCTGAAAGGAATTCAGTGACAGATGCTATCCTGGCAATAAAGATAATGTAAGAACCCATTTAACTTCAGGAACAAAAAAACCCAAGCAGAATTCACATTTGCATTCAGATGATGCTCTTCAAGGCTGGAGCATGAAAACTCTTGCCACTTCAGACCACCTTGAAAAGGAAGAAGCACGTGGTTTTCTCATGGTGATGCACACAGAACAATGGATTGGGGTCCAGAAATACCAAACTCCTCCCAAGCAGACTGATACAGCCACAGGCCTCTAGTTTTTAATTTCACAAGTCGACAAGATATTATTTCTTGTCATTAGCACCTAGTCGTGTTTCAGAACTGGCCGTTTTCCACTCTCTCCAGGATACACAGCCCAAGCACAGTCCTTTGATAAGACTGTCAGTGAACTTCTGTGCTTGCAGTTAGCACAGTTGAGACATGGAATGAGAACATCTGATTTCCAGAGTAGCAGCACAGTCTAAAAAGCTTCCTTTTTGCAAGAAATCTGAAATATTTTCAGTTTCCTGACCATTTTGGGAGACTAAGTTTAGAAACACCACAGAGACCAGGTATCACAGAATTACTCAACAAATATCTAAAAAGCCATGGATTCCATTCCATTTGCTGAACACATTTGGTACCAACTGTTCAGCTGAAACACATTTAGTGTTGTGAGGAGTTTTAAATATACCTGCTATGTCATGTATTTCCCCAACCCCTTCAAGAAGCAAGGATAAGGCCTGTTGCCTAGGAGGGGACCCCAAAGCTTGCAGAGTGCTGACTCTTGCAGTAATGAGGAAAGTCAGTCACAAAAAGGTGACAAAGAGATACATACGGACTAAGAAAATGCTGATGACAGAAACAGATTTGTAACTTATCAATTGCAGTTTCAATTTTTAAAAATGGACTTCACAGCTGCTTCTTCAGTAGATATTGCATTTATATGGACTATTTAATAGCCTACCACCATCAGTAATGTTTACGTCTCACATCTGCGTGAGACTAACACAACAAATTTTGTCACTATCCAAAACCCAGAACACAAATAAAGTTGCACAGAATTTTTCTTTTAAGGTGTAATTTGGGGAAGGGATCAGTAGTTTTTGCTCCTTGAAGAAAACATTTACTTTGTAATATAAAGAATTCGTGTTACAAATTCTGCATTTCAGAATTACCTTCTCAGTATTATTTTAATAAGTGCACCTTAACTTCCTTTTGCTGCAGATTTGTTCAAAGTTAGGGGTAACAAATACACTTCAGAATAAGACACCTTCTTCCTAGATGGCATGTGATAGCGGACATTTTTCCAGAATCTTGTATTTGCTGAACAAGATTTCTCTGAGAAGTCCCCTTTCCATTGGATAGCTCCATGTTTTTCCTTAATGTATCTGACTGATTCTGGCATGCCTGTGTAGTCCTGTATTTCATCCATTTCTATAAGAATCACTTGAATCCCATCACGGATGAGAGCATTATACATAGCTAGTTGTTGTTCAGTAGTGTCTTCTAACAGGCAGCAACTTGATGTTTCTGATCCCAGAACAATCATCAGCCTTCTGCTTTGCTTAAGGGTTTCATCAGCAACACTGATCACAGCTGTCAGTAATGAAGGAACAATCAACATTTGCATAGAAACTTTACAACTGATGTAAAATATTTCTTAATTTTAAAATTACACATATATGAAGCAGTGGCTAGCTCAGAGGAGGACTGATAGGTTTAAGATCTCCACACTGTCATTCGTGATTCATGATCCATTCCATGAAATTACTGATAAACACTGTTTTCTTCAGTCCCCAGGAGCAGATACAATTCAAAAAATCCTCAACAATATTATTAACATTGATGAATCCTCATTTGTTCATCACTAAAAAGAAAGTGCAGACCCTCATAACATCAGAATAGAATTTTTGTTAAGAAACCAAACCAAAAATTTTAAAAAAAAGTCCATTGGACAAATAGACAAATTATCCATTAGAAATAAACAAATACAGCTTTTTTTTCACAAAAATAGACATTTTTAAAAATTGTATATATAACCTTCTAACCTGAGAACAATGTGTCAAAAGACAACCTATTAACTCTACTAATTAAAGCATACCTTCTCCTGGTAAGTCATCCCTTCCTAATATAAAGAGATTATATCCACACTGTTGTTCTAAAACATCAGGGAGTATTCTACGAACAAAGGTTTCCAGACGACAGAAACTTCTGTCTCCACTGCTTTTTGCACACAGGACATATGCATCATAGATTTTCCCATCTGAAACAAACACAAACATTTCTATTAAAAAATTAAAAATCAGCAACATGCCCTTATGTCAAGGTTTCATTTTGAACTGTTTATAAATAGTAATGGGTGGCTGATACACCTATCAGACAGAATTACAAAGCACTAAAATGCTCTACAAATCAAAAGAAGATCAGCTACAGAACCTGACTTCTTTTCCTATCACAGGGACAGATGTGCCAGTAAGCAAGCTGGATGCAGGATGTGGGATGTGCAGGAAGAAGCCCCCAACCCCAGAAGTGCCAGGACATTAAGAAGTGTCCTCTTGCAAGACTTTCTTCACCACCTCTCCTGAAACAAACTCAACAGCAGTTATGTCCACTTCTGACTAACCACAAGAGAGGGTGGAAAATGGTAATTCTTCCATGTAATAATTCTGGGGAGGGAAAGGCCAGAAGGCAGCTGAGGTTTTCAGAGTTAAAATTGCATAATAAACAGTAATGAAGAAAGCAAACCAAAATCTGATTTAACTCAACATGTTAAGTTTAGCTCAACAAGATACAAAACATAGTTTCTTTGATTTTTTTTTTTTTTAATTAGAACTCTATTTAAGTGTTCTGGGAAAACTGAACTTTTAACCAGGAGTTGAAATTACTCTTCCGTGAAAGCATTTAGAACAGTCACAAGTAAATGCTAACTATCTCAATGCATGTAATCCATTTAATTTCAAGCTATGGGGAACTTCAGACAGTCTAATTCTGAGTGCTGCCATGCAATATATCTATAATGTTGCACTTATTCCACTATTTTCACACCTGTCCAATGTATTTGTCTACATCACAGCAATCAAAACATGTAAGAAGAATCACAGAATAAAGAACTAGTAGCATTTTTTATCTTTGGCATGTAAACATCATAACTGACAGGATTTAGAAGGAAATTAATCTCTGAGAAAATGAGAGTCCGATTTTCAATATAAATATTAAAGCACATCTTTAAACAGCTAGTTTACAGGATGTAGCTCTGCTGACACCTATTGATCGACATCAGAGTGACCATAAATGCACATATAAAGAAACTACAGAAAAGCAAAAAGCAACATGCTAATTTGGGAATAACCTCGAGTTCTTTATGACCTATCTCACCATGACTGCCTTCAATATTATGCAGTAATTACGACCTCAAGTATGATTATGTATTTTACCCGTATGACTGAAAAAAAAATCCCTCCAAAAATGTATTTCTGTGTATCTGCAAATTCCTCAAGGAAATTCCACATACATTCTACTAAATCACATTATTGCTTAGAAAAAATGGCAACTGAAAAAAAAAAATCATCGGCTAGTTACACTAACATACCTGGTCACACTCACATACCTTCCTTACTTGCAAAGGCACAGACAGAATTACGGTACCAAAGAATGAAGTCAATCTTGAAAATCTTGTAGATTATTAAAGTAATAAATGTTAAAATTAAGAAAGAGACAAGCCCTCCAGTCAGCGACCTTTGTATATCAGGAACTGCACAAAAATATAGAAAGATAGGCTTATAAGTGTTGAATTCATCCAAATCTAATATTTCGCACAAATGTAATACAAATTTGAGTATAATTTTTTCACTTCCATCTACCTACTACAGTGACTCATTCCCTATGCACAGGTACAGGTACACATATTGCAAACTGTAATCCACCTGTCTTCTGTCAACATGGTATATGAGCATTTGGTATCAAAAGCCCTTCTGGGGAAGTCAAGACAAACACAGACCTCAAAAAATAACAGTATTTCTTACCTCTGTGTTTTAATATAATATAGGATGCAACCTGCCCAAAGGCATTTGAAGCTTGACAGATGAACGGTTGTTCATAATCTTCACTATTCACTTCCGAAATTATTAGTTTCACAGAATGCATAGGGCGTCCATCATAAGAAGTTTCCTCCCTATCCAAAAGGCGACAAATAGAGTAATAAAACCACAGTCTTTTCTGGAATGGCTTCATGACTAACAGCTGCAGTATGACAACAGTTGTTTCCATCTGCAAATGGAAACACTCCAGAATAGATAAGCAATTACATTATATGAAGGAAACCCAAACAACAGTCATGCTTCTTAGTGACATTTAGCATACACATTGGAAAACATCAAGACGTTATGGTATCTGGAACTGTGTTTCCCCAGAGGGATATAAGGTTTCTATAGACTGAAGTACAAAAATATACCTTAGAAAACCTAAGCAAACCCTTGTTACGGGTTTCCCAGCCCCCCTAAGAGTAGGCAGAGAGAGAAATTCCGTAACATGATATGACAAAAGAGGCCCTGGTACAAGGGCGTCATCTTGTGGTAAGCAGTGCTGGGACAGGGAAGACATCAAAAGGTGGCGGCTGACCTGCCGCAGAGAACACTAACTCACAGTGTAATTCCAGCTGCAGGGCACGCAGCCCAAACTTCTGCTTCACCCCACGGATCAGAACAGACTTGTAAGAGCTAAAGCTTCAGGCTGCACCATTAGGAGACACAGATTATCCCCATACGTTGTACAAGGGCACAAAACCACTCATTATGCCCCACATTCAGTTAGTCATGTGTACCATGATGTGTGACTGATGTGCAAACTAAACAACTTTCAACCACCAGCAAGATGAGGAATACCACTACCTTGTTAACAGTAGATCTCAAATGCAAAACAAAAGCTGGAAATGTATCGTATTATATAGATATCATATAACATACCACTTTCTAAGCAAAAAGTTACACTACTTTGAACACTGTAACAAGGAATGAACAAATCAACATCACTAATGCAAATGTCTAATGATTGCAGAGGTGACCATTAAAGTGCTAAGAAGTACAAAAAATAACATTGCTTTTGTGATACCAATTCAGTGACCATGTACCTCTGCATTTTGGCCCAATTGTTTATGGCATTACAATTCTTTATGACAGTACAATACAAAACTTTTGTATAGGGTTTTATCTTGGTGAGCACTCAAAGAATTCAGAATTTTAATTCCCCCTTTTTTTTTTTTAATGATGAGATTTATTTCTCACATCTACATTCTTACTTTGAAGATACCATTCTCATTTCTTCACCCGTTTCTTAGTTGTAGATAGTGCTTGAGAATTTACAAAAATCATCACATTTTTTCTTCAGTACTATCATAGACCAGGGTTAACAAAAAACCTGCAATTTTTCATTCCCAACCTGTCATATCTAAGAAACTTTCAGATTGCCTTCTGCTCCAATTTTAGTTGCTTTTTCAAGTTAGGTCTAATTTCTTCTCTCCTAACTCAATTTAACCTACTTTTCACCCTCACCTTAGTTCCCAGTTGCCCTTCTCATGCTTTAGTCAGTCCAAGTCTGTTTTCCTCCCAAACCCCAACTCATCACTGGAAATCTGTCTCCCTTTTCTCCTCACCCCATTAGGCTTCAGTACAGATGTCCTCAACAAAGTCTTCCATTAGCTCTGCTACATTTCTCTAACTTAAGGCTCTCAAACCCAGAAGTCTCAATTTCTCCTGTAAAGCACAGGTTTGATGTTTGACCTCTTGCAACCTTTCAGAGGCAGGTGTGAAGAGAAAGGAGAACAGAGAAGAAAATGACAGTGTGAAGACTGTGTGCCTGGACATGCTTGATCCAATAGAAAGAGGTCTCTGCCAGGCTGGAGCCTGCTCAGTAGAAACTATGCTGCAATTCTGAGACTGTAAATCTACAAAACACCTTTTCTCAAGGTCAGATATTAAGACAGTTTTTTACAATGACCAAAAAGAGCACAATCCCATGTGAAGTCCCTGCATCTAGAATGTTTCAAGTTTCTACTTCAAAACAGAAAGTGAATTGGAGGATGCAAACATTAAAGTTTTTAAAAAGAAAGTTATTTAAGCACATGAAAACATTGCTAAATATTTTAATGTCAAAGGGAGAAAGTTCCACTTTTGTTGCCAACATCGTATTTTCTAATCTGAAAATATACTTACTCATAGGGACTTGCAAAAATTCTGCTCATATAAAATACATCAATATACACACCGTTGCCTGTCCAAAACACCTCATAACCATCAGCACCTGTTGTATTGCAATCCACTGTAACCTGTGAGCCTATAAAATTGTGTTACAAAGTGAAAAGTTAATTTCCGTCATCTAATTAAAATCTATACAATTCTCTTCACAGACTTCCATACAGATCAGCTAAGGATGGTCCCACACCCTTTCAGAAAAGTTACTCTAACAGAGGGTCTATATAGTCCGTGATCTGCAGGTTCAGAAAAAGAGTGGTAGGATGGAAAAGGCTAAATCCATGAAGGGGCATCACTTTCCCTGCAGATTCAAAGATGGATCTGTTCTTTGAATCTCTTCCAGAGCGACAGAAAGCAACAGATGTGACAAAGAATCACTTGGGTTCCCTATAATTTTCTTCACATCTGAGAAATTTCCCTAGGACTTTGTAAGCAATGTGCCTTGTCTCTTCCCTCTCACCCCCAAACACTCCTCCTTCAGGAGATCAACACAGAGAAACTGAGTTAGTCACTGAACTAATTTTATGACAAAAAAACAAAAACAAGAAAACACTGAATGTGGCACTCCTCAAGTATAAATTTTCACTAGAATACAAAATCATATTTTCTTCTAGAGAAAACTACTTACCAAGTTCCACTTCAATGGAGTTGTTTCTTGGATAAGATATTTCGGGGGGCTTTTTTGGTGGGCTCACTAACCAAAAGAAAGAAAGTGCTTTTCAGAAAACCTGAGGCAGTTGCAGTTTGTCCTATGCTCTATAACCCCAGTACAACCTAAAACCCCCATGTTCTACGGACAAGGTTGTCAAGCAATTTTATAACAGACATCACTTAATACTTAAAGTATTGTATCTCAAGTAGTTATTGCTTCTAACTTGAAGCTAAACTTTTCTTCACCCTACCTCTTCCAAAATGTAGTGCCACAAATCTCCACACAGTCCTTGTGGACTGGCTGTTTCCTGGCATAAAAATCCTGTAATATTGCATGTACAGGTGCTGAGAAGTGTATGGGTAAATATTTACAGTATTACTCCTCTACAGCTTGGGATGATAGCCAGTTGCCCAGCACTCCACAGATACAAACTGGAGCCAAATACTTTCAGAGCGCAGTTCATCTATTTTAGGCTTTTACTATTATAAAGGGAAAATTTAATTTCTGTACTGTAGTTAAAGTACATTCTTCAACACCTTCTTCTTACAATTCTTCCTACTACAAGGAAGTACAACACCAGTGGCTCCTTTTAGATGTTTACATTAGGACTAGATAGATGACATTCTGAAAAGCTTATTTCTCTCTATAGGCTACAAAGGGAGGGTAACCAACAGGTGGAGATCTAGATATCTACATTAGAAATGTCTCAGTATGGCTAAAGAAAACCCAACTTTGAGGGTCCCTCACTGAACACACATACCATTTCCAGCTGTCTCAGGCAGCTGTAGGATGTTTTACAGTATTTCCTATGAGATATTCAAAGTTCAAGGAAGTTTCTCCAAGAGCACAAATTAACAAAAAGAAATCATAAAGCATCTATTTTGAGCCCCCTAGCAAAGCACACAGGATTGCCCCAGATACATCCTTCCCTCCCCCTTCTGAAAACTGTGTCTGCTATATTGTTTGGACTCCAAATCACTCATTTTAGTGTAGATTTGCTTAGCTGGAGTATTTAAAAACAACTGAGCTGCCCTCAGTCATTTACAGCAAAGGAGTGCTATGATTTTGCTTCTGCTGATTAGCGGAAGCTGAAATTACACGAAGAGAGAAGTTCTAGGGAGAGATTTTAAGACCTGGATGATCATTTAATCTGATCTGACCTTATGTTCCTCATACTTTGTTTATCCACATCATATACACATGACATTATATGAATATATCTTCATATCATATATATACACATATACACATATATATACATAAATATGTGTGTGTGTGTGTATATATATATATACACACACAGAGACAAAACAGGCAAGCACAAAAAGAGATCACTAAATAGCAATGCAATCTATTAGTAAACGTAAAAATGTCTTTCATCAGCTGGAATGTAAAAACAGTATTAGTATTTCATACCTTGATATAGCATAGCCTTTTCAGTGATCCATTATCAATCTCAAAATGCTGTGCTAGGAAAGGAGTTTTATAGATTTTGTTGTGCTGGTGGCCCCCCAACATAAATCAGGGTGAACTGAGCTAGATACACAATATCAGAGATCAGCAGTTCTTGTGCTGAGGAGCTTAAAACCAAAAAGAGAAGAGACAAAGGTTTGAAGGAAACAGGTGGGACACACAGTCAAGATATTGCTATAATTTGGGCTGGTTTAGTTTGTTGTTCTTACATCAAGAGGATAATGTAAAAGAAAGATAAGTAAGATGGGCAGGACAGAGTGTGCAGCTACAGCAGAAAGTATTGTGCCTACTAAGTCTTAGAGAACACCTGTTTTAGGTGGTCTGGGCAGCAAAGCTTTGACATAAATGCAACTTTGAACAGGGGAGCATATCTTCAACGTGGTGGCAACAACAGACAAAATATATAAACTCTCAGTCATTATTTCTTTCCCTCATATTTAGGTGAAAACTAGCACCCCTAAGCTTGTCTATCCACAAATTGGGATCTTTTAGATTTAATCTTTAGAAACTTGGACAAATATTTGGTCATCATTAAGAACACAAACACAGTGAGACTACCTACTTACCTTCTACAGTCAGACTGATGTCTCGTGAAATGTTATATTGTTTTCCATTGTAGGTGTATGTTGTTTCACATGTATAGTTTCCTCGATCATGTACAGTCACATTGAAAATTATAAGATCTCTGTTTGTGAAAGTAAACCTTTTCCCTTCCAGCAGCTGACAGTCCTAAACATGTGAAGAGAACTGTTAATTCTTATCACTCTATCATATAGTGATATGAATTCATGTCACTATCATATGGAAACATGGTTTCTCTCTCTTTAATGCAATCTGAACTTTCAATGGACCACAGCATAAGAATGGATGTCTTGCAGAGGCTGAGGAGGAGCGAGGGCAAAACATTTTGGCTCTGAGTTTTTAATTCAAAGACACTACAGTTCATTTCCTATACAAAACACCTTTCAATATTAGAGAAACAAGAAAGTGAAATGCAAGTGTCAGGATTTGTAAAAGTATTCATTAATGATGAATCACTCCATAATTAGGTTTAATTTTTTCAAGTATTTAAATACTCTTAGTACCATATGGACTTCAGGGGCATGAGGCAGGAATGCTGCAGAAGGCACTACATTCTTGTAACAGAAAGAACCTTTAAATAAGCATGAACACGATGAAATAGAATTTATTTAATGGAACAATATTGATCACATAATGGATATGCCATCTCTCACAAATGACATACTAAATCTCTTTCTGCACAAAAGAAATTCACGGCAGTGTGGTTTGCTAGCAGGTTAAAAGATGCCACCTGGTGGATACGTGGATCAACGTCTCTCCTACATCTAAACTGAATTTCTTCAAAAAACCTGTATATACCTTTAAAAGATAAAAAGTCTTCATCTTCTTCCAATATGTTTTTAAAGTTCTTTTCTCCCACTTACAATAACTTTTTAGGTTTTCTTCTACAATTCACAAACATCAGTGATTTAGATTTTAAATAATGGACAGTTACAAGACAGTACAGAACACAGCATTCTCACCTTATACCAACGAACAGGCTGAAAATTCTTCGCATTCCTGAAATGATCCAAGTGTGGACACACAACCTTTGCAGATGATAATGTGAAGATCACCTCCTCCACAGCAAATTTTTCATTTAAGCATAAACCATCAATCCTCTCAAAAACTGTTACTTTTGTAAACATTTTCTTGCAGCTTGTCAAATTCCTGCAATTAATGTAACATAATTAAATAAATCTATTTGAATATCTTCCCACTCAAAAATATATGCAATTCTTTTTGGAGAAGAAAGAGAGGATGAGAAGTTTACAGTTTCTCCAATAGATTTACTTGTGTCGACTAGTAAAAAGAACCCCAAATTAGACTTACTTTTCCCAACCTAAAGTTATTGTGAACACACTCTCCCTTCTTCATCAGTATTTCTCTTACCCCCCAAATTCTACTTGCTTTCTAAAAGTTATTCCCTTCGCAACTCATTTCTATAACAACATAATTTTTTTTTTAACTTTCACCTTATGACACATTCATAATCTCCAGAATCTTCTAGCATTGCAGGAAGAAACCAAATTAAATTCTTCTGCTGATGAATTCTAGAAAGTTTGTCTCTAGGCACAGCTGTCTGGTTACCAACTTTATACCATGTTAAGTTGTAGTCTCCACTTTTCAAGCTCTTTTCCAGTGAACATTTAATAGCAAGAGGCTGCCCGTCAGGCACAAGACTTTGCCTCAACATCACACTATAGGCTTCACATTTCTCTAAAGAAAAGAGATAAACATTAAAAAAAACTTCAAACACTGTAAAAGGATGCATTGAGCTAATTTTTGATAACAAAGTTGTTTACAAAGTTCATTGGAGTTTTCATCTCCATTCTCAAGACATCTATTAAGAACACAATTATAATACTTTATCTTTACAGTTGAGAGTACCACTCAGTGATATACAGATATAGTTATGTCACTGAAATGAAATTATGTTTTTTGAATGCAAAATTTACGCTCAATAGACTCTCTTTGTAACAGACTACCATTTGTAGTTTTAGTTCAGATACAATTTACTAAAGTACTTGTATTTCTCCAGTGTGTTTCATGTGCATGTACACAAACATACACATGCACACACAAATTTCACATTTAACGTCTTTCTTAACTTCACTTAACTGTAGCCAAAGTCTTCAAGACAGACTATGCCTTCCATACCCAAATGTCCTAAGAGGACATTGGAGTTAAAACTGCCGTTCCACAAATATTAAGCTTGCAATGGAAATTTCAACTAATTCTTCATTTTATGAGCATTTAGAGAGGAATTACTACAGGCACTTACCAAATGAGCTCATTTTCTCTCCTCCTGACCTAAGGAGATTCATACAGGAAAAGACCATCACCATGAGACTTTTTAATTTTTTTGTCAGTATGACAAAAAAGGCACCGACTCTGGATACCATGGTCACATCCCTGAGTCAGTATTATATTTATCTAAAATTCCTTTTTTCTTTAGAATATAAGAACAGCCACACAGAGTCATTAAAGTGTCTGTCTAGCCCAAAACCTTGTCTCTGATAACAATCAGTGTCAAGCGTGTAAGAGAGTCGGACACAACATGTAGAGTAATACTTTGCTTTTGACACCTTTCTTTCCTCTTGTGTTCTGCATGAAAAAAAACATTCATTGGCTTTTATCATTTCTTTGGGTATCATGTATTTCTTATTATGAAAAATGGCAAAGCAGACTTTCCCTCATCTGCCTAGTCTACGTTATTGACAATTTTATAGACCTCCATCACATCTTGCCTCAGTCATCTCTTTACCTCAGAGACTTCATTCATTTAATGACTTCTCATATGGAAGCCATCCCATATCACACAACACTGTCACTCATCCCTGTACCTCTTCTGATACAGTCTTTCCGAGATGGAATGACCAGAACTGCAGAGTTCAATTGATGCACATTCACCATGGGGTTATATGAAGTGCTCTGCTTTCCACTCTACCTCTTCCCAAAAATTCTGCTTTTCAGACGACTGCTGATGACAGAGTTAATCCTTCCAGAGAGCATCCAGAGATGTCAAAGCAGCATTTTTACCAAGTGGTTATTAACTAACTTAATGCTTACATCACACACATACAGTATACATGCTTCTGCTATACAAGTATGACCCTTCCATGCCCCTCCACATCCATTTGATTTTACTTATTGACATTCTATCTCTAAACCATTCAATATCCAGACATCCTCTTCATAGTGAGCATTAGTTTTAATTACCAAGATTTTGCATCATCCACAGTTCTCACCACCTCACTACAAATCTTTTCCAAATTACTTAAAAAAATATTTAATTGCTCAGATATCTGTACTGAATGCCCCATAATAACTTCGATGGTTATGAAATACTAGGGCCACAGGAACTGATAACTCTTTTCTGCCACTAAATGCTAATATTCGGAAAGTGTCTTTTTTTTTTTTTTTACAGACTTCTTGCCTCAGTTTCTCTGAAATCCCCCTCTCCCAATGCCTTCTATTGTCTCCATGGAGCAGGAAAGAATTATAAGGTACACATAACTAAAGAGACAATGAAACTCCCTGCTACTGGGGGGAGGGCAACCAAATAATCACCTTTCTATATGAATTCCAAGAAACAGACTATCCAATGGATTTGTGAACCCTGCAGATTGTCCATCCATGGGAAAAAAAAAAAACAAACCAAACCCAAATTATTTCCAACCAAATGGCTTGCTAGAAACTCAAAGAATGGAAATTCATGAAGTTTTTAAGCAGTCTGGCACTGCTGCAAGATGGAATGACAAGATTATGACAGCAACTCATTTGTACCATCTGAAATATTTTAAACATGACCTGGATTGCTGGTTGACAGCTGCAGGGCAGAAACAAGCAGTTACAACTGAGTAGCCTAGCAATTTTACAAAAATCTAAATGTTATTGTCAAATAGCTATATTTTCCAATATGAAAAAAATCCTAGGGACATGTTCCGTAAAGTTAAAACTACAACTCATTTCATCAGTTTATACACCAGAGTCGTGCTGCCATTCAGATGGACCTCAACAGGGTAGAGAAGTGGGCTGACAGGAACCTCGTGAAGTTCAGCAAAGGGAAACGTGAAGTCCTGCATCAGGTGAGGACTGACCCTAGGCACCAGCACATGCTGGAGACCATTCAGCTAGAAAACAGATCTGCAGAGAACACTGGGGTCCTGGTGGAGAACAAACTGACCATGAACCAAAGCGACTAAGGCTCCCTCATGGCAAAGGTGGCTAACGGTGTCCTGGGCTGCATAAGGACCTGCCAACAGGTCAAAGAAGGTGATCCTTCCCCTCTGCTCAGCACTGGTGAGGCCACATCTGGAGTACTGCGGCCAGTTCTGGGCTCTCCAGTGCAAGAGAGACATAGATTTACCGAAGAAAGTCCAGCACAGGGCCACAAAGATGATTAAGGGAGAGGAGCATCTCTCACATGAGGAGAGGCTGCAAGAGCAGAGACTGTCCAGCCTAGAAAAGAGAAGGTTGGGGAGCGTGTGGGTGGATCCCACCAATGTGTATAAACACCTGGCAGGAGGGAATGAAGAACCAAGAGACAGACTTTTGCCAGTATTGCCCACTGACAGGACAAGAGGCAATGAGCACAAACTGAAACACAAAAAATTCCATCTGAATACAAGAAAATACTTTGGTACTGTGAGGGTGATCAAACACTAGAACAAGTTGCCCAGAGATGTCATGGAGTCTCCATTTGTGGAGACATTCAAAATCCAACTGGACACAGTACTGGGCAACCAGCTCTAGCTGACCCTGGCAGGGGGTCAGGGAGGTTGGACTAGATGATCTAAAGAGTTCCCTTCCAACCTAAATGATTCTGTGATAAGGTAGTACATAAAATATCACATATTCCATGTTTCATAGGTTCCTGCTTTTAGGACTGTTCAAAAGAACACATGGGCATGCACACAACTTTTACTTTTACAGTGATTTTCACAGAAAATTAGTATTACTTGTGTGAAAAAGTGAGTTTCAGAACAAGACCTTCCATAGCCACCAATAAACTTACCTGCAATCATTAAAGACAGAAATGCTGTTGTGATATTACATGAAAACAATGTTCTTGCTGTCATGTTTCCCTGCAGAAATGGAAATAAAATCTTCAATTAGTGGTTTCCAATATAGACCTCCACAGTTTAAAGTCAATGTTTGCATTACACAGTTAATACAGGAATTACAGAGTTAATACAGGACATGGGAAATATATTAATTATCTTTGGCTTATTTTGAGCATGTTACCTGCTTGTTTTACCTGACAGCTCCTAATTATCATACCAAAAGAAAAAAATGAGCAAAGATTTCCTATTCAGCCTGTCAAGCACTCAGGATTTTTTTACATCTGTAGCCCACTCCTCCCCGCTTCTTGCTTTCCCAAGCTACAGTCTTAGTCTAACTGTCCTTTAGATGGAATCTTTGCCACCCTCTTCTGTATCATTTCCAGTTATGCCACAGCCTGTCTGAGGTGGGGAGGAGAGAAAAGAACTTGCATACAGTCTTCAAAACATAGGTACACTATGGATTTATAAGCTAAACCAATTATTTTTTTCCTGGGTTTTTCCTAATAATTTCTAACAATCTATTTGTTCTTTGAGTACTACTGAGTATTGACCTGATCTTTCCATGGGCCTATGTAGTAAAATCCCAAGATCTCATCACTGACTGTTAAAAATTAGGTAAACCCAGTCAGCCACTAAGCACATGACATCAGGATTTTGCCCATGTGTTTTCATTTTAGATCTTCTTTACAACAAAACTGCTGTTATTACCCAGTCATTCACTATCATGACATCCTTCTGCCATCTTTACAATCAACACCTCCATGTACTAGCCTGAATAGCTTTGTATTGTTAGCAAATACTGCCACTGCAACAGTTTCTCTCTGTCTAGATCCTTAAATATATATGCTGAGCACAAGAGAGTTGTTGTAACTCCAGTAGTAATCTTCCTCCACCTGCAGAACTGATCATTTATCTTTTACCAATTTATTTATTTATACATGTGAGAATAAATACATTATGGCAGTGTGGCTTCACTGACAGACTTGCCTTTTGGAAATTAAGGGAGACTGTATGAGCCATGTCCCCAATGTGTTAACATAAATGTGTACAATTCTAACACAATTCCAGCATTTGAGAGCCATGACTTCCCTTTACAAAACTCACTGCTGACTCCTTCCCTACATAATTTATTTCATTTCCACTGGTTCCGATCTTTAAATCAGTTTCTACCCAGCTGCCTGCTGCAGATACCAGGCTCACTGGTCTCTACTTTTCTGGCTCTCTTCTGATCACCCGAGGAGGATAAAATAAAAAAAACCCAACATTTATCACTTTTTTTTAGCTGCTTTAAGTGAGACATTTACAACAAAAGAACACAAAAGTGAGTATCAACCAGTCATGGTGCTTTGTTCATTCTGTAACTGCCTTTTGCAGACTTTTCCATTTGAGTTAGATCCTTCCATGGAAGGTTAGCCGTAAGAAAAGCCACTGGCACTGAAATCCATGCTATTCCAAGATGAACACAAATGCAAAAAAAATTTTTCTTGCTATATTTGGATCTTCCCATAGCCCATCCCATAGGGACTTTTTTATACCCGAATGACCTCTTTGCTCTCAGGACTCTACGGTAAGCTTCTTATCCCTAACATGTTTGGAGAAGGATCGAGTAGCTACATGCCTCTGACAGGATGTTCCTTAATTTTGCCTGCCTTACTGCTTTTTTTCTATTGAGCCTACCACAGTTTTTAAAGCACTGTGAAAGGATAAATGCAATTATTCAAACTGAGCAGGAGAACCTCATCCTGTTGTGAAGAATCTTTAGCTGATCACCAATTTCTACAGTAGTCAAAGATGACACTTCTGCCTGCTGTGTTTGCTTTCACCAAACTGACTCAGAAACGTGCCATATATTGAGTCATCCACACTGCTTCTTGCAGTGCCTGCTTTCTTCCTCCTTCCCCTTCTCTATCACCCTCCCTCATTACAAATTTCTGCTCGAATTACTGGGCAGGTCTTTTCATGCCTAGCTGTAAGAAAGAATGAGTCCCCACAAGAATGCCGAGTATAAAAAGAAATACATAAAACTTTAAAATCACTAGACGGGGTTTATGTTTGTTTGAACAAAATCTCTAACTTTTTTCACTGTTGTCATGGACAGTAACTCTTAAAATCTCCAGTTTTAAGTAAGACAAAAATATTATAATGGAAATAATTTAAAGAGAAAATGAGACTGAATAGACTCCACTTATGACCAGGTATTTTATTTATGACTTCTCTGAATCTGTTTTGTCATAAGCTCTGTTCCATTACAGTGTTACCTTACTCTACCATTCTTACACATGGTCTCTCAAGCAGCTTTTGCCCCTATCAGTAGATTCAGTAGATGCAGCAGTAGTATTTTGGCATGTTCTGAAGGAAAGTCTTGCAGAATCCTGCTTCTCTATAAATTCAATGTTCATTCTATTTAAATTTATAACTTCCTCTTTTGCCAACATGGAAGACCCGTAAATATATATAGCCCTGTATAACAGCAGATACAGGAACTGCTCTGAGGAGACTCCTCCTTATCTCTGAATTTTCATGATGAAAAAACTTCCATTTTTATAGAAGGTATATTCAATAGCAAAGCTAGCTTCTGCTCTGTGCATATGCATTCATATAAATTGTGAAGAAAATAACAAACGTATGACTACAAAGTCAAAAGCAAATGTTTTTCCTACCACATTTTGCCACGATAAACAACTAAATTTATCCCTTTTTTCAGCCATTTTGTCCACATCTTCAGCCTGCAATTGACCTGTGGAGCTTTAGCACTCAGGAAATAATTCAGCTGGAGTTAACTTTGCCCCAATTTTCCAGAGGGGAAAAAATTCCAAGTATCTGAGGCCATGTCCATGAAGTTTCATCCTGAAAGGAAATATCTGTATCAATTTAAGATTTAAAAAAAAAAAAAAAAAAATTTAAAAAAAAAAAAAAAAAATGGACAAGCGTCTGAAAAGTCTTCAATGATACACGCACCTGAATTACAATCACGACATCCATTATACCACATAGTAAAGCACAAGTTCTCACTAAATGAATACAGCCTTTTCCTGTGCTCTCTAGTCCTTTCAAAGTTAGCTTATTCAATTAAAAAACCCACAACTAGTCTCATCAGAACTTTGAAGAATCATGGCTTTCACTATTTTTTGCATACTTGTGGCACTTTTTCTTTCAATGTTTTATTCAAAAACATGAACAGAATAAAACATACAACAGTCCTGTTCTCAGAATTGAGAGAACCCACAAACAGCCAGAGTATCACACCACTTCTTTTACGTAAGTCCACGATCAGTGTAAATCATAAAAAAATATATATTCGTACTACCTTAAACGTTTCTATTAACTGCAAGTACGCCATACCTCTTCACGAGAACTTACTCAAGTGTCTTGCTTTTGATCTAGAAAAAAATTATTACAACAAATACATATATTCCTTGGTTGTTGGGGCACACCTAACCGGAGCCGACCTGCCGGGTTACCCCCCCGCGCTGGGATGTAGTTGTGGAACTGAGACTATCTCGGTAGTCGCTTTTCTGTGACTTGTCATCCCTCTCCAGGTATGGCCAGTAAATATTTTTTCAATAGTCTTCATTTAAATTTTTCCGTATTCCCGGAAGCATTCAGGTCAAAGGGCCCGGGGAAGCCCCGCCGCGGGCAGGCGGCCGGCGCTGAGGGCGGGCGGGTTCCCGCAGGACGGGCCAAGGCCGCGGCTGATC